>NC_140008.1:29270574-29590492 GCF_964263955.1 Coregonus lavaretus | reverse complement strand
AAACTTGAAACCACTGATCATGACAATTTAGCCCACTGTGAGTGCAGTTATGTGAGGTTCTATGTTTTGTTGGAGGTGCTTCTTGGTCAGTTTAGCTCAGGAAATGCCGCCCTCATCAATCTGCCTACATAGGCAGCCACCTAATCCTACCTAATGGAGGGGGCTCAGACTGGCCTTTGCCTGGGGCCTCCAAATCACTAAGACCGCCCCTGGAAGCTAGACATTTAGATAATATGAGAGAGAGAGAGAGAGAGAGAGAGAGAGAGAGAGAGAGAGAGAGAGAGAGAGAGAGAGAGAGAGAGAGAGAGAGAGAGAGAGAGAGAGAGAGAGAGAGAGAGAGAGAGAGAGAGAGAGAGAGAGAGAGAGAGAGAGAGAGAGAGAGAGAGAGAGAGAGAGAGAGAGAATATGTTAGAACTTAGACTTTATCAGGACAAGCCTCACTGCCCAAGGGATAAAGTGATCGCAGAAACACACACGAATATGAACACATGTACAGTAGTAGTAGGCTGTATGCCCAAAGACTTAAACATGCACACCAGTGGAGGCTCCTCGGCGGAGGAATGGGAGGACCATCCTACTCAGTGAATTTCTTACAAATAAAAATAATGAAACATTAAAAGAGTTCTTATTTTTAGATATAACTATACTAAATACACTGAGTGTACAAAATATTAAGCACACCTGCTCTCTCCATGACATAGTCTGACCAGATGAATCCAGGTGAAAGCTATGATCCCTTATTGATGTCACTTGTTAAAACTGCATTGTTGGTTAAGGGCTTGTAAGCAAGCATTTCACTGTAAGATCTACACCTGTTGTATTCGGCGCATGTGACAAATACAATTTGATTTGATTTGATTAGTTAAATCAACTTCAATCAGTGTAGATGAAGGAGAGGAGAAAAGTTAACGAAAGATGTTTAATCCTTGAGACAATTGAGACATGGATTGTGTATATGTGCCATTCAAAGGGTGAATGGGCAAGACAAAATATTTAAGTGCCTTTGAACGTGGTATGGTAGGTGCCAGGTGCACCAGTTTGTGTCAAGAACCGCAATGCTGCTGGGTTTTTCATGCTCAACAGTTTCGCGTGTGTATCAAGAATGGTCCACCACCCAAAGGACATCCAGCCAACTTGACACAACTGTGGGAAGCATTGGAGTTAACATGGGCCAGCATAGCTGTGGAACGCTTTCAACACCTTGTAGAGTCCATGCCCTGACAAACTACATTCCCGGAAAGGTATGAATCAAGTAAGTTTTGACTTTTTATTGACACTCTAAAATCTCTTAGAAGGTTTAGATGATAGCATGGACACAATCATTAGTTTAAAAAAAGTGGTACGACTTTTCTGGACCCCTTATCCCAGGGGCTAAAGGTCCCGACGCTTCTGAGCATGTGCGGGATTCTCTGCTTACTCACAGTCTCTGCTCTACTCGTAGAGAACAAGCTACTCTGAATGGCGATTGGTGCTTGTTCAATAAAGTTAGATCAAAGCTGAATCAATGTCTGCAACATCACATTATGATAGTATTGTACATAACAGAATAGAATATAATAGCATAGTGTAACGTTACTGTAAGACAACTACTGCATTTCTTATGAGATTTTTAGATTGTGCGAATGGTCACTTTTTTTTTTTTTTCATGCGGCCACAAATCAACAGTGCGCGCCACTAGGCAAAATGTAGGCTACAGTTTTTATTAACGCCATCTCCTCCAAATTTGCGCACCGCACATACCTGTATGAAAAATGTATGCACTCACTAACTGTAAGTCGCTCTGGATAAGAGCGTCTGCTAAATGACTAAAATGTAAATGTAAATGTAAATTGAGGCTGTTCTGAGGTGGGTGCAAGTCAATATTAGGATGGTGTTCTTAATGTTTGGTATACTCAGTATATATTCACGTCACCAAATAACTGATTAAAACACACTGTTTTGAAATGAAGGTCTACAGTAGCCTCAACAGCTCTCTCTTCGGTAGCACCATGGTGTAGCCGGAGGACAGCTATTTTCCGTCCTCCTCTGGGTACATTAACTTCAATACAAATCCTAGGAGGCTCATGGTTCTCTCCCCCTTCCATAGACTTACACAGTAATTATGACAACTTCCAGAGGACATCCTCCAACCTATCAGAGCACTTGCAGCCTGAATGAACTGACATGTTGCCCACCCAAACAAAAGATCAGAGAATGAATCTAGTACTGAAAGCATAAGCTACAGATAGCTACCACTTCAGTGCATAAAATGTGGTGAGTAGTTCACTCAGAGAGAGAGAAAGACAATAGTTGAACAGTTTTGAACAAATTAATTTCTTCATAAATTCAGGAGAAGCAGCAGAGATCACATTAACTTATTTAGCTAGCTAATGCAGCTAGCTAATTTTGCCTACTCAAACACCTGGCTCAAACAGAGAGGAATGCTATTTATGTTAGCTACTTGGCTAAGGCTATCCAACACTGAACATCTTCCAAGTCAAGGTAAGCTTTCGGTTTTATTATTTTATTGCCACTGGGGCCCGCGCCGGTGTAACTGCTAAACTGCTTGCTGTACACTGTACTCCGTGATTGTAGCGGGTTTACTAACACGTTAGTTCTAGTAGCTATGTTGACTATGATGTTAGCTAATATGGTGACATTGAAAACAATGTAGGCTGTGTGTAGCAGTTAGCAGTTAGCAGTTATGGTATGAACGTTTTGCCTGGTCACAGACAGCTATTGTGTTGTGCACTGAAGTCCACAGCAGAAGGAATTGTACAACGTGCAAAGTGATGATGCTGTTTGTATGTGGCTGCTATGAAAGTGAACTGTGTGTGCGGTGATCAGGGGTGTATTCATTCCGCTGATTCTGTTGAAAAACAATTTCTTAAACTGAAGCAAACAGAACGAAATGGGGATATACCTACCTGAATTTGTCCAATAGAAACTCTTGTTTGCAAATGTTTGGACTATTTATTACACCATAGATCAGCTAGATGCATGCAAGAGTGTGCAAGGCGGTATTGAATGCGTCACTGTCTGTCACCTTGATTACTCCAATTTGTCTCTGGAACCTGTGCACCTACATTATAAACTTTCATTAGTAGGCTAGGTTGTAGCAACCTCATGAGGGGTAGGCTATAGGGAAGATTCATGTTGTAGCCTAAACCTATCGATGTTACATTGAGCTGGGTGAATGGAATATGAATGACCTTCATCCAATATTCTGTAATAGAAATAAGGCCATGCTCATAAAAACAATCGTCCTACCTAATCTTAAATGGCACCGACCGCAACTGGTGCACACACACACACACACACACACAAACGTACACAAAAGGCAATGTAAAACTGACTATCCTACCGATCCTTGACTTCGGCGATGTCATTTACAAAATAGCCTCCAACACTCTACTCAGCAAATTGGATGTAGTCTATCACAGTGCCATCCGTTTTGTCTCCAAAGCCCCATATACTACCCACCACTGTGACCTGTACGCTCTTGTTGGCTGGTCCTCACTACATATTCGTCGCCAAACCCACTGGCTCCAGGCCATCTATAAATCACTGCTAGGCAAATCCCCGCCGTATCTTAGCTCATTGGTCACCATAGCAACACCCACCTGTAGTATGCGCTCCAGCAGGTATATCTCACTGGTCATCCCCAAAGCCAACACCTCCTTTGGCCGCCATTCCTTTCAGTTCTCTGATGCCAATGACTGGAACAAATTGCAAAAATCTCTGAAGCTGGAGACACTTATCTCCCTCACTAACTTTAAGCATCAGTTGTCAGAGCACCTTACCGATCACTGCACCTGTACACAGCCCATCTGAAATTAGCCCGCCCAACTACCTCATCCCTATATTGTTATTTATTTTGCTCATTTGTACCCCAGTATCTCTATTTGCACATCATCTCTTGCACATCTATCATTCCAGTGTTAATACTAATTGTAATTATTTTGCACTATAGCCTATTTATTGCCTTACCTCCATAACTTGCTACATTTGCACACACTGTATATATATATATATATATTTATTTTTTTCTGTTGTATTTTTGATTTTGTTTTGTTTTACCCATATGTAACTCTGTGTTGGCTTACCTGGTTAAATAAAGGTGAAATAAAAAATTATTTAAAAAAAAAAAGGTAGTTATTGGAGAGAGAAAAATACGATTCTGCTGCGCCCTAGTGGTGAAATGTAAACCTATTACTGTAACTATCCTGGAGCATCCAAAAGGTCATTTAGAGCAGAGTAAAATTGGCTTCTTATTATCAGCAGATGATTTCTGGTTTATCTGCACCATATAGCTCCTGCATTCAAACATTTTATAGAGCTGAACTTCGCAGGAACTTTTCTCTACATAGAAGATGTAGTCGACGCAGATGTAGCTCAAGAGCCTAAATCAATTTTGTCTAAGAAAATGAAAAGCTGACAACGACCATTACACGTCATTTAAGTGAGTCATAAATGCAGAAGAGCGAAAATTGGGTAAGACACTGCAGGAGGACAGAACTTACTGTATAGGAGAGCACACTGTGGGGGAGAGAGAAACGTGTGTTCAGTTGCCTGTGTAGCAGAGTCTGTGCGTGCATGTAGTGTTCGTGTGTGAGTCCGCACGAGAGAGCGAGAGACAGAGAGAACCGTTTTTGGTGTGGCTTGAGGTAGAGCGCGCGTGAGTAATAAGAAAGTCAGGGCGGGAAAACACTCGGGATTCCGTAAAAGTCGATTTCAGACTGGTGTATTTCAAGTTGCAGATGCCGACAGATGCTCTCAAAGACAGTATCAATATCGAGGAAACACTGGTGAAGGTAGGCAAGGATGTTTAAAGACAATGTGCTGGGCAGCCACCATGTACCTTTTTAACAGTTTATATCGATGCAAATATGTAATTACCTAACGTTTGCCTCACAACACATCTGTCAAGAATGTATATCGTCTGCATGCGGAGTGACAAGACGCGGGAAGTGCTGATGACATAAATGAAGGGTTCTAATTGATTTTTTTTTCTTTGAGCTTCAAATGTCACTGACATCAAATGTTTCATGGGCAGGAGACCATTCAGTTATTAAGGGTTCTCTGCATTTCTTTGTGTGTGTGTGTGTGTGTGTGTGAGAGCTTGTGTGTGTGTGTGTGTGTGTGTGTGTGTGAGCCTGTGTGTGAGCTTGTGTGCTTGTGTGAGAGAGAAAAAGACAGACATAAATAGAGAGATGAAGCTAGAAATGGAGATGGATAGATATAGAGGGGGAGAGAGAGAGGCAGAAACAATAGAGATGTTAATAATGAGGGTGATAGAGACAGAGTGAGATAATGTAATATATGTGACTAGGGCTTTCTATTTCAGATCACACTAAAAGTTATGACATGTCAGGCACAGAGTGACTAGCCCACAGTCTATTACAGTCAAATTGGTGTCAAGTCTTCCTGGAGACAGATGAGGCTGAGGTAGTATATAAGGTAGCGCAGCATTGCACATGGATGCCACATCACCATCCCTGCTATCTAGACAATTGTCGACTTATGTGTGTATGGTAAGCTGCTACTGAGTGTGGAATACTGATGGAAATGTGAACTCAAAGTCAGAGCCTGGTTGGTCCATGTTATATGGGAATTTATAAACTGGGTGGTTTGAGCCCTGAATGCTGATTGGCTGAAAGCCATGTTATATCAGACCGTATACAACGGGTATGACAAACAATTACTTTTTGCTGTTCTAGGTATGTTGGTAACCAGTTTATAATAGCATTAAGACACTCCACGTTGTGTTGTGCATAAGAACAGCCCTTAGCCGTGGTACAGTATATTGGTCATATACCACACCTTCTCGGGCCTTATTGCTTAAATATTGTGTATATTTATTTATTTGTCTCTCTTTTAGTGTGACAGTATGACACTGTCCAGTGCCCCGCCTTTACGCAGAGGAAGTACCCCTCTGCCAATCAAACACCAGCTCAGACGGGAGGAAGCAGTCCATGATGATTGTGATTGGACATCAGGGTTGGCTGGACCTTCTCCTCCTCCAATCAGTTTCAGCCCGGCGAAGGATGAGACCATCACCTCAGCGGTAGAGGGGGGACCCTCCTCTGAAGGGCCCTTTCGAATTGCCCTGCTGGGGCAGAATGGGGTGGGCAAGTCATGCCTTGCTATAGCCTTGGCTGGGGATTTGGATAGAACTGCATCTGTGGATTCTGAAGGTACATTGGTGTTTGGATGTTGACAAAAATATATGAACTAAATATCTGCTCGTGACCCGTCTAGTTTTCCCTCAGACTGAGCACTGTTTCTACAAAAATTGGTCTATGATACTAACAGGTCAAATATGTGCCGTGCAAAACACCCCAGCATTGTGTATGTCATTTTTTTTAAAAAGCTGAAAACCTTCTTTCCCCCATCTCCCACCTGAGACTTGCCTGATATGTCTCTCTCTCCCTCAGGGGAGGGCTATGTGCACACTGTTACCGTGGATGACGAGGACTGCACCATCCTTATCTACGACAACTGGAGGCAGGTGAGCCAAACAGCACATCTGTGGTCCCACTCTACCCCAGCCTTCTCTCTCCCACTCCTTTATCCTCTGTCTTCCCTCATGGACTAACTCTTAATGTGGCGGTTTCAGTGTGGAAATATGACATTCCCCTGTGGGACTCTGTGATTGACTGGCTTGGAAGCTTATTATCATGTTATTTTCCACAGGTTTACCTCTGTTGCCCTGGGTACTCTTCAAACGTGTTCATAGATGTGTGAGGGCGGGAGCTGCTCACTGAGCAAATGTACAGTGCTGGGGACATATTCTCCTTCATATTCTCCTTCTGCTGTTTCAGCTTTCTTTTATTGTGATTCTGTTGATCTAATTGCATGTCACGAGGGTCTATGTCGTCCAAGTATGACCAAGGCGCAGCGTGTCCAAGAAACATGACTTTATTAATTCACAAGTCTGGAACAAAACAACAAAACACGACCGATACGTGAAGTCCTCTGCAACACTGACAGAACTAAGAACAAAAACCCACAATTCCCACAGGAAAACATTCAGAATAAATATGGCTCCCAATCAGAGATAACGAGCCGACAGCTGACACTCGTTACCTCCGATTGGGAGTCATAGACCAAACCTAGAAATACAACCAACAGAAAGGCAAACCTAGAAATACAAAACCAAAACCCAACAAAACAAAATACACCCTGGCTCAAATACAAAAGTCCCAGAGCCAGAGTGTCACAGTACCCCCCCCTAAAGGTGCGCACTCCGGGCGCACCAGCATACAGTCTAGGGGAGGGTCTGGGTGGGCGTCTGTCCACGGTGGCGGTTCTGGCCCTGGTCGTGGTCCCCACCCCACCTTAGTCACTATCCGCTTCCGTAGCCTCCTCCACATGACCACCCCCCAACTAAACCCCACTGGATTAAGGGGCGGCACCGGACTAAAGGGCAGCACCGGACTAAGGGGCAGCACCGGACTAAGGGGCAGTACCGGACTAAGGGGCAGCACCAGGATAAGGGGCAGCACCGGGCTAAGGGACAGCACCGGACTCAATGGCGGATCCTGGCTGGCTGGCTCTGGCGGGTCCTGGCTGGACGGCTCTGGCGGATCCTGGCTGGACGGCTCATGGCTGGCTGAAGGATCTGGCTGCTCATGGCTGGCCGACGGATCTGGCTGCTCATGGCTGGCCGACGGATCTGGCTGCTCATGGCTGGCTGAAGGATCTGGCTGCTCATGGCAGGCTGACGGATCTGGCTGCTCATGGCTGGCTGACGGATCTGGCTGCTCATGGCTGGCTGACGGATCTGGCTGCTCATGGCTGGCCGACGGATCTGGCTGCTCATGGCTGGCCGACGGATCTGGCTGCTCATGGCTGGCTGACGGATCTGGCTGCTCATGGCTGGCCGACGGATCTGGCTGCTCATGGCTGGCCGACGGATCTGGCTGCTCATGGCTGGCCGACGGATCTGGCTGCTCATGGCTGGCTGAAGGCTCTGGCTGATCCTGTCTGGCGGAAGGCTCTGGCTGATCCTGTCTGGCGGAAGGCTCTGGCTGATCCTGTCTGGCGGAAGGCTCTAGCGGCTCCGGTCTGGCGGACGGCTCTGAAGGCTCATGGCAGACGGGCGGCTTAAGCGCCTTTGGGCAGACGGGCAGTTCAGGCCCCGTTGGGCAGACGGCAGACTCTGGCCGTCTGAGGCGCACCGTAGGCCTGGTGCGTGGTGCCGGAACTGGAGGTACCGGGCTGAGGACACGCATCTCAGGGCTAGTGCGGGGAGAAGCAACAGGGTATGCTGGACCCTGGGAACGCACATAAAGCCTAGTGCGGGGAGAAGGAACAGGGCATGCTGGACCCTGGGGACGCACATAAGGCCTAGTGCGGAGAGCAGCGACAGGACGCACAGGACTCGGGGAACACACAGGAGGCTTGGTGCGTGGTGTAGGAACAGGCCGGGCTGGGCTGGCGACGCACACCATGAGCCTGGTGCGTGGAGCAGGAACCGGCCGGGCTGGGCTGGCGACGCACCCCGTAGGCTTCGTGCGTGGAGCAGGAACCGGCCGGGCTGGACTGGCGACGCACCCCGTAGGCTTCGTGCGTGGAGCAGGAACCGGCCGGGCTGGGCTGGCGACGCACACCACAGGCGTAGTGCGTAGAGCAGGAACCGGCCAGGCTGGGCTGGCGACGCACATCGTGGACCTGGTGCGTGGAGTAGGAACAGGCCGAGCCGGGCTGGCGACGCACATCGCGGACCTGGTGCGTGGAGTAGGAACAGGCCGGTCCGTACCGGGAACACACACCACTGGCCTTAACTGGGGATCAGGAACGGGCCGGACCAGACTGGTAACACACCTCAGTCTCTCACGCCGTGCCACAACAACTTCCCTCCCTCTACTCGCCAATGGCTCCCGTAATCCGAAAGCCTTCTCTCCACATCTCCCTGTGGCAGCCTCCTGCTGCCCAGCCGCCCAAGCCATGTGCCCCCCCAAAAAAAATATTTGGGGTTGCCTCTCATCCTTCCGACGATGGCCCTGCCGACGCCGTTGCTCCTCTCTCCGTCGCCTCTCCACTGTCTCGCTCCATGGACGGCGATCCATCCCATCCAGGATTTCCTCCCAAGTCCATGACCCTTTTCCGTCCAATATCTCCTCCCATGTCCATGAATCCTTAGGAGCAGGGTCCTGTTGCCGCTTGACACGCTGCTTGGTCCTATGATGGTGGGTTTTTCTGTCACGGTCGTCTATGTCGTCTAAGTATGACCAAGGCGCAGCGTGTCCAAGAAACATGACTTTATTAATTCACAAGTCTGGAACAAAACAACAAAACACGACCGATACGTGAAGTCCTCTGCAACACTGACAGAACTAAGAACAAAAACCCACAATTCCCACAGGAAAACATTCAGAATAAATATGGCTCCCAATCAGAGATAACGAGCCGACAGCTGACACTCGTTACCTCCGATTGGGAGTCATAGACCAAACCTAGAAATACAACCAACAGAAAGGCAAACCTAGAAATACAAAACCAAAACCCAACAAAACAAAATACACCCTGGCTCAAATACAAAAGTCCCAGAGCCAGAGTGTCACATTGCATCACTGACGTCGTTCTCTTGTTGTCTTGTAGGAGAGACCAAGATATGTTGGTGATGCTGCTCTGTCTATTCTGTTCAGTAGAATTTGAGTTAGCCTTTTGATGCAGTCCAGTCTTAAGAGTGGAATCTTAAATTCAGATTTTAGAATTCTAATTTAGCATTGCTCACTCAGTGTCCCTGAAGCATTGTCAGTGACTTATGAAGGATTCACTTAAAGGGCATCCAGTGTGTGTGTGTGTGTGTGTGTGTGTGTGATTGTGTTCTCTGCGTGTGTCATCAGTAACTGACGTGGTTCCCAGTTGGTGTGGTATGGTAATTTGTCTCTAGGCAGCGGGGAATCATAGAATGAAAGAGCACAGGGCTCCACTCTCACTCTTGATTGCTGCAGGCAACTTTCACTGCATACCACCAGAACAATATGCAATCATGTGTTTGAAATGTTGAAAAAATACAATCACACAGTCTTGGATATGAGTCATTGGTCTGTCTGTCATAGAGCACTCATCATGCCAGAGTTATAAGGGACAGTTCAAATGTATTGGGGGGGTGGGCTGGTCCAACTCAAGGTGTCATAAAAAAAGATGTTCAACATTTTGATGCCATATTTATAATTATATAAATATAAGCAACACATTTTCCACCAACAGGTTTCTGTGCCAATGCACTACACAACCAATAAACAAAGCATACCGACTTCGGGCACTTCAATATCATGGTTTGCATTTTCAACACCACAGTAAATAGACTACGTCAATCTGGACAAACAGAAAATACGTCCCTCCCTACCCAGTATTGAAGGCTTGGCTTGACAATCTCCGAACGTCATTCAACTTTTTGGTGTTTCGTAATAGACGTCTCTTTCCAGTCATCAAATGGTCGCTGCACAGTTTGGATTGATAGATTTTATTTGTCAGTCAAAATAATACATATATACACACAGCACAAAGATTTTTAAAAGTGACCGGGATTGCACAATAAAGTCAGGGACTTATTTCCAGTATGGTCCATATCTTTTACATAAATACATATTAAATTACATATAAAGTATACAAACACATTACAGAGATACAGAAAAAAAAGGTTATACTGTTCACACATTAGCCAGCTTTTGACATTCTTTTAAAAAGTCGTTATGGTTGATATGGCTTTGAGTTGCTGTGGTAGTTTGTTCCACTCAACAGCGCAGGTATATAAAAATGTGTTCTTACCAGATAGACTCATATATTTAAAACAGTGAATATTAGTGTCTCTGGCTCTGGTATTATGCTGGTGGACATCTCTAACAAATGAAAAATTGTTGGATAGGTACCTGGGGACTTAGGCCGTGGACCAGACCAAGCCTAGCTGCATAAAATGCTCAACCTCCAGATGAGTATGAGGGGGGAGTTTAAGTAAAGTTCTTACAAGCTTGTTTTGGCTGGTCTGTAGCTTATTATTTAGATGTTTTGGGCTGCTGGTGGACCATGATGTGCAGGCATAATCAAAGTGACATTGGACTAGCGCACTTTCCAGAGTCTTTAGGGTGTCTATCAGTGGAGGCTCCTCAGAGGAGGAAGGGGAGGACCATCCTCAGTGAATTTCTTAAAAATAAAAATGTTGAAACATTAAAAAAGTTATCCTTTTTAGATAAAACAATACTAAATATATTCACCTTACCAAATAATTGATTAAAACACACTGTTTTCCAATGTAGGTCTACAGTAGCCTCAGCAGCACTCTGTAGGGTAGGACTATGGTATAGGCAGAGGACAGCTAGCTTATGTCCTCCTCTGGGTACATTGACTTCAATACAAAACCTAGGAGGCTCATGGTTCTCACCCCCTTCCACAGATTTACACAGTAATTATGACAACTTCTGGAGGACGCATGAACTGACATGTTGTCCACCCAATCAAAGAATCAGAGAATGAATCTAATACTGAAAGCATAAGCTACAGCTAGCTAGCACAATAGTGCATAAAATGTGGTAGTTGAATCAAAGAGAGAGAAAGACAATAGTTGAACAGTTTTGAACAAATTAATTTCTTCCAAAATTAAGGAGAAGCAAGAGAGAGAGGGAGAGAGAGAGAAAGATAGCTATATTTCGTTGTATATTTATTTCCACTTTCACTTTCACTTACTTAGCTAGTGTCAAATGCAGCTAGCTAGTTTTGCATACTCAAACACCCGGCTCAAACAGAGAGGGATGCTATGTCAGATAGCTTGTTATGGCTATCCAACACTGGAACTCTTCCATAAACTTTTGGCTTTATTAATTTATTGCCACCGGGGCCCGCCGATGTAACTGCTAAACGGATTTCTGATGACTAAACTGTACTGCATTATTGTAGCGGGTTTACTAACGCCTTAGTTCTAGTAGCTATGCCTATGTTGACTATGACGTGACAATGATGTAGGCTGTGTGTAGCAGTTAGCAGTCATGATATGAAGGTTTGGCTTGGAAAGTTTTTTTTGCCTGGTCACAGACAGCTGATGTGTTCTGCACTGAAGTCCACAAGCAAAGGAAAAAGGTGAGAGGAGGAGAGGGCATAGATAGATGCGAGATGGAATTATACACTGCTCAAAAAAATAAAGGGAACACTTAAACAACACAATGTAACTCCAAGTCAATCACACTTCTGTGAAATCAAACTGTCCACTTAGGAAGCAACACTGATTGACAATAAATGTCACATGCTGTTGTGCAAATGGAATAGACAACAGGTGGAAATTATAGGCAATTAGCAAGACACCCCCAATAAAGAAGTGGTTCTTCAGGTGGTGACCACAGACCACTTCTCAGTTCGTATGCTTCCTGGCTGATGTTTTGGTCACTTTTGAATGCTGGCGGTGCTTTCACTCTAGTGGTAGCATGAGACGGAGTCTACAACCCACACAAGTGGCTCAGGTAGTGCAGCTCATCCAGGATGGCACATCAATGCGAGCTGTGGCAAGAAGGTTTGCTGTGTCTGTCAGCATAGTGTCCAGAGCATGGAGGCGCTACCAGGAGACAGGCCAGTACATCAGGAGACGTGGAGAAGGCCGTAGGAGGGCAACAACCCAGCAGCAGGACCGCTACCTCCGCCTTTGTGCAAGGAGGAGCAGGAGGAGCACTGCCAGAGCCCTGCAAAATGACCTCCAGCAGGCCACAAATGTGCATGTGTCTGCTCAAACGGTCAGAAACAGACTCCATGAGGGTGGTATGAGGGCCCGACGTCCACAGGTGGGGGTTGTGCTTACAGCCCAACACCGTGCAGGACATTTGGCATTTGCCAGAGAACACCAAGATTGGCAAATTCGCCACTGGCGCCCTGTGCTCTTCACAGATGAAAGCAGGTTCACACTGAGCACGTGACAGACGTGACAGAGTCTGGAGACGCCGTGGAGAACGTTCTGCTGCCTGCAACATCCTCCAGCATGACCGGTTTGGCGGTGGGTCAGTCATGGTGTGGGGTGGCATTTCTTTGGGGGGCCGCACAGCCCTCCATGTGCTCGCCAGAGGTAGCCTGACTGCCATTAGGTACCGAGATGAGATCCTCAGACCCCTTGTGAGACCATATGCTGGTGCGGTTGGCCCTGGGTTCCTCCTAATGCAAGACAATGCTAGACCTCATGTGGCTGGAGTGTGTCAGCAGTTCCTGCAAGAGGAAGGCATTGATGCTATGGACTGGCCCGCCCGTTCCCCAGACCTGAATCCAATTGAGCACATCTGGGACATCATGTCTCGCTCCATCCACCAACGCCACGTTGCACCACAGACTGTCCAGGAGTTGGCGGATGCTTTAGTCCAGGTCTGGGAGGAGATCCCTCAGGAGACCATCCGCCACCTCATCAGGAGCATGCCCAGGCGTTGTAGGGAGGTCATACAGTCACGGGGAGGCCACACACACTACTGAGCCTCATTTTGACTTGTTTTAAGGACATTACATCAAAGTTGGATCAGCCTGTAGTGTGGTTTTCCACTTTAATTTTGAGGGTGACTCCAAATCCAGACCTCCATGGGTTGATACATTTGATTTCCATTGATAATTTTTGTGTGATTGTGTTGTCAGCACATTCAACTATGTAAAGAAAAAAAGTATTTAATAAGATTATTTCATTCATTCAGATCTAGGATGTGTTGTTTAAGTGTTCCCTTTATTTTTTTGAGCAGTGTATATACAATGAGCTGTTTGTATGTGCCTGGTATGAAAGTGAACTGTGTTTGAGTGTGATCAGGGGTGTATTCATTGCGCCAATTCTGTTGAAAAACGTTTCTTAAAACGGGGATAAACAACTGAATTTGTTCAATAGAAACTCTCGTTTGCAACTGTTGGACTAATGATTACACCCTAGATCTACTAGATGCAGGCAAGAGTTTGCAAGGCGGTATTGAATGTGTCAATGTCTGTCACCTTGATTACTCAAATTTATCTCGACCTGTACACCTACGTTGTAAACTTTCATTCATAGGCTAGGTTGTAGCAACCTCATGATGGGTACAGAGAAAATTTGAGTATCATGTAGTAGCCTAAACCTATCGATGTTACATTGAGCTGGGTGAATGGAATATGAATGACAGTCGTCTAATATGCTGTAATATAAATAAGGCCATGTACATAAAAATGTTTTACCATCCTCCCTCATCTTAAACGCACTGACCACCACTGGTGTCTATAGCTAGGTTTCCATCCAATTAGTGACAGATTTTCATGTGAATATTCTAAAATCTGCATAAAAATTATATTGGCATTTTCTCATCAGAGTTGTGTTTCCATGAAATGGACTTGTTGTGGATAGAAATCTGTGCGTAAATGTGTAGTGCACATACAAATAACTTTTGCTGTTAAATTCAATGGGTTTCCATCGCGTTTTCAACTCTAGTGCCTACTGATGGTTTTGTCACAAAAAACGTTGTGTAGGTAAAGTGAATGTGCCCACTCTGGGATTGGCACGTGCACTCTAGCCAACAGCTCGCAGATACAGTGCGGGTATAGCCTACATGAGATTAGTATGGACAAAAGTGTGAGTTATTTTTATTTGTCAAATGGCAGCCAAGCATTGATCATCATGTCAGCAGAATAAGACTCTCAATATTTATTGACAGGAGCATCAAGCTCATCGCTGTGCACTTTCACCACCCTGTGAAGTTCATCATAACTTATTTCATCTGTAGCCTAATAAACGGCATGCTTTCCCATGATGTCATTAAATTTTTTATCCAAAGTACTCGCATAAAAAGGTTGGATGGAAACCTGGTTAATGTCAAGCCATTTTGAGGATGCTGGGATTATATTTTGGACGAACGTGCGCATGCCTACAGGAGACTTGAAGTAGCTTAATCAGATTAAAACATTGTGACTGGTTGTGTTTATGCCACATATAAAAGGTAATACATTAAAAAAGTTGAATGACAAATATTTAGGCTATATTGAAGCGTTAGGTTCTAGGTGCACGAGGACAAGGCGCTCGAATTGGAGAGGAGGCAGAGCCTGCGTTAAGCTTTCCTGAATATCTGGGCCAGCCGGGAGCATATGTAGCCACTTTATTATAGGACGACTTGGGAGAATGATGATCTGCAACAGACAGCGCATTCAGTATCAGAAGTAAAAATACAGCCAGACTGGCCTGCTACTGTGCCTTTCTAGACCTTATAAACTGTCTAGAGTCAACTGATCCAAATGGAATGAAACATTCCAATTACAGGGCTTTTGCACCATTATTCAAATGACATTTTCACTGCAGCCTAGACTAGAATTTTGTACTCAATTAAAGACAATAATGCAATTATTCATTGCATTGTGGTGTTGTAGGCTAGTCTAGGTAGAATAATTGTATTATCGCTAAACAAGATCAATAGGGGCGCTTTTTGAGCTGCGTGTCTCAAGTCTTCAAGTTTAAAGTGAAATGCCTTTCTTGCAAACTCAAAACCCGACAATGCAATAATCAATAGCGATGTATTACTAGAAAAAAAACACTCAAGAAATAAGAATAGGAAATATGAATTGCACAATAAAGTAAGTAAGTAAGCATACTATACAGGAAATATTTTAAAAGTCAGATCCAATACCATATTTACATGTGCAGGGATACTGGAGTGATGGAGGTAGATATGTATAGGGGTAAGGGGACTAGGCAACAGGATATAAGATAAACAGAGTAGCAGCAGCTTGCATGTGAGTGGGTGTGTGGGTGTGTAGTCAGGATACATGTATGTGCATATTATGTGTGAGTGAGCAAATGATGGACTGAGTGTTTGTGTGTGTGTTGGAGTGACAGTGTGTGTGAGTGTGCATAGAGACAAATATTGAAATAAAAGGTCAATAAAGATACAAGATAAAATCAGTCCGCGTAGCTATTTTGTTAGCTATTTATCAGTCGTATTGCTTAGGGATAGAAGTTGTTCAAGAGCCTGTTTGTGTCAGACTTGATGCACCGGTACCTCTTGCTGTGCGGCAGTAGAGAAAATAGTAAATGGCTTGTGTGGTTGGGGTTTTTGACGATTTTCCGGGTCTCCTTTTCACACCGCCTGATATAGAGGTCCTGGATGGCAGGGAGCTCGGCCCCAGTGATGTACAGGGCTGTCCGCACAACCCTCTGTAATGCCATGCCATCGAGGGTGGTGCTATTGCCATACCAAGCAGTGATGCAGCCAGTCAATATGCTCTCAATTGTACAGCTGTACAACCTTTTCAGGATTTGAGGGCCCATGCTAAACTTTTTCAACCTCCTGAGGGGGAAGAGGCACTGTCGCGCCTTCTTCGTGACTGTGCGTGTGTGTTTGGACCATTTTAAGGCTTTAGTGATTTGGACAACGAGGAACTTGAAGCTGTCAACTTGCTCCACTGCCGCCCCGTCGATGTGGATGGGGGCGTGCTCGCCTCCCCCTTTCCTGTAGTCCATGATCAGCTCCTTGGTCTTGCTGACGTTGAGGGAGAGGTTGTTGCTCCGGCACCACACTGCCAGGTCACTGACCTCCTCCCTGTAGGCTGACTCATCGTCACCGGTGATCAGGCATAGCACCATCGTGTCGTCAGCGAACTTGATAATGGTGTTGGAATCGTGCGTGGCCACACAGTTGAGGATGAACAGGGAGTATGGGAGGGGAGTAAGCACACACCCCTGTGGGGCCCCTGAGCACTTCAATGTTATTTCATGCGTAATGATGCGCCTGGCCTCACCGCTGCCTATCAGCTACTCCTATTTGTTCTTGTGGATTCATATTAAAAAAATTAATGCAGCTTTGAATGCTTTTATGTGTGGTATGGTTGCTAGTTAGCCTATTGCAGATCTGGACAAACGATCCACCTACCACTATTGTCACTATGAATGTTGGATAGAGGGCAGGATAGAAAGTTAGACTGGTAGAATATATTGACCTATGGTGTAGTAAAAGCCCCAGACCATTATTCCTCATCCACCAAACTTTACAGTTGGCACTATGCATTCGGGCAGGTAGCGTTTTCCTGACATCCGCCAAACCCAGATTCGTCCGTCAGACTGCCAGATGGTGAAGCGTGATTCATCACTCCAGAGAACGCGTTTCCACTGCTCCAGATCCCAATGGCAGTGTGCTTTACACCACTCCAGCTGACTCTTGGCATTGCACATGGTGATCTTAGGCTTGTGTGCGGCTGCTCGGCCATGGAAAACCAATTCATGAAGTTCCCGACGAACAGTTATTGTGCTGACGTTGCTTCCAGAAGCATTTTGGAACTCAGCAGTGAGTGTTGCAACCAAGGACAGACAATTTTTACGCGCTAGGCACTTCAGCACTCAGCGGTCCCGTTCTGTGAGCTTGTGTGGCCTACCACTTCGTGGCTGAGCTGTTGTTGCTGCTAGATGTTTCCACTTCACAATAAGAGCACTTACAGTTGACTGGGGCAGCTCTAGCAGGGCAGAAATTTGACGAACTGACTTGTTGGAAAGGTGTCACCCTATGACGGTGCCACGTTGAAAGTCACTGAGCTCTTCAGGAAGGTCATTCTACTGCCAATGTTTGTCTAGGGAGATGGCATGGCTGTGTGCTCAATTTTATACACCTGTCAGCAATGGGTGTGGCTGAAACAGGCGAATCCACAAATTTGAAGGGGTGTCCACATACTTTTGTGTATATAGTGTAGATTTGGTTGTTCTATACACAGTCAAGTATGACCTCTCTTATACATAGGAGTGTATTCTCATTGAAATTCATATGACTAAATGGAAGGTAAAGTGGTATGGTTGTGGTGATCTCTCTCCCTCCCTCTATCAGGACCTGTCTGCTCTCCAGTGTGAGGTGTGTGTCCTGGTGTTCTCTGTGACGGACAGGCGCAGTTTCCACCGCACCGCCCAACTCCGCCTCCTCCTCAGGGAGACGCAGCCGCAAACTCCCATCATCCTCGTGGGCAACAAGAGCGACCTAGTCCGTTCACGTGAGGTCAGCACTCAAGGTGAGGCAGCTTGGCCCTCTCTTTGTTACAGGACAGCGATGGAATGATGTACCCCATTGTCTCTGCAACCTTACGATGCTTTGTATAACCTGCAGTGTCCTAGCGCATACCTTTCCCTATAGATTATCTCTCCCTATAGATGCTCTCTCCTCTCATTGCCTTGTTCCTGCCTGCCATCTCCACCCTGTGTGTTGACAGGTTGAGTTCTGTACTGTATATCTGCAGGGTATTGCTGTGGGGGGAGAATTACAGGAATACAGACGGAAAGTGGCACAGTGCTTCAGCTGCAGTGCAGTGTGGGAGTATGGGGGGAGGGAATGTGCATGCTGAGAACTGTGCATGAGATACTGAGAACACACACCCTATTCATCTAGATGTACATATCAACTGAGGATATGGCTGTGTGGTGTGTTCAGAAGACCAGCCTGAGCTCGGCTGTTTGGTCCCCCCAACCTATAACACACATGTAAACAAAACTCTTGCTCTTTCAAACCTTCTCCATTTCACCCCCACCCGTCTCTGTGTGATGTGTTTCTCCAGACTGCAGCTCTTCAGACCTAGCTGTCTCAGAGCCAAGAGCCTTTGTCTTAGTAGGCTTGAGGCAAAGAGCAAGGCATTCTGCTTAATTACTTTTCACAGAAGAAAATAAAATAATTTAACATACCTCTCTTCCTCTGCTGTCAGGGATAATTTCATCTCTAATAAAAAACACAGTTTTAATTAGGACCAATTAGGGCAATTGCTTCTCACCATTTTTCATTGTCTGGCATCTCATTCCCTGTGATCGCTGTCTTGCACTCTATCTTTTATATGCGCTTTTTCCATCTTTTTAATAAATGCTTTCAATGTGTGTGTGTTTGTCCTGGGAACACTAGTCTGTAATGACACAATAAATCCACAGAGGCAGGGATATTGATATTGTAGTGTATCTGAGGTCAACCAGAGAGGAGCTGGGCTGAGTCACAGGACAATGAGAGAATAAGTGGTGCTTCATCATGTAACTAATATGGATGAACCTGTGACACTAGCACATCACTGTGTACCCACCCGAAATGCTCTCATCCAAAATGTGTTTACCACTGACAACTGTGCTTATGGGTGTTTTTCTTTTTCCCTCATCATCGTCATCATCATCTCCCTTTTTCTCCCTGTCTCTCTCAGAGGCCCTTACCAGCGCTTCTCTGTTTGACTGTCTGTATGTGGAGATGTCAGCCTCTCTGGATCACCGCACGGCGGAGCTCTTGGAGTATGCTGTGAGGTTAGCCAGGGGCCTCAACCCGGTGCCCCCAGGGGCCTGTGGGCACGACATGGCTGGCGGCCGGGAGAGCATCACCCACCGTGCTAAGCGTTTCCTCACTAGCCTGGTCCCACGCTACCCCCGTGAGAGGGAACGAGACGGGGGCAAGTTCTTTAGACAGAAGTCCCGGTCCTGCCATGACCTGGGTGCCCTGTGATCAGGGATGATGGCGGGATAGAAGAGGGGTGTCTAGAAAGAGAGCAAGAGGGAAATAAGATGTAAGAAATCGCAAAATAGAGAGGGATCTGAAGAGGTAAATTATGGTTATGAGAAAAGTGAGTGTAAATGTGTGAGTGTAAAAGTGAGTGATGGGAGGAGGATACAGTAGTGGGGGATGACACATGCATAAAGCAGAGAAGAGCAGGAAGAGAGAATGGCATTAAAGAAGTGATGGATGTATCTGGGTTTATTCATGTAGAAATGTTGTACTAGAGAACCATAGATGATAGATAGAAAACCATTCATTAGCTGAACACATGTAAATACAACACAAAGCATCATATTGTAGTGGTGGGACTGATTCTCCACCTCCATTCCGATGTGATTTCAGTGTGGACCAAATAAAATACTTTTAGAAGTCATGAGAAAGGAAGGTGACTCTTTTTATCTGTGTATTTGTCTCTGTGTGTTCTGTTACAGTTGAGAGACTTGATAGTGCAGAAACTTCCCTGAATGCTCTTCGCATTGTAGAAATACAGGAACAGTGGCTTGCAAAAGTATTCACCCCCCTTGGCATTTTTCCTATTTTGTTGCCTTACAACCTGGAATTAAAATGGATTTTTTGGGGGGTTTGTATCATTTGATTTACACAACATGCCTACCACTTTGGGGGGGTGAAACAAACAAGAAATAAGACAAAAAAACAGAAAACTTGAGCGTGCATAACTATTCACCCCCCCAAAGTCAATACTTTGTAGAGCCACCTTTTGTAGCAATTACAGCTGCAAGTCTCTTGGGGTATGTCTATAAGCTTGGCACATCTAGCCACTGGGATTTTTGCCCATTCTTCAAGGCAAAACTGCTCCAGCGCCTTCAAGTTGGATGGGTTCCGCTGGTGTACAGCAATCTTTAAGTCATACCACAGATTCTCAGTTGGATTGAGGTCTGGGCTTTGACTAGGCCATTCCAATACATTTAAATGTTTCCCCTTAAACCACACGAGTGTTGCTTTACCAGTGTGCTTAGGGTCATTGTCCTGCTGGAAGGTGAACCTCCGTCCCAGTCTCAAATCTCTGGAAGACTGAAACAGGTTGCCCTCAAGACTTTCCCTGTATTTAGCGCCATCCATCATTCCTTCAATTCTGACCAGTTTCCCAGTCCCTGCCGATGAAAAACATCCTCACAGCATGATGCTGCCACCACCATGCTTCACTGTGGGGATGGTGTTCTCGGGGTGATGAGAGGTGTTGGGTTTGCGCCAGACATAGCGTTTTCCTTGATGGCCAAAAAACTCAATTTTAGTCTCATCTGACCAGATGTGTTTGCTTATTTTTTTCTTTAAGCAATGGCTTTTTTCTGGCCACTCTTCCGTAAAGCCCAGCTCTGTGGAGTGTACGGCTTAAAGTGGTCCTATGGACAGATACTCCAATCTCCGCTGTGGAGCTTTGCAGCTCCTTCAGGGTTATCTTTGGACTCTTTGTTGCCTCTTTGATAAAATGCCCTCCTTGCCTAGTCCGTGAGTTTTGGTGGGCGGCCCTCTCTTGGCAGGTTTGTTGTGGTGCCATATTCTTTCAATTTTTTAAATAATGGATTTAATGGTGCTCCGTGGGATGTTCAAAGTTTCAGATATTCTTTTATAACCGAACCCTGATCTGTACTTCTCCACAACTTTGTCCCTGACCTGTTTGGAGAGCTCCTTGCTCTTCGTGGTGCCGCTTGCTTGGTGGTGCCCCTTGCTTAGTGGTGTTGCAGACTCTGGGGCCGTTCAGAACAGGTGTATATATACTGAGATCATGTGACAGATCATGTGACACTTAGATTGCACACAGGTGGACTTTATTTAACTACCGGTAATTATGTGACTTCTGAAGGTAATTGGTTGCACCAGATCTTATTTAGGGCTTCATAGCAAAGGGGGTGAATACATATGCACGCACCACTAGTAGAATGTTTTGAAACAAGTTATTTTTTTCATTTTACTTCACCAATTTGGACTATTTTGTGTATGTCCATTACATGAAATCCATTTATTTTTTTTACTGTAAATGCCAGAAAAAAGGAAAGACTTGAGTAAATGAGGGATACAAAGTATATTGAAAGCATTTGCTTCCACACGTGTGGTTCCTGAGTTAATTAAGCGATTAACATCCCATCATGCTTAGGGTTATGTATAGAAATATCCAGTTGCCCATTATTTTTGGCTACCATGGCTAGAAGAAGAGATTTCAGTGACTTTGAAAGAGGGGTCTCAAATGAGCATGGGGCTTTAAATGGTGTGTGTTTGTGTGTGTCTCAGTCACCAGCTCTCAACCCAATTGAACACTTATAGGAGATTCTGGAGCGGCGCCTGAGACAACGTTTTCCACCACCATTAACAAAACTCCAAATTATGGAATTTCTCGTGGTAGAATGGTGTCGCATCCCTCCAGTAGAGTTCCAGACACTTGTAGAATATATGCCAAGTTGCATTGCAGCTGCATTGAAGCTGTTCTAGTGCCCTATTAATACCCTATTAAGACACTTTATGTTGGTGTTTCCTTTATTTTGGCAGTTACCTGTAGGTTTCCAGGACAAGTGCAATAGAGCAGTCAAAGTACCAGCCCTGGTATTACATCGTTTTCATAGTAGTTCAGGTTTTGATGATTTTCATGAGCTCTTCACTTGCTTTTTTGAGTATACAGACGATCTTGTATCCATGGGGATACAGAGAGGGGGTAGAGAAAGGGCCAGAGAGAGAGACAGAGAGAGACTGAACTTAGAGAGGGCATAAGAGAGAAGGGGGGAAGGGATGGAGCCAGGATTTATTGTATTTAGAGTGATCGTTGCCAGGTTACTGTTGTCAAGGAGACCTAGAATCTTTGTGCCATATGCATTTGTGTTCAACATTTTCCCATACAAAATTCAAATAAAATCAAATCAAATTGTATTTGTCACATACACGTGTTTAGCAGATGTTATTGCGGGTGTAGCGAAATGCTTATGCTTCTAGCTCTGACAGTGCAGTAATATCTAACAAGTAATATTTAACAATTTCACAACATATACCCGATACACACAAATCTAAGTAAGGAATGGAATTAAGAATACATATACGGACGAGCAATGACAGAGCGGCATGGACTAAGATACAGTAGAATATTATAAAATACAATATATACACTACCAGTCAAAAGGTTGGACACACCTACTCATTCAAGGGTTTTTCTTTATTTTTACTATTTTTTACATTGTAGAATAATAGTGAAGACATCAAAACTATTAAATAACACATATGGAATCATGCAGTAACCAAAAAAGTGTTAAACAAATCATAATACATTTTATATTTGAGATTCTTTAAATAGCCACCCTTTGCCTTGATGACAGCTTTGCACACTCTTGGCATTCTCTCAACCAGCTTCATGAGGTAGTCACCTGGAATGCATTTCAATTAACAGGTGTGCCTTGTTAAAAGTAAATTTGTGGAATTTCTTTCCTTCTTATTGCGTTTGAGCCAATCAGTTGTGTTGTGACAAGGTAGGGGGGTATACAGAAGATAGCCCTATTTGGTAAAAGACCAAGTCCATATTATGGCAAGAACAGCTCAAATAAGCAAAGAGTAACGACAGTCCATCATTACTTTAAGACATGAAGGTCAGTCAATACAGGAAATTACAAGAACTTTGAACGTTTCTTCAAGTGCAGTCGCAAAAACCATCAAACGCTATGATGAAACTCTGCTCTCATTAGGACCGCCACAGGAATGGAAGACCCAGAGTTACCTTTGCTGCAGAGGATAAGTTCATTAGAGTTACCAGCCTCAGAAATTGCAGCCCAAATAAATGCTTCACAGAGTTCAAGTAACAGACACATCTCAACATCAACTGTTCAGAGGGGACCGTGTGAATCAGGCCTTCATGGTCGAATTGCCGCAAAGAAACCTCTACTAAAGGACACCAATACTAAGAAGAGACCTGCTTGGGCCAAGAAACACGAGCAATGGACATTAGACCGGTGGAAATGTGTCCTTTGGTCTGTAGTCCAAATTTGAAATTTCTGGTTCCAACCGCCGTGTCTTTGTGAGACACTGTGTGGGTGAACGGATGATCTCCACATGTGTAGCTCCCACCGTAAAGCATGGAGGAGGAGGTGTTATGGTGTGGGGGTGCTTTGCTGGTGACACTGTCTGTGATTTATTTAGAATTCAAGGCACACTTAACCAGCATGGCTACCACAGCATTCTGCAGTGATACGCCATCCCATCTGGTTTGGGCTTAGTGGGACTATCATTTGTTTTTTAACAGGACACCTCCAGGATGTATAAGGGCTATTTTACCAAGAAGGAGAGTGATGGAGTGCTGCATCAGATGACCTGGCCTCCACAATCCCCCAACCTCAACCCAATTGGGATGGTTTGGGATGAGTTGGACCGCAGAGTGAAGGAAAAGCAGCCAACAAGTGCTCAGCATATGTGGGAACTCCTTCAAGACTGTTGGAAAAGCATTCCAGGTGAAGGTGGTTGAGAGAATGCCAAGAGTGTGCAAAGCTGTCATCAAGGCAAAGGGTGGCTATTTGATGAATCTCAAATATTAAATATATTTTGATTTGTTTAACACTTTTTTGTTTACTACATGATTCCATACGTGTTATTTCATAGTTTTGATGTCTTCACTATTATTCTACAATGTAGAAAATAGTTAAAATGAAGAAAAACCCTTGAATGAATAGGTTTGTCCAAACTTTTGACTGGTACTGTACATATGAGATGAGTTATGCAATATATGTAAACATTATTAAAGTGACTAGTGTTCCATTTCTTAAAGTGTCCAGTGATTTCTAGTCTATGTCTATAGGCAGCAGCCTCTAATGTGCTAGTGATGGCTATTTAACAGTCTGATGGCCTTGAGATAGAAGCTGTTTTTCAGTCTCTCGGTCCCAGCTTTGATGCACCTGTACTGACCTCACTTTCTCGATGATAGCGTGGTGAACAGGCAGTGGCTCGGGTGGTTGATGTCCTTGATGATTTTTTTGGCCTTCCTGTGACATCGGGTGCTGTAGGTGTCCTGGAGGGCGGGTAGTTTGCCCCCGGTAATGCGTTGGGCAGACCGCACCACACTCTGGAGAACCCTGCGTTTGCAGGTGGTGCAGTTGCCGTACCAGGCAGTGATACAGCCCGACAGGATGCTCTCAATTGTGCATCTGCAAATGTTTGTGAGGGTTTTAGGTTCCAAGACACATTTCTTCAGCTTCCTGAGGCTCTGTTGCGCCTTCTTCACCACACTGTGTGTGTGGATGGACCATTTCAGTTTGTCAGTGATGTGTACGCCAAGGAACTTGAAGCTTTCCACCTTCTCCACTGCGGTCCCGTCGATGTGGATAGGGGGTGCACCCTCTGCTGTTTCCTGAAGTCCACGATCATCTCTTTTGTTTTGTTGACGTTGAGTGAGAGGTTATTTTCCTGGCACCACACTCCGAGAGCCCTCACCTCCTCACAATGGCTGTCTTGTCATTGTTGGTAATCAAGCCTACTACTGTTGTGTCATCTGCAAACTTGATGATTGAGTTGGAGCTGTGCTTGGCTACGCAGTCATGGGTGAACAGGGACTACAGGAGTGGGCTGAGCACGCACCCTTGTGGGGCCCCAGTGTTGAGGATCAGCAAAGTGGAGGTGTTGTTTCCTACCTTCACCACCTGGGGGAAGTTCAGACCCAGGGCCTCGAGCTTAATGATGTGCATGGAGGGTACTATGGTGTTGAATGCTGAGCTATAGTTAATGAACAGCATTCTTATATAGGTATTCCTCTTGTCCAAGTGGGATAGGGCAGTGTGCAGTGTGATGGGGATTTGCATCGTCTGTGGATCTATTGGGGCGGTAAGCAAATTGAAGTGGGTCCAGGGTGACTGGTAAGGTAGAGGTGATATGATTATTGACTAGTCTCTCAAAGCACTTCATGATGACAGAGGTGAGTGCTACGGGGCGATAGTCATTTATTGGGGGCACACTTGGATTTCAGAATGTGTTTAAGTTTATTGTTGAGAGGAGGACTTTGTCAGATATCAGTATCACACAGCATCACTGTACCACCCTTAACTCCACTCTCCTTTCACTCCCACTCACACCCACGCTATTGAAGAGCAAGCATTGAAACAGAGTATATCATCATGGGTCATCATATCATTGTCATGGACCTCATCAAAGAGAAGGGGAGAACACTGATGTAATCATGGAGAAACAGAGTTGGAAAAAATCACCCCCTTGAAATGGTGGCATGAAATAATCTTTTCACTGTGACTCATTCCCCTGGATCCAAACCCCTGGCTGGGAGCAGTGAGGGTGGGGAATGGATACTGGATACCTGGAACATAGGCAACAGACTCCCCTTGTGGTCAGATAACACACTGAACCAGCATACTGTTTTGTTTTACAATGGTACCTTTTCTACTCAAGACTAATGTCAATTAAAAAACAACCACAGCAGATATGTTGTGTGATGAAGCTGGCCGATACATAAAAATATTTTTAATCAAAGTATGGAACAGATCAATCCAAAATGGAGATCAAAGCAATTACATTACCAGTGGTGTAAAGTACTTAAGTAAAAACTATAAAAGTACTACTTAAGTAGTTTTTTGGAGTATTTGTACTTTACTTCACTATTAATATTTTTGCCAAATTTTACTTCTACTTCACTACATTCCTAAAGAAAATAATTTACTTTTTACACAATACATTTTCCCTGACACCCAAAAGTACTCATTACATTTTGACACGGAAATGGTCCAATTCACACACTTATCAAGAGAAAGTCCCTGGTCATCCCAACTGCCTCTGATCTGGCGGACTCACTAAACACAAATGCTTTGTTTGTAAATTATGTCTGAGTGTTGGAGTATGGCCCTCGCTATCTGTCAATAAAAATAAAAAATAAATGGTGACTTCTGGTTTGCTTAATATAAGGAATTTTAAATGGTTTATACTTTTACTTTTGATACTTAAGTACATTTGAGCAAATCCATTTACTTTTGATACTTAAGTATATTTAAAACCAAATACTTTTAGACTTTTACTCAAGTAGTATTTTACTGGGTGACTTTCACTTTTACTTGAGTCATTTTCTATTAAGATATATTTACTTTTATGACAATTGAGTACTTTTTCCACCACTGTACATTACTCCACAACCAAACTCTGAATCAAGGCCCTGAATTCATACTATCAGTCTCAATTTACCCTGTAGGTTATTCCAGGACCATAGGCTTTAAAAGCAAAACACTGGTTTTCCAATGTCTGTGCATCGATGTGAAATTTTGAGAAATAGCCTATCCTGTGAACGTGTCTGATAGCTGCTAAATTTCATAAGAAGGGAGGCTTCTGAAGAATGGCCAGATACCAGTGCTGTAACCTTCTTGTAGTTAGTGAGGTCCAGCCTACACTCTGGTGTAAGACACAATGGTGGGTGAGACCCACTAGTAATAAAAGAGCACATATGATTAACTGTGTCAAGATTTAATATGTAATGTGGAGGTAGCAGCATGCATAACCAATACATTACATTGCCATAGTCTATCATAGGAAGGTGGCTTGTACAAGTATTTTCTTAATTTAATATATGAGAAACAAGACCGAAAAAGACAGTTTGCCATCTAACCATTTTACACGTTGCAAGTCACCGCTGAGTCACCAATCAAGAAATTCAGTCACTTGTCAAAGTCACTGCCCACACATCTGAAAATAACTGCCCAGTTGTCATCAACATTACAGTCAACCAGGGACGCAACTTTCACTGGGGACTGGGGGACATGTATTCATACTATTTCATCCTTCCACAAGATATAGTCCCGACACATATCTAGGGTTGCTACCCAAACCGGCTGGTCGTTCGTTCTATCGGTTCGGTTGCTAGAGAGGCGACCCAGTCATTCAGTGTTTTTGTTCTGTATCTATGGACGCGACCCAGTCATTCGTTCTAAATGTTCCATTGCCATACTGGCTGGCAACGTTCTTATCCCTTGCTTGCTAGCTAGCCAGCTACGGCTAACTTATAGTCACGTCAAAAAGTGCAGCCAGAATAACAGCAAAGAAGCCATATTTGCATTTGTTTAAGCTGTTTTCTAGTGACATTTATTTGGATACATCCATAACAATGAGCTAATGAGGCGCGATTTCGCCTGGCATAGAAAATGTGCTCCCTGATGCTGGAAAGACTGCAAACGAGCTGCACGTTGTTTTGTTTTACCTTTTTCCAATTTACATTTCTTTGTATATATCCATAAAAATGATGCCAGCTGATTCATGATTTCGACTGGCTGAGAAACGCTGCCTGCCTGTCTGTCTTGTCCCGACTCCCGACACGTTCATTACTATGGGACAGCAGGAGATTGAATATTGAAACAATGTTGCAAATGTCGGAGAAACATACAACAAGGTTTATATAAATCTCCGCTGTTGTAAACTATACAAATCTCTGTAGTATCTAAACAGTTTATGATTTTGCTGACATTTGCAAATGGTGTAATGGATGAACTCTACTCAGCTTGCGGAAACATCTGGAAAACATTACTACATAGGTTTCTTGGAATAGAGGAAAGTCTGCTATGTAGAGGCAGGGGATTGGTTTATTAAAATCACGCCATATTATGTTACATAGGATATAAATACTTGGTTGAGACAAAGGAGGGGGAGACAACAGATTGGGCCGTTGTTCTCCAGATGCTTGCAGATATCTGTAAATTGATACTGTGAACTTTGATACAATAAAATCTTTATAATCAAAGAACAGTGTAAGCGGACTTCTTATCATCACAGCATAAATCAGCATCGTTGTCTCGGACACCACATCTCCGCTGTTGAAAACTAAATGTTAGTCTAAAAGAAATGAGAGATAATGTCTAGATGCTTTTTATAGTGGAGATCAAGTTTATAAAGTGCCTGGTTGGGCTGACGAGACAGTGGATTGTGCAGTCAGATGGAACAGAGTAAATAGTCATTTAAAGTAATAGATTTAGCCGGTGGTAACTTGTGGAATAGACACCAGGCTGGAATGCGGTTTTAACCAATCAGCATTCAGTATTAGATCCACCCGTTGTATAAATGGCCAATATACCATGGCTAAGGGCTGTTCTTAAGCACGATGCAACTGGGAGCCCATAGTATATAGGCCATATACCACAAACCCCCGAGATGCCTTATTGCTATAATAAACTGGTTACCAATGTAATTAGAACAGTAAAAATACATGTTTTGTCATACCCATGATATATGGTCTCATATACCACAGCTTTCAGCCAATCAGCATTCAGGGTTTGAAACACCCAGTTTATAAAGGGAAATAATGCACGTTCTAGAATGCCCTTCAAGCCAATCAGAAACAAGTATTCAACAATGCCATGGCATAAGAATATGTCATCCTAATGTACAGGAGTCAGTGTACATTTCAGAAACTTTGGCAACAACTTGTTTTTCATCACAGAGTCATATGATGAAGAACAACAGATGATTTAACCCTTATCAGGACATGGCAGGACTGCTGGTGCAACCTCCCACTGAGCAGACATCAACTGAGAAATCATGGTCACCATCTGTAGCTCAATTGGTAGAGCATGGCGCTTGCAACGCCAGGGTAGTGGATTCGATCCCAGGGACCACCCATACGTAAAAATGTATGCACACATGACTGTAAGTCGCTTTGGATAAAAGCGTCTGCTAAATGGCATATTAAATATATTATTAAAATATCAGCTGCAGCTTTACCAGACAGACCAAACCCTAGTGCCTTGGCCCTTGTTCAAGATGACAGCCCAGCAGGCAGTGGTTGGTTTTGCAGCCGGCCTTATGTCAGAGTTCGGCCTAACAGCCTTGTTTCTCAGGAACAGAGAAGAGGAAGAAAGTGATTCATATAAGCCCAGTGAAATGTCCAGGTAGAGCTCCTGAGCCACCTCTTCCCTCTTCAGATTCATCAGATTCTGAATCCCACCAGGTAAGTCTTCTTCCCATTGTCCTATCATCCAGATGTGTTCTCTCTATTCATCTTCTCGTCCCACTCTCCCTCTATATATCTGCTTTTTACACTTGAATACTTGATTACAATGGTTTAAGTGTCAGTTCACAGATCACAAGAATCAAATAACTCACATTTCTTTAGTGTACTGTTCATAAAATAATTTTTTTCACAGCTGCAGATATGGGAAATACCCACATTGCCAATGCAGCCGGCTATTTGTATTTTGTACATAAACTCAAAGATGGTAATCAAGGATGTCACTGTCCTGTTACCATTAGTGGAGAAGTTGGGTTAGGGACCATAGGTCCCCAAGCTAAGGCTACAGGAGAATCATGGTGGAGATTCACTCACAAGGAAGACATTGGCACCCAACTCATCCCTATGAGAGATTACACAAGAGGCGGCTGGTGGGAGGAGCTATAGGAGGACGGCTCATTGTAATAGCTGGAATGGAATTAATGGAACAGAGTCAAACGTGGAAACCACGTTTGATAATGTTCCATTTATTCCATTCCAGCCATTACAATGAGCATGTCCTCCTATAGCTCCGCCCACCAGCCTCCACTGGATTAAATCCCTCCGAAAAACAGAATTGCATCTTTGAAAACTACACAAGTAGTGCCGTTGTTGGCAAGCCCATTTCCTTCATCATCACCGCCAACAAAGCCATCTGCTAAACACTTCATGCAAGAAAAGGGAGTACAGATAAAAAATGCTAGATAATCTTAGCCCAAATTACACAGGCCCAAATGGTACATTGATTGGGGGAGAATGATGCCTTGGGCAACTCTTTGGCTAGGGTTCCAGAATGGATATTCCTTAGTAGATATGAGTGTCTGCGATAATCACCACTTGAAATTCTGGCTAATAAAAAAAACATATGAGGAAACATTACGGTTTCATTAATAAAGGCTTAGATTGTGTGAATGTTGCTCATCCAATTGATACTCAGTATAAAAAAGAAAATCCTATCTATGGTTTTAATCCTTTAACAACATATTGTATTATGTCCAACAGGATGTAATGTTGATACATATTACCACATTTTTCAAAATACATTCATATATTTTACATGTAGAAAAACAGTCTTAAAACATACACCACAGTTTATATTAATCTCTTTATTAAGGGAATGATTAGAGGAATGTGTTGTAGTGCTGATTTTACAGTTAGTAAACTATCATGGTAAACATTTCATTAGACATGACAAACGGCCTTGGAGAGGCCTGGCAGGGTCTGGAATGGTACAGTACAGGGCTCCTCACAGGCTGCAGGCCTGCAGCTTCTTGTCAGCCTGCTTCAGAGACAGCCAGGTGTTGAGCATGGAGGCCCGCAGTTTGGACCACACCATGTGGTCACTGAGCCCAAAGATCTGAGCAGCAAACTGGGCTGCAGCTTCTGGGGAGAGGACAGTGGAGCAGCCAAGACCTGCGGGAGAGAGGCACTCACAGGGTTAAGGTAAACACACAGATACATTAAAACGGGAGAATTACTGAATACACACAGCAAGAAAGACCACATGCAGGGATGAACTCACCGCTTGGCATGCGAAGGGATGACCAGATGTCCTGTGCCCCCCAGTTGGGGGTGATAGGAGGGCAGTTGATGACTGGGTAGGCGGTGTTTCCTGACATCACTGGACCAAGGCCGTTGCTTCTGCCCGCCACAGCCACAAACACAGTTGGTACTCCGTCACCTGGGAAAATACTGCACATTAGCTCATCCATACAGAAGGGTAAAATCATAACTTTCATGTTGTTTCATATTAGATAGACTTTGTTGTAATGTTAGCCAGCATACTGCACAGTTCCTCCACATACCAAGCCATTATTTTAAAAACTTTCAGAAAAAATGTACAGTATCTCACAAAAGTGAGTACACCCCTCACATTTTTGTAAATATTATAGTATATATTTTCATGTGACAACACTGAAGAAATGACACTTTGCTACAATGTAAAGTAGTGAGTGTACAGCTTGTATAACAGTGTAATTTTGCTGTCCCCTCAAAATAACTCAACACACAGCCATTCATGTCTAAACCGCTGGCAACAAAAGTGAGTACACCCCTTAGTGAAAATGTCCAAATTGGGCCCAATTAGCCATTTTCCCTCCCCGGTGTCATGTGACTCGTTAGTGTTACAAGGTCTCAGGTGTGAATGGGGAGCAGGTGTGTTAAATTTGGTGTCATCGCTCTCAACCTCCCTCATACTGGTCACTGGAAGTTCAACATGGCACCTCATGGCAAATAACTCTCTGAGGATCTGAAAAAAAGTTCATTGAGGGAACTATGAATGCCAACATGTACTGTGACAAACTGAAGCAGAGCATGATCCCCTCCTTTCGGAGACTGGGCCGCAGGGCAGTATTCCAACATGATAACGACCCCAAACACATCTCCAAGACGACCACTGCCTTGCTAAAGAAGCTGGACTGGCCAAGCATGTCTCCAGACCTAAACCCTATTGAGCATCTGTGGGGCATCCTCAAATGGAAGGTGGAGGAGTGCAAGGTCTCTAACATCCACCAGCTCCGTGATGTCGTCATGGAAGAGGACTCCAGTGGCAACCTGTGAAGCTCTGGTGAACTCCATGCCCAAGAGGGTTAAGGCAGTGCTGGAAAATGATGGTGGCCACACAAAATATTGACACTTTGGGCCCAATTTGGACATTTTCACTTAGGAGTGTACTCACTTTTGTTGCCAGCGGTTTAGACATTAATGGCTGTGTGTTGTGTTATTTTGAGGGGACAGCAAATGTACACTGTTATACAAGCTGTACACTCACTACTTTACATTGTAGCAAAGTGTCATTTATTCAGTGTTGTCACATGAAAAGATATACTCAAATATTTACAAAAATGTGAGGGGTGTACTCACTTTTGTGAGATACTGTATATACCAGAATCTTCCACTTTCAATAAACATAAGCAAGCAATGGCTTGTAAAATGCTTGAACAATCTATGTAGAGAGGTAGCTATATTCTTAGGGGCTGCCAGTAAGCTTAGGGCTAAAAGGCTTAGCTCAGCCCACCTTCGTATTCAGCTTTGATGCGAAGAGTTTCATCTGGTCCTTTGTGTGCTGAGGTGACTCTGAGGTCACAGGGGATTCCGTAGGAGCCACAGGCCTTCCTGATCTTCTCACAGTGGGCCAGGTCAGAGATGGAGCCCATCAGAACCACCACTCTGCCACTGGCCTGGGGCTCCAGCAGCCGCTAGACAAAAACACACTGCCTGTTAGCCTCTACTGAATGCCTGGGCTAAACTATTCCACAATGGGCTGTACTTGTACCGTGTCTGTATGTCATTGCATGACAGATTAGAACAAACTGGGTTAAGTTGACAGAGGTTGTGAGTATGCATATCTGAGGTTGCTAGGGTTGATCAAAGACAGAGGTCACAAAAGGTTGAGTGCTGGGATTCACCTGAGAGTCTGATAATGTCTAGGTGATAACACTGGAATGGAACACAATCAACAGACACAACCAGTTAATGTTAAACTACCCGATCCTCAATCATTACGGTATGTTGATTCAACACAAACACTAGTGCTTGTCCTCATGATAACAGATACAGCTGGTCAGCTCAGGCTCTTTTAGGCTAGAGGGCAAAAGGGCACAGGAGTAGTGGGATACACAAGGCTAGCCTACCTTCACTCTTTCAGAAACCCACTCAAAGTTCCTCTTCACCATCTGCATAGCTTCAGGAGTCACCTCCTTTAGGTCCCGGTACACCTGCAGAGGAGAGGAGAGCAAACAGGTTTACACTACAGCTAACGTGGTGGAACTCAAAATCTGAGGTGGTTAAATAATGGCAACATTAGCATTTTTCCATAAAGGGATGGCAGGATAGGAGAATTGGACAGAGCTATGCAGGAGATCACCTCACCTGCTTGTCTTTCTGCTGACTCCGATCTCCCGCTGGCCACAGCCTCCAGGAGTCATTGTCAATCACGTCAGCAAGCACAATCTCTTTAGTGCTCACATTCACGCCAAACTCAATCTGTTAAAAAAATATAAAAAAACATTCAAAAGCAATGCAGTTTTAAGGGAAGACAAATTCAAAATGCCCCAACATGACTTCCACATCTAACTAGTAGCACTGTGGTACCTCCCCTGACCAGCAGAGGGTGGCGCAGAGCCGCATACCTTCATGTCTACAAGGGTGCAGTTCTGGGTGGCCCAGGCCCTCTCCAGGACCTCAAAGATGGCAACAGTGCTGCGGTTCATGATGTCCACCTCACAGCGGCCAATGGTGAGCCCAGCCAGAGATAACTTAGTCTCCAGCAGCTGCTCCTCCGACCATTGAGGGTCATTGTTGGCGTCATCCTGAGACAAACACAAATGGTGACCAAGATTTCAGACATTGATGTAAACTGTAAAACACAGCAATATTTGAATGAAGGTGATGAGTTGATGCACCTAACTTTCAATGTTGTCACCTGAGTGGACAATGAATGTGTGCAAATCAAACTGGTAGATTGGATTACGGGAGAGGATATTTTTCTACTGGGCATGATTGGACATAGAAATATACACACACCTTGAAGAACATTTCCATTTTCAGAGGGGAGAACCTGTAGCCCTCCTTGACCCCTGGGTTCCTCTTGAGGAAGGATCCGGTGGCCACCCTCCGACAGACCCACTCGATTGGGATCATCTCACAGTGGGCCGCCACGAACGCAGTCTCCGACTGCTGCCTCACAAAGGCTGTCTTAATGCCTGAGGGATAGGGACACCACAAGGTCTTACTCAGCCATTGATGATTAAACAGATGCACTACTACACGAAGGAAGCCAATTAACAGCCAGTCATATATGCCATTGTCTTAGATGAAGGGGAGGAAACAGGGCTGGGCCACATTCTGTTTGATTAAAAGAAGGGTGTCTGAGTTGCAAGGAATTCATTTCCACGGTTAGGCTTACTCCATTTATTTTAAAATTGCTGCAACATGGAGTTATTTCTGAACAGGTAGTGTTTACTCCCGAGTGGCGCAGTGTTCTAAGGCACTGCATTGCAGTGCTAGCTGTGCCACTAGAGATCCTGGTTCGAATCCAGGCTCTGTCGTAGCTGGCCGCGACCGGGAGACCCATGGGGCGGCGCACAATTGGTCCAGGGTAGGGGAGGGAATGGCCGGCAGAGATGTAGTTCAGTTGGTTGCAACGCCAGGGTTGTGGGTTCGATTCCCACGGGGGGTATGAAAAAATAAATACAAATAATAATAATGTATTCACTAACTGTAAGTCGCTCTGGATAAGAGCATCTGCTAAATGACTAAAATGTAAAATGTTTATTAACATACTAGACTATTGTGATTTCAAGGTCAAACAGGAATGCAACATGACCTGGATACTCAGGACAGCTGGCCACTGTGGTCAGTTATGGACAGAACAGTCACTGATAATAGCTGTTTGTTTGCATTCTAGCCTGCGGACGAATCCATTCATGAATGTTGGCACACTTTACTGTCCCAGAGAAGGACAATGTATATTTCTCACAGATCCAAAAAGCTTTCAAATTGATTACAAAACAATCGGATGTTCTCGACACTTGAAAGGATGAGAGGAGGTATGGTGGAGGGCACGTCTAAACGAGTTATCACACGCACCCACACATGTATACCCAAACGAATCATCACATTTACATTTTAGTCATTCGCATTTACTAAGTTAAATCATGAATAATTGAAAACATTGTAGCCTGAAGACTCACCCGCCTCCCGCAGTAGCTTGAAAACACAACTCGTGGTTCTGTTTGCTATCGCGGCCTTGCCCTCCATCTGGTCCTTCCTCGCCGCATTCCCTGCTGTGATTTGGTCCTTGGACTGGACCAAAACATGTCCTGGCTCATCCGCGAGCTCGAAGATCTGCTTGGTCTTTCCCTCATTTAGTTTACGTCCCAGTTTCAGCTCTTCAAAAACAGAAAACGAAGACAAACAGTGAGTAACCCCCAACATTGGTTAATCGGTTTTTACAGTAGAAATCCGATTGCATCGTCACTTCAACTATCCATCTGACTTCAAATTACTTGATGCGCCGTTTTGTAACTGAACAAAAAAAGTAATAGGCCTACAAGTTCTACTTTAGTGGAAAACATACCTGATGGAGACGCCATGTTGGAAGATAATTTGCAACCCTGAAAAATAAAGCAAGCAAAAATAGATTAAATCAACACCCAAAATATCGTATTTAGAATTTTCGCAACTTCACCTGCAACCCGTAGAAAAGTCAGTACAGAAAGAGGACTGTGCACTGAGAGAGTTCGTTTTGCATGGCCTGGTTCCCCGGTTGGGCGGAGTTAGTCTATTTTAGACCAGATCAGAGTAATGAAAGCCTCACCACGTGGGGGTGGGGGAATAAACGTTCTGCTACTCATCACTACATATATCAGCGAGACAAGGGCTTATTTGTCAGAAAAGTCGTGTCTTAAAAAAAAAACGTAGTATCTCTTGAATACTTTCAAATAAATCTCAATGCACCTTTATGACACAAAAACATGGCGAATGATTGCATATCTTGGACTAGCTGACATTATCAGTCAGCCATAAAATCGATATTTTTTTGCATTTGTAAATTGTAGGCCTAGTACTTTCGCAATTTGCCACAGAGGATTCCGTCTTGTCCGGGGGCTGTCAACTCGAAGTACATTTTAGCGAGTCAATTCAAAGCAAGCATCCCTATTTTTTTGTAGCCCTGTACTAGGTTGAGCCCGTCTGTGTAGACGCTAACTAGCAAGAGGAAGCACACTCTCCCGCTAGCTCTATTGTCAACACGTGGCCAGTGTTTAAGCGTGGAAGTGCGTGCTGCGAGTGTGAAGTACACAAACTCGAGACGCTCAGGGAACTGAAGTATGAGCGAGTTCGAAGAATCTGGCATCGGAGAAGAGTGCGGAGTGTTTGGCTGTGTTGCAGCAGGAGAATGGCCAACACAACTAGAAGTTGCCCAAGTGTTAACTTTGGGACTTATAGCGCTACAGCACAGGTGAGTTGATGTTTTGTAGCTAGCACGTTTACATAGCCATCCGCTAATCACATATTCCGACTATCTTTCCCATAATTGATTATACACTGTTTTATCAAACACTCAACCCTATGGTGCAACTTTCACTGAGAAAATGCATGGTAGGGAGTGGTCAATTTCTCAAAACAACACATGGTGTGACGTCAAACGTTCCATGATCACGGCTTGCTATATTGTACATTGAAGTGTTACTTTGTTTACGGTGAAAGTATGGACATCTCGTCCTTGGATTCCAGACTAGCTCTGATACATTTCTCCAATGGAGACTCAACTCAATATCTTTAGTAAAGGCATTGTGTGCCACAACTTTCAGACTCCTATTGTATACAACAGTCAACTGGTTACAATGACGCCAAAACAATTTTTCACATTTGGACGTGATTAGGCCTACCTGTTTTTCTCGGATTGAGTCAGAGGCTGCCATGGAGCAGACTGAGTTGATCTCTATAATAGGAATGTATTGATCCTCCTCCTCTTTGTACTGTAAATCAATACTCTCAGCACAGCTGCCCCCAGTATCATGTCTTTTCACAGGTCTACGGGTATCTAAAGAAAACAACAACAATGGGTCAATACATCAGAGATTGAGTTACATTTTAGTCATTTAGCAGACGCTCTTATCCAGAGTGATTTACAGTTAGTGAATACATATATTTTTTTTTATACTGGCCCCCCGTGGGAATCAAACCCACAACCCTGGCGTTGCAAACGCCATGCTCTATCAACTGAGCTACAGTCCATGCCGGCCATTCCCTCCCCTACCCTGGACGATGCCGCCCATGAGTCTCCCGGTCGCGGCCGGCTGCGACAGAGCCTGGATTCGAACCAGGATCTCTAGTGGCACAGTTAGCACTGCGATGCAGTGCCTTAGACCACTGCGCCACTCAGGAGTTGAGGGGTTAAATGCCTTTACACGCTTTTTACTGAGTGTAGAAGTCTGTGACACATGGGCTGCGTTCACACAGGCAGCCCAATTCTGATATTTTTCCCACAAATTATTGGATCTGAAAAATATCTGATGTGAAAAGATCAGATGTGATTGGTCAAAAGACGAATTTAGTGGGGGGAAAAATCTGAATTGAGCTGCCTGTGTGAATGCTGCCATGATGTACAAAAGAGGAATCTGCCACAGATTCTTGACCTTGGTCCTCTCAAATTGATTGTGCTGATGTGCTCTGAGAGAATATTTCAAAATGTCTACAAAATAATGTGATCTATTTAGATTGACGACAGATTGTAATCTTTATCTTACTGAAAACACTATTCTACTTTTTGAACACATGAATACACAGAATCCAAATTGCAGTTTTGTAAAGGCCAATGTTTTTGCCTTTTCTCAGCAGTTTGCTTACTCCTTACCAACCCACTCTCTCATGATTTGATTAGGAGACTCATTGGCAATTCACTGGACTGACTCACTCAGTCACACCGTCCATCGTTAGTCTGTTACTGAGCCTTTGGTCACGTGTGGATTTTAAAATTAGATAGGACATTCTCGTGATGTGAGAAACATAATTGTTAAGGGAGGAGGTACAATTTAAACCTTGATCCAAAGCTTTCCTCTTCAGCTCTCTTTTTGCTGTCAGGTCCTCTTTTTTATCCATCTCAGCATTGCCTGTAAGGAACCAATAGGCATATGACAAATCACTGTTAATGCACAATATCAGAACCGCTTTTCCTCCACCAGGTTCTACTGTCTCCAACTACCAGCTTTGGGGCTGATGGGGGGTTCATTTTGAATCTGAGAAATTAGCTTATTATTGTCAACGAAATAGAGATGTGGGATATATCTGAAGATGTAATGGCTTGAGTCAGGTGTTTGCTATCTTTTATAGGGTCACCACTAAATGATTTTGAGTGACCTTAGGTTTATCTACAATGGCTATCTGAGTCACTTTATTACCTGTGTATGTTCGTTTGTCCTCATTCCTGGGGATAACCTCATAGCTTTGAGCTGTGTAAGAGTTAACTGGATGAGTCCTCTCTTCATGTCCCATTCTTGCAGTTGCTCTATCTGACATCATGAAAATGGCATCTTTGCCATCATCATTCCCCATCATGGCCGCCCCAGCCAAAATGGCGCCAGCCTCTGCTTGTTCCTCATATCCCATGGCAGGTCCACTATCTGACCTGGTCAAAATGGCATCCACCTCATCATAGAACCTCATAAGGTGGCGTGGGTCCGTGCCGTCAGCCCTGCCCCTCTGCAGGGAGCGGTACAGGTACTTGAGATTCTTGTATTTGGTGTGACACTGCTTCCAGTCGCGCTCCACCCCCTGCTGCAGTAGCCGGCAGGAGATCTGCACAAATATGTCCCTCTTCCTGGTGGAGCTCTGCAGCTGCCTGCACACGCCCTCTTCAGACCACACCTGGATCAGTGCACGCACCTCCTGGTCACTCCAGTTCCGTCCTGTATCAGACACCGTTACCACATGGAACTGCTCAGAGCTAGACTGGTCCAGTGGTGATATATGGGCTTCTAGTAGGGTGGGAGACAGAATAGTGAGTGGAGTGGGTAATGGGCATAGCTATGACATTTCAGAAGGCATTTCTATTGTAGGTTATTTGATTACGCATACCTGATTCCCTTTGATTTTGGTCTGTGTCCAGCTCGTAATCGTCACTATTGTCATCTGAAAGAGACATTGTTCTAGAACTGTAAAAAGTAGAACTAAGACTAGGCAATGTATTCCTCCAGTATCTCATCATTAATTAAAACCTCACCATCAATCTCAATGACCAGGTCTCCTTTAGGTGCTCTAGACTGTGTCTGGCCTCCCAGAGTTTCCAGCCTCCCAGCTCCCTGGTCAACTTCAGGTCCTCTCCTCTGCATATCCTGGTGCCCATCCTTACCATCAAATCCACTGTCCAGCAATATGGCCTCCATCTCGTCGAAGAACTTCATGTACCTTCCTGGGCCACTGCCACTGCTGCCTGCAGCGGCCTGGGCGCTCTTGGCCATCTTGTACTCATACTTGAGGTTCTTGTATTTTGTGCGGCATTGTTTCCAGTTGCGCACCACTCCGAAACCTCTTTGCATGCGGCGGGCCATCTCCTGGAAGATGGCCTTGTTGCGTAGTGTCCCTTTCAGACGCTGCCGGACATGGCGGTCAGACCAGACGCACAGCAGAGCCCGCACCTCCTCATCTGTCCAGTGGCGGCCCCCCTCAGGGCCCATGCATTGTGCATAGGGGAGAGCCCCATGAAGAATCTGACACGGGCCTCCTAAACGAACACAAAAACACGTACATTTTTTAAGTAATGTGAATCAAGGGATACATTTTTGATATTGTCAGTTACAGATACTAAGGTTTATTTAGGTTCAGGGTCATCCTTTTTCTTGGCTACTGGTATGTGACTCCAGTTATGTCTGAGTCAACATCTTCGTCACAAAGTAGTCTCTGAGGCTTCTTATTTAAATGAGGGATCATTTAAAGACTATGCTATTTAGCCTACTGCTGCATATACTAAACAACTTTAGATGTGATACATTTATTAGGCCTAGTCTATGAAGGTCCACTGTTTTTCTGACGTAATCAGTCGTTATCTTAACAATCCTTCACTCACAGTTAGTGTGTTGGGATGTCGCAGATAGCTTTATTTCATTCCTTCCTATAAACTTCTCCAATTGCTATTTACTGTAATTGTTTCAAAGTTTCCATATACAAATATTTTGTAAGCACTAGTATATTTCTCTCCCATTATCACACTGTTCCTCTAACTCCAAAATTACCTTCCTGCATTGTGACTAAGGAAGAGTGGGCCTCTTTCTCACTGGTCAAATCCTCTTCCTCCAAGTCACTTGGGGTCATTTGGGTGTCCATCATGGCTGCTGCCCCCTGGTTGTAGTTGGTGAATGTGCCTGGCGATTCAGCCTTCCTGGCTTGCAGTCCCAGCCTCCTGCACTGGGCCTGACACTCCCTCCAGTCCCGCAGCACGCTGAGCCCTCTCAGCTGCTCTGAGATGCATTCAAATGCGTCTCTGCTGCTCACGCCTGAATGCTGAGCTGCTCCCAGCTCCCCCCACACTGACAGAAGAGCCAGCACCTCCGCTTCCCCCCACTGCCCTGCTGCTCCTGTCTCCTCCACCTCTACCGTCTCCTCTTCACCTCCTCTTTGTCTCCCTGCTCCTCTCTCCATGTTTGAGCTGACCTGGAAACGCTTCTTTCTCTCCCAGCCCCCCTTCCTCTGCTGCCCGGTTCCCTAGGCAACCAGGCGTTTAAGCCTGAGAGGAACGCCCATGCAGCCTCACTACTGGCTTAAGCTTTGTGATGTGGGGGAGGGACGGACTGTAATCCGAGAAGCAGCTTGGCAAATCGGCTGCAGCGCAAGGCCACTCCATATAAGGCAACTCCACTGCAGATGCACACAACCCCCATTTTTTTTCTCTGGTCTACAACACTTCTCTTTTACCAAAACGGTTTAGTCTGCCCCAAGGCATTATGCATGCAGAAATGCTGGCATCAAACATGTTGCGTCAAGTAGGTTTGCCTGCAAGAGCTTAAAGGACCTCTGTGTCATTGTTGCAAGTGTTGTCACTAAAACTTTAATTCAAGCAATCTGTTTGTATTTGTTTTTGTTTACTTAGGGGTCAGGAAAGTGCTGGAATCGTCACAAGCAATGGAGTCAACCCACCAACGTACAACACCCTCAAGGTACAAATGTGTGATTTACAGAACCATTCAGTATGGAAACATGAAAGAGAAACGTCTACAATCCTACTCATTCCAGATTATGAAGATACTCAACTTGTCCTCTGATTTACACCAACATCCCGTCAGTGGCTTCAAACTATGGACAATGCTATTCCCCCCCCCCCCCCCCCCCCCCCCCCCCCAGAAAAAAAACACACAAACAACAAAACACCTTGTTAAAACCATTCAATCTGTGGGAGTTTAAGTCCTATTAGTTAACTAAAATCTCAGAAGTACAAGGAGAGAACACACTGTATAGAAATAAGACACTTGTAGCATAAAAACAGGCATGTGATATCATCACTTAAAGCTTTACTAATCACAGTTTGGCTACATTACTTTTCTTCTGAATGCACAGGATTTTAGGAGTGCAAAGTTCAGTGTGTGTGTGTGCCCTAGATGTTCCCTGTCTGGCTATATGTTAGTGTTATGATTAGCTACGTCTCTTCCCTTCTCAGGGAATGGGGTTAGTGAACAATGCCTTCCCTCCTGAGAACCTTCTGAAGCTGCGCTACGGTAACCTGGGCATTGGGCACACGCGCTACTCCACCACGGGCATCTCTGAGCTCCAGAACTGCCAGCCCTTTGTGGTGGACACACTGCACGGCAAGATCGCTGTGGCACACAACGGGGAGCTGGTCAATGCATCCGCACTGCGTAAGAAGGTGGGCCATGCTGTCATATCCACTGACTGTGTGTGTGTGATTACTGTGTGTTTTTGTATAAGCGTATATTACTGTCTGTGTGTTATGTGTATGGCAGGTGATGCGTCACGGCGTGGGCCTGTCCACCAGCTCAGACAGTGAGATCATCACCCAGCTGCTGGCTCTGACTCCACCCATGGAGGAGCTGGATACCCCTGACTGGGTGGCCAGGTCAGTTCTATGACCTTCTATTCCAATAATACCCCATCTCCTTTTACCCCCTGTAACGCTCTTCATCATCTTGATTGATTGTTTTTTCTCGCCATTGCAGGATAAAGAACCTGATGCATGAGACCCCGACATCCTACTCACTGCTGGTGATGTACACAGATGTGATCTATGCTATCCGTGACCCGTATGGAAACAGACCCCTCAGCATTGGGCGCCTCGTCCCCATTTCGAAACTCCACACTACAGGTGTTTTTGGGCCTTCCTTAGCACTGCATGGTATTTTTGTATCTTTGACTTGTGTATTTCGATGAACTAATCTATGAGCAGAGTTACTAATCTATAATCAAATATATTGTCACCCTTGCACTTTGCAATGGAGCAGAGTGTTATGTTTTCTCTTTTCAAAACTGGTTGAATAGCTATTTTTACCCTGTTTGCACCTGCAACTTACCACAGGTAAGATAAATTACACATAAATGAGAATCACTTGTCTCCAACCAAATTAATTAGAATTTTGAATAATTCAGCCCAGGCCATTTTGACTTTGAAGTGAAAAATCTCTATTTCAGTATATATTTTTTATTGTCTTGGTCCTGTGCAGTAGTAAATCAAACAAATACACGTGTGAACACTATTTTTTAAATTTCTACTTATTTTAGAAGAAATAGTGAATCGTGAAAAGGTGCCACTGCCAATATATTGACCAGAACTGTAGAAAGAGGTGGAAGAGGATGGATGATTGACAGGCCATATTCTGTCCTCTGTCAGGTGCTGGCGAGAGAGATACAGAGGGCTGGGTGGTGTCATCAGAGTCCTGCAGCTTCCAGTCCATCGGTGCCAAGTGAGCTCTCTCATCACCACGGTTAACATTCTCTTATTGCCATGGCAATGTGTGGTTCTGTGGCTCACAAGCCTCTTTCTGCTCGGTCTGGTCCTCAGGTACTACAGAGAGGTGATGCCTGGAGAGATAGTCCAGATCTCCAAACACGGTGTGAAGTCCCTAAGCATCGTCCCTCGCCCTGAGGGAGACCTCCCTGCATTCTGCATCTTTGAATATGTTTACTTTGCCAGACCAGACTCCATATTTGAAGGTAGGCATATTTAGAAGTTGTCCTAGCTAATAACACTAAAACTAAGTAGTACTAAATCGGTTCGAGTAGTGAAAAGTTTGGCTGGGAGATTACGGCACATTACTTGCTTTTGACCTGATGCCAGAGCAGCTATAGTTTCTTCAGTGTTTCCTCCTGGTGTTGCAGGTCAGATGGTGTACACAGTGAGGCAGCGCTGTGGACGCCAGCTGGCCATTGAGGCCCCTACAGAGGCAGACGTGGTCAGCACTGTGCCCGAGTCTGCTACACCGGCTGCACTGGGATATGCACAACAGGTGAGGCAGCATGGTAAAACACACTGATCAGGTCTTCTACTTCTTCTGTCAGTGTTTTCCATGAGGATTTCTAATGTTGTCGCCTATATGACGTTTGATAAGTTGCATGTCTAGACTATTCTTTCATATTATTTTATGCTGGGCATGTGCTCCTCTTGGGCTTCAGTCTGTTCTCTTCTGTTCCGTCTCTGCAGTCGGGACTGCCGTACGTGGAGGTTCTGTGTAAGAATCGATATGTTGGGAGAACGTTTATTCAACCAAACACACGCCTCAGGCAGTTGGGGGTGGCCAAGAAATTTGGGGCACTGACAGACAACTTTACAGGCAAGCGAGTGGTGCTTGTTGATGACTCCATCGTCAGGGGCAACACCATCTCCCCCATAATAAAGCTCTTAAAGGAAGCAGGAGCCACAGAGGTGAGTGGCCCAGAGTTGATCATTATCAGTCCTCTTTATATCAATTATACTGCAGGTAATCGCTCTTGCCTCTTTATAATGGTTGATTACTATACTAAGTCTGGTCTTGCGTTGTCTGTAATGACCACTCATTTTGGTTGCTGACCTCCCTCCTATAGGTCCACATCCGTGTTGCCTCGCCACCCATCAGGTTCCCATGCTACATGGGCATCAATATCCCCACAAAAGAGGAGCTCATCGCTAACAGGCCAGAGTTTGAGGACATTGCTGGCTACATTGGTGAGATTTGGAACGCTTATTGTTAGAAGGCTACAAAGGTCATGTTTTTTGTTTTTGAGGGTAGTGTCCTCTAGATGCACATTTTGAACTGTGACTTAGAGACATGGTTGGCTAACATCAATTTGATTTCTGTTGATGTGTGTGGTGGTCCATACTGTAAAATGTGTTCTGTAGGTGCAACCAGTGTGAGGTATCTGTCGGTTGAGGGCCTGTTGTCAGCGGTGCAGGGGGGAATCCCCTCCCTCCAGGAGAAGGATGAGAGGATCAACACCAATGCCAGCAGGAGAGTGGGCCACTGCACCGCCTGCCTCACAGGCAAATACCCTGTGGAACTGGAGTGGTGACCGCAACCTCACCACTACCTGACCCTTCCCTACAGGTCATCAGAAACAATTGAAGCTGGCTGTGCTACAGCAGTGCCATAGATGACCACAACCAAACCTTTCTCTTGATCACACTACTACTGTTTATTGTACTTAATCATTTGGGGGCATTAATGCTGCCACTCTGGCAACACAATAACCTTATGCATGTCAATGTATTACATTTGAACCCAGCCTTTTCTTTCCACATAAGGTTACATTCTATTGTTACTGAAAACCAACATTTTGTGAGGTGAAAGCAGCTGTGTTCCAAGCCCTTTATCTCATTGGGAGAGAAGTTACAAGTTGCCTTATCAGCTGTAAGACGCACAAGACGTGAAGTGGAAACAACTTGCCTTCAATTCAAATAGCCGAAAACCTTTTAAATAGGTATGCATTTGTATTTTCCGTAAATGCTATGTTTAAAGTAGTTGAATCCTTTTGGTCGCTCTTATTTAGACTATGTACTTTACAGGACGAATAGTGATCAGATTGTTCCTTTCCCAGAACATTTATTTTCTGTTGATCATAAGATTTTCCCTACTGTGATAAACATTCCATAAATATGTAAGAAAATGAAAGCAATTAAGTGATAAAATAAACACGTACAGCCAAAAGGTTTTGAAACAATGTATTTTATTACAATTAAGTCATTCAGTATGTATATTATGCATTCATCCATTCAAAAACAGCTATTATCCCAAGGGGGCACAAAAAAAAGTATGTATATATATGAAATTCACCCAATATTTTAAAAAAGACCTTGTGGGAACATTGTAACATGAGTTAGTTAGTGGGGCGGCAGGTAGCTTAGTGGTTAAGAGCGTTGTGCCAGTAACCGAAAGGTCGCTGGTTCTAATCCCCGAGCCAACTAGGTGAAAAATCTGTCGATGTGCCCTTGAGCAAGGCACTTAACCCTAATTGCTCCTGTAAGTCGCTCTGGATAAGAGCGTCTGCTAAATGACGTAAATGTAATTAGTAATTGGAACATCAGAACTGTTTAAAAGCAGAGATATAAAACAGCAACAGATTTTTTTCAACATTCAGGCATATGAACCACAGGTAGAGGAGCAGGACAGAAGGTAGAGGAGCAGGACAGAACAGCCTTTCTGTGGGTTGACATCATTTATACAGAAGCCGTCTCCTTGAGAAACTGGGGAAAGAAGGGAGGCTGGTTAACATGAGAAAAACAAAATGCATCTTCTATGAAAGATTTCAACAACAATGCAGAACAGACTGGATAAGGTCATGGTTACCTTGGCGAACAACCACATTGGCACTCTGCCTTGACAGGTGACTTTCCTGACGGGAGAAATAGTCTCATCAGAACTAAATACAAATTCACTGCTAAGTGGTCAAAGTTCAGACAATTTAATTTTCCCTGAGAAACAAAGCAGAAACAAACCTTGATGAATCCCAACAAATCGGTTGTATTTCCCTCTCTAGACAGGAGACAGGACCGCAATGTTACAAAATACAAGGAAACAAAATACTGCAGTGTTCTAAAAGTGTTTTTGTTGTCCTGTATGTACATTGTTTCTGTGGAAGACCCTTACACAAGCAGGAGAGGGCTGATCAACATGCAGGCCGGACCAGGATCCTGCAGCTTTTTTGACTGCTGCGTCAGATGAGTGGTGTTGGTGATGGGGGCTGTGGTGGGTCTGAGACAGGCTGGCCTTGAGTGGGCTCCAGGTGTGGGAGTCACAGGAGATGTCCCTCTGGATGGAGGACAAATTGCTGTCTGAGCGATTTTGGCGCCTGATCATTTCTATCCTCTGGCGAAGGGATCCTGGTGAGTACACGCAGGAGTTGTCTCTGAAGCGTTTGGACTCTGGGGACTGTTCCTGGACCAGCTCCCTGCGACGCTTCCTCATGACAGAGTGGTGAGGAGACAGGGCCAGGGCAGCCAGAGCAGAGGAGGAGGGGCCTCTGGTGGTCTCTGCTCTCCTCTCACACATGCGACAGGAGGGGACGGATTTGCCCTGACAGACAAGCTTGTGGTAGAGCTTCTGGAAGTCCTTATCGATCTGCTTAGTGGAGTTCCTTAAGAGACTGATGGATGGGGAGAATGAATCCAGGGAATAGTGTCGCTGGAGCTTTGGCCGACCTGCCCCAGTGGTAGACTCCTGATGGGGGGATCGAGATGAGTGGAGTTTCAGCTGGGAGGGACTACAGGCGTCCAGGTGGTGGAGCTTCCTGGGTGACATCAGAGGCCTCTGAAAAGAGGAGGGTAAAAATGTAGGGGAAGATCTGGGTTCCACCATCACCTTGTTTCTCTGATGATATCCAGCAACGCCTGACTTGAGGCTTCTATGGTGGGCGTTAGGAGATGCATGCTGGCCTTCCCAGCTCATCAGTCTGTCTCTGTAGGGACTCTGTGCTGCTGAGGAGCAGTAGACTGACCTCTCTGTGTCTGAAGACATGTCCATACTGACCACAGGGCGTACTGCTGTGAAAAACCTCTGACTGGGGACTGTGGGGCGGGCACACCTCAGAGGTGGGCTGCTCAACCCTCCTGCTGTGGAGGGGCCTTCAGATCTGGCAGGACTGAAGACAAGGGTAGTATACCTAACCCTGGTGGGTGGGGAAGAGGACATGGACACTGTGAAGGTTTGGTTTAGGGGGGCCTCATTTGGCTCAGGGCTCTCCTGTAGGGAGGAGGCTGCAGAGGAGGGAGCGGAGGAGACTGCAGAGGAGGGAGGGGAGGAGACTGAAGAGGAGGGAGCGGAGGAGGGAGCAGAGACAGGGGAGGAGGCAGGACTGGAGCCTGCAGAGGAAGGACAAGAGGAGAAGTCCATCAGTAGAAAAGGGCGGGATGGTTGTCTGTCCCCTGAATCTGTCCCCTTACTCGGTGACTGGCTCTCTGCTGGCCACTCCTGGAGGTTGACCTTGGTCTGTGGAGGAGGATGGGTGCTGGTTGTCCTTTTGAGGTTAAACTTTGGACTCTTGGGGTTACTCACATTCGTAGAGGTGTTCTGAGAAGTTTGGAGTATGGATTGGCCATTGTTGAGGGCAGTCTTTCTGTGAGCTGGTCTCAGGGTGCTGTTGAAGGTGCGGTTATTGAGGTTTCTGTTAGACGACCACCTGAGTCTGTGGTACCTCCTCAGCACCCCTACAGCCGCGTCGGACATATGCTGGCGCCGCCAGGCCTCTCCTATCTGACTGAGCATGCTGGGATACAGCTCCTGTAGAGTGCTACGTTGACTGCTCAGAGAGCGCTCCAGCTCCTCATCCTGCTCCTCTGGCGCCCCCCACAGGCTACTTCTAGTCCCATTCAGCTTTGAATTATCCACCCCTGATGGAGGCAATATAAATCAAATTTATTCATCAGAAATGTCTAAATGATAATGAAAAATAGTGCTGCAGTTGTATTTCATGTTAAAATGCTCAATATAGTATACATTCATAAGTCACTAGGGTTTATGTCGAAATAATTAACTTACAGTGGCTGTTCTCTGCAGCCTGCTGCATAACAGAATCATTACTGGGGACAGTGACAGCACTCGCATCTACAGCACCCTCATCTACACAATCATTGTTGGCATCATCCTGGTGGTATGAGATGTCCATCTGTTGAAAAACATGAGAAGTACAGTAAGATTATTTTTTTTGCCATGGGGTTTTGTACTGTGTATTTAAATACACTGCTCAAAAAAATAAAGGGAACATTTAAACAACACAATGTAACTCCAAGTCAATCACACTTCTGTGAAATCAAACTGTCCACTTAGGAAGCAACACTGATTTACAATACATTTCACATGCTGTTGTGCAAATGGAATAGACAACAGGTGGAAATTATAGGCAATTAGCAAGACACACCCAATAAAGGACTGGTTTTGCAGGTGGTGACCACAGACCACTTCTCAGTTCCTATGCTTCCTGGCTGATGTTTTGGTCACTTTTGAATGCTGGCGGTGCTTTCACTCTAGTGGTAGCATGAGACGGAGTCTACAACCCACACAAGTGGCTCAGGTAGTGCAGCTCATCCAGGATGGCACATCAATGCGAGCTGTGGCAAGAAGGTTTGCGGTGTCTGTCAGCGTAGTGTCCAGAGCATGGAGGCGCTACCAGGAGACAGGCCAGTACATCAGGAGACGTGGAGGAGGCCGTAGGAGGGCAACAACCCAGCAGCAGGACTGCTACCTCCGCCTTTGTGCAAGGAGGAGCAGGAGGAGCACTGCCAGAGCCCTGCAAAATGAACTCCAGCAGGCCACAAATGTGCATGTGTCTGCTCAAACGGTCAGAAACAGACTCCATGAGGGTGGTATGAGGGCCCGACGTCCACAGGTGGGGGTTGTGCTTACAGCCCAACACCGTGCAGGACGTTTGGCATTTGCCAGAGAACACCAAGATTGGCAAATTCGCCACTGGCGCCCTGTGCTCTTCACAGATGAAAGCAGGTTCACACTGAGCACGTGACAGAGTCTGGAGACGCCGTGGAGAACGTTCTGCTGCCTGCAACATCCTCCAGCATGACCGGTTTGGCGGTGGGTCAGTCATGGTGTGGGATGGCATTTCTTTGGGGGGGCCGCACAGCCCTCCATGTGCTCGCCAGAGGTAGCCTGACTGCCATTAGGTACCGAGATGAGATCCTCAGACCCCTTGTGAGACCATATGCTGGTGCGGTTGGCCCTGGGTTCCTCCTAATGCAAGACAATGCTAGACCTCATGTGGCTGGAGTGTGTCAGCAGTTCCTGCAAGAGGAAGGCATTGATGCTATGGACTGGCCCGCCCGTTCCCCAGACCTGAATCCAATTGAGCACATCTGGGACATCATGTCTCGCTCCATCCACCAATGCCACGTTGCACCACAGACTGTCCAGGAGTTGGCGGATGCTTTAGTCCAGGTCTGGGAGGAGATCCCTCAGGAGACCATCCGCCACCTCATCAGGAGCATGCCCAGGCGTTGTAGGGAGGTCATACAGGCACGTGGAGGCCACACACACTACTGAGCCTCATTCTGACTTGTTTTAAGGACATTACATCAAAGTTGGATCAGCCTGTAGTGTGGTTTTCCACTTTAATTTTGAGGGTGACTCCAAATCCAGACCTCCATGGGTTGATACATTTGATTTCCATTGATAATTTGTGTGATTTTGTTGTCAGCACATTCAACTATGTAAAGAAAAAAGTATTTAATAAGATTATTTCATTCATTCAGATCTAGGATGTGTTATTTTAGTGTTCCCTTAATTTTTTTGAGCAGTGTACTATTCTCGACATAGCTCATTCTATTATTTCTACTACTATAACATTGCATTTTAGTTACACTTCTTATACACACCACATATGTATTTATATACTGGATTCTTGACATATCTGGATTACTGTTATAGTGCTATTTGGGTTAATTGGATTCATTCTGACGTTTCAAGATTTTTGATGTATTGATTATTTGCTTACTTGTTGACATTTTACTGCATTGTTAGGAGCTAGTAACATAAGCATTTTGTGGCACCCGCTATAACATCTGCTAAACGGTCCGCAACCAACAGACTGATTTGATGCTATAGTAATGTGGACCGTTAACATCTGGTTGGACTCTAGTCTCCAAACAGACAGATCTGTTCTGCCCACATTCAGTTGTCTTCATGTGTATGTCATTACTCAGTAGATTGGGAGAACTCCAATTAGATTAAGTAAAAGTAATTTACCTTGAAGTCTCTAGTGGTGTCATGTGGCCTGTGTATTTCTGAAATATCTGAAATAACAAAATATATAACAATATACATTTAGATCAATTTAACAATTAAGTGCAAGTGCACATCTTACAGAGAAACAATGTGTTGTAGTTCCCTACCTCCTAGTGACAGCTCTTCCAGGCCAGCATCACTCTAAAGAGAAGGTGGATTAAGAGGTGCGAGTGTAATCGAGAAAAATAAGAGATTCCTCCGAAAAATGTAAAAAGTCAACAAACAGAAAATGTACAAAGTGGGTCTAAAATAATTAGCTACAGATAACATACAAACCTTTGACAATCTCAGTTTTGACAGCTCCAACTCTGACTTGAACATGCATCGGCTCACCTCTTCTCCATCCAATGACAGGATACATGAAAAAACAAGAAACATCAGGACATGGAGCCAATTCTTTTGAGTCCTGAAGGTTTACCCATAAACATAAAACTGGCTACTTGTTGTTGACAAGACTAAACAATTATTCTTCAAGCACTGAAAAGCAGATCATGCGTGTGAAGGTCCACAGTGCAACCATAAATAGACTTTTGTTTACCTTTGGGTGTTATGTCCTCCAGATTCACCTCAGTCCCATCGTCATGCAGCTTTGAATACTGTTGAGTAAGAAAGAGTAAATACAGGCACATTCGGATGTTTAATCTCTGGTACATGCCTAGTTCATCTCTTGCACATCTATCATTCCAGTGTTAATACTAATTGTAATTATTTTGCACTATAGCCTATTTATTGCCTTACCTCCATAACTTTCTACATTTGCACACACTGTATATATATTTATTTCTGTTGTATTTTTGACTTTGTTTTGTTTTACCCCATATGTAACTCTGTGTTGTTGTTTTTATCGCACTGCTTTGCTTTATCTTGGCCAGGTCGCAGAAAAAACTGGTTTACCTGGTTAAATAAAAAAATTAAATAAATAAAAAAGTAGTACTGAGTGACATTGAGGAGGTGTGTGCATTGTTGGTGCATTTCGTCCCGTGGCCACAAGGGGAACGTTGGTGAGAAAGACTAGCTACTACCAAAGAGAGTCGCTAAATACGGTTTGAAAACTGCGCCTCTGCTCTGTGCTGCTACTACTAGCTCGTTGGCTAACACCAAAGAGGGTGTCTTTGCTAACATTGATTATCTTACAAAATCGTCAGAAGAATACTGTCTACAAAGTTAGCAAGTTTCTAGTTACCGTCACGGCAGAGTTGCAAGTTAGCCAACTAACGTTAGCAAGCTAGCCAACGTTAGCTAAACTAGCTAACGTTAGCTAGCTACCAGTCCATTTTCCACCTACCTTCTGAACGATTCGCTCCAGATTATCAGTGTAAATCTTGGCATTGCTCTGAAGCTTATTTTTGACGAAGTCGTCCATGTTGTCAGACAAAAGTCTTTATCAATTAAAACACTAAAATGAAAGCCTTTTTATTCCCCTCATGTGTTTGCTTCTCTCCGGGTCAAGGGTTCTGACCTGAGTACAGCTACGACCGAAAGTAGCGTTTTCGTAGCACGTTACAATAATTTACACAGCAGGTTAGGAGACAGGTTAATGTTAGGAAAATGTTTAGGTTTTAGAGTTAGCTAAATTGCTCTCCTAACCTGCTACAAAAAGTCACTTCCGGTAGCTGTACTCCATCTTGTCACGAGCGCGACAAAATAATGAAATATGATTGGATAATTCGCTATGAGACGCATTTTTTTTCCTACATGCTGGTATGTCATCTTCATGCGACAAAACATCTACCAGTCAGCAACAAAATCAGTACTTCTTTAAAGTATCTATGTAATATGAATTTGATAGTGAATATTTTACATTTTCCGTGTTCCCCGTGAGATGGCAACGAAAACGCTACAAGACATGGTGCTCGCAGCCGCCTCTTTGCATAGTGGCAAAATAGCTGTCACATTTGACAGGGGGATAACAGAAGGAGGTCCTGTGTTGCTTTATTACAACGAACTTGTTGCTCTTGGAAAGGAATTAACACTTATTCTACAGATACAGTGTGTGCAAAATACAAGCGCAATTGCATTATATTGTCAGCCAGATGTCAATCTTCCAGTGTGGATTCTGGGGTAAGTTTATTATTAGAAATCAAAGCTATCTTATTTGGGATATTCACTCAGTATTCAGAGAGCAATTGTCTGTTTATACAATAGATGATCTGGAACAGCACCATCCAATTAGACCAAATTAGCCCCATCTCTTTTAATGGGGTGCAGATAACTAATGACTCTCAACTGGGGGTCCATCCATTTGATCAGCTGTTGCATACCATAGATTAGTATTACCCAAGTCTGCTGTAAATTCTAGGCTTGGACTACTGTAAACACAGCTCTCAAGGTGATCCTCTGTCTGTCAGCATCCTCCAGTTACCTGCTGCATATGTACCACTGGACCCAGACGCCCCAGCACTCTTGTCTGCCCGTGTCATGAAGCGGTGTGGGCTGAGGTACTGTGTTCTACAGAGTGACCTGTTGCAGGTAAAAGAGTGGACTTCACGGAACATTATGAGAGTGGTTTATATTATGAGAGTGGTTTATATTATAATTATGATCCTCTGTAGCTCAATTGGTAGAGCATGGCGCTTGTAACGCCAGGGTAGTGGGTTCGATCCCCGGGACCACCCATACGTAAAATTGTATGCACACATGACTGTAAGTCGCTTTGGATAAAAGCGTCTGCTAAATGGCATATTATATTATATTATAACTGTGGCTTAAAATTATGATTACTTAATAATTAGTACTAATTAGGTTTCACCTTCTGGCTATTTTACTCTATCTTTCTCTCTCTTTCCCTAGCAATTCCAGATGGCATTTTCCAACCTCATGTCTATAGAGGTGTGTGCAGTGTGGTCTGCTCACAACCTAACCCTCGTACTAGTACAGCATAGACCAACTGCAGCCCCCAAAGAGGAGCCGAATGCTGATATTTTTACTCCTGCTGCAGTGCCAGAGAGTGCCGGCCAGGGGGCACTGGCGTATATATTACACACATCTGGAACAACAGGGCTTCCCAAGACTGTGAGGGTACCACACAAGTGTATAGTGCCCAATATACTGCACCTCCGGTATGTCCCTTTGGTTGCATTGGTGTCATGCATGTATTCTTGTATCGCAATGTCCATATCACTGGTTATATTGAAAGTCAAGAATGTAATTTAATGTTGTTTGTTAAACAGCATTCTGTCTTTATCTCTTCAGATCTCTGTTTCAGATGACACCAGATGATGTGGTGTTCCTGGCCTCTCCCCTGACTTTTGACCCTTCAGTGGTGGAGATATTTTTGGCGTTGTCATCAGGGGCACGTCTCCTCATCGTCCCCACTGTGATTAAGAGAATGCCCAACAGACTGGCTCATGTGCTGTTTAAGAAACACAAGACGACCGTCTTACAGGTAAATATGACAGTGGGATGAGAGTAACTTATCAAGCCTTTTGTTGCTGTTGTTGCATGTGCTGATTTTGTGTCTCCCTCAGGTGACTCCCACTCTGCTTGGGCGTTTTGGCAGGCGTGTCCTACAGGAAGAAGTCCTCTCTGCTGGCTCTTCTCTGCGTGTGTTAGCCCTAGGGGGTGAAGCCTGTCCCTCCCTAGCCCTGCTCCGTAGCTGGAGGCAGCAGGGAAACTGCACTCACATCTACAACATCTATGGCATCACTGAGGTATCCTGCTGGGCCTGCTGCTACCACTTACCAGAGAGCCTCCTGCAGTCTACTGATGTGTGAGTGACCGCTGAACCCTAAAACCCTGAGTATGGCATCCAACTGCTGCCTAAACCAGCACCTCAATTTATGAACCTTTTATCTCTGCACACTGGACATATAATTGATTTTACTCTGATATTGTTTACCGGTATGTATATCTCACAGGACTGAATCCTCTTTGCCGCTGGGTCCTCCTCTGATGGAGACCACCGTGGAGCTAAGAGATGAGGATGGCTGCGTCATCACTCAGGGGGAAGGACAGGTGTTTATAGGTGGGATGGACAGGGTGTGCCTTCTAGACGATGAGGTGACTGTTGCTCCTGGTACAATGCGGTCTACAGGAGACTGGGTGCAGATTAGAGACACACATCTTTACTACCTCGGGAGGCGGGACCGACTGGTCAAACGCCATGGACAGCGGCTGCATCTGGACACCTTACAGCAAGTCAGTACCATTTCAGACAGCATGTCATGTCAAGCTCATATCACCAATTTTCCTGTGGTATCCCCACTTCCATTAATTGATCTTTCAGTCCTCCATATCCCCCTTCAGGTTGTAATGAGTCTACCCCAGGTGGAGGCCTGTGCTGTGGGTCTGTATGAGGGGTCTCGGCTGGTGGCCTTTGTCGTAGTCTGCTCTACGTCTGGAGAACAAAATGCAACCCATACCCCCTCCCCCGTAGAGCACCAGGTAGAGCATCGTGAAGAGACTGCACCCTCAACTAGAAGCCTACAGAAGGCCATCCTACACAGGTTGTCTCAGCTCCTACCCAGTCACAGTGTTCCAGACACACTAGTCCTGGTCCCGGCCCTACCACTATCCTCACATGGTGAGTGACACTGTCCTCTGTAGCTGAACATCGCTAGACTCTACTGTAAATGCTGCATTCTAAACATTTTCTATCAGGATTTACCGTTCATTTTTGACCATGGCAGTATCTGGAGTCTGGTGTAAATTAAACGTTGTTTCTTCAGGGAAAGTGTCTATGGGTGAACTTATGAAGATCTACCAGAGACAGAGAGCAGGTTCAGAGTCCCATAGTGCACTGGGGGACATGGAGACACTGAGAGAGACACTCCAGTCTCTGTGGAGGGTACAGACAAGCCATTATATTGTTTTATTATTGTCACATACAAGTCAGTATCCCTTTTACATCGAGTTTACATATTTGTACATGTATATTTGTGTATGTCAGGAGACTTTAGGTCTGACGGAGGATGAAGCCATCCAGGAGGACTCCAACTTCCTGTTTAGTGGAGGCGATTCCCTGCAGGCCCTGCGTCTCTGTGATGACATCACCACCGCCGTAGAAGTGACCTCATCAGGGCTTCTGGAGGTTATCCTGGACGGATCCTTCTCACAAGTACTGTGCCATGTTGCCACAGCAACACTGACTCTCCCATCTGAGCACAGCTGGACATCCCATCCTGTGGCCATGAAACGCCCAGCAGACCCTCTCTCCTCAGCACAGCCCAAGAGACAGCATACAGACCCCTACTCTACAACAACTGCAGAATGGCCTCTGGGAGTTGTAGTTTCTTCTATGAGGAAGGCTGTAAGATGTACAGTGTTAAGGAGAGCAGGGGAGGTTGTAGAGATGGGTCAGCCAGACTCTTTGAGGACCAATGAAAACTCCCACTCAGACTCAGAGGGACCAATCAAAAGACCAAGAAATACACAGGAAAAAGGAGCCAATGAGAGTACAGAATCCAACCACTCCCAGACATTTGGATCCAATAAGAGGACAGAACACAACCATTCCAAGGCAGTGGAAACCAATGAGCCCAGTGCTAGCAGTGTTACCCCTCCCCCAGGTCTGGGGCTGAGGGTGAGCTGGGAGTCAGACACAGGGAGGTGTGTAGACGCCTCTCCAGTCCTGCTGGTCCAGAGAGGAGCGGACGGGGCCTCAGGAGGCCCCAGGGCCACAGTGTTCATTGGCTCCCACTCCCACAGGATGCAGGCCCTGGACCTGACCACCGGGGGGCTGCTGTGGGAGAGGGTCTTGGGGGACAGGATCGAGTCCTCCTCTGCTGTGTCCCGATGTGGAAGACTCGTCGTGGTTGGTCAGTATCCACATAAAGTATCCGTTTTTTGGTTATGTTAAATTGTTTAGTCTATTCTACAGTGTATTTTGAGGGTCTATGTTGTGTGTTTATTCTCAGGGTGCTATGATGGTGGTGTGTATTTCCTGTGTGTGGAGTCTGGGGAGACGCAGTGGGTGTTTGAGACAGGAGACATAGTGAAGAGCTGTCCTACTGTGGACCCCCTCACAGGCCTAGTGATGGTGGGGTCGCATGATGGCCACATCTATGCCCTTGACCCACAGGTGTGTGTCTGTGTATGTGCATACCTTTCTTTCTAGTGTAAATCTTGCATCACATGCTCAATACTGTATAATTATGTGTTTTTGTGTGTATTCTAGGTTCAGCAGTGTGTGTGGAAGCATCACTGTGGGTGTGGGGCGGTGTTCTCCTCACCCTGTCTCCACCCCTCTCTCAGGCAGCTGTATGTGGCCACCCTCGGAGGACACCTCCTCTGTCTCAATCCTGTGAGTGTCCATGCCTCCTTGCCTGCACAAATCACACTTAGTAGTAATACATGCACTTGTTAACTGACATGGCTCAGAAGCACTAGCACTGTTTGAGTGAGGACAACCGACTGACTCAATGTTCTTCTGTTAGGACACTGGTACTGTCCTGTGGACATATTCCAGGAAGACTCCATTTTTCTCCTCCCCAAACTGCTCCTCAGGTCACATCATCATCGGCTCTGTGGATGGAAACATCTGCTGCTTCAGCCACACAGGGGAAATGGTGAGAGGAAGAACTGGCACTAAGATAATGTCAGTTTAGCCTTCTCTTTATCATCTTCACCAAGTAACCATTGATAATATTTCTCACTAAAGTGTTTCATCTGTGTTAATACTGTGTGCTTTCTGCAGCTCTGGCAGTATGTGACCGATGGACCGGTCTTCTCATCCCCCTGCATCACACCAGACAAGCAGAGGGTTGTGTGTGGGTCACATGACGGGTGTGTGTACTGTCTGAACTGTACTGACGGCTCATTGGTGTGGCGCTATCAGACCCCCAGCAGGGTGTACTCCAGCCCCTGTGTGTTTGAGGTGTTAGCCTGGGGTATGGAGGGTACACTGGTGGTCCTGGCCTCCACAGACGGGACCCTGTGCGTTCTGGACGGAGAGGATGGGACCCTGAAAGCCTCTCTCTCTCTGCTTGGGGAGCTGTTCTCCTCTCCTGTGGTGTGGGAGCGCTCCGTGGTGGTGGGATGTCGCAATGACTTTGTGTATTGTGTGGCGCTGACAGGGGAGCTGAAATAGATTCCTGAGATGAGATATGATATCGTGTTTTTGTACAGTCTTATAATATTAAAGAATAACATGGGAAACATGTGTGTAAGTGTTGACACTCATTTGAAGGAGGAATATGACTCAAGGCTTTGAGTTCAGACAGTATTTAATTCATAACATTTGCGTCTCTTTAAGATGTTCTCATGAATACCCTTTAAGTGGGACAAAAAAGTGCAATTATTACCAAACAATTTTGTTACATACAACACTGTGTACACTACACTATTGCACACAACCAAAGTTAAACAAAAATGCCAAAGTGACTGAGCCTTAGGGGCCTCTTTTTGACCAACGTCCTGGTAAAACCGCCTCGAACAACATACATACAGCTCTTTACATTGAGTAGAGAGCAAGGTAGTGATGGGAGAAATATCCATAGGATGTCCGTCATCAACAGACAGCCCAGCAGATGTTCTCAGAGCAAGGCTGGTTGGTTCACATGACATTGAGGAAAATGAAGAGGATGTGATATAGCTTTAGCTTATCCCAAGATGGGATTCACAGAATGTGACTTTCCAAATGCTGGAGGAGAATGTAAAGGCCTTATTATAGATCATCACATTAGTGGTGACTCGAGCACAAGGGAGAATGTATGTTACAGCAGGTAGTTTCTCTTTCCATAGCAAAGCAAAATACAGGACACAATTAGAGTGGTAAGAATACTGTGCAATTCACAACCGCCTGACACTGGTCTTTAATGATGTGTTTCAGTGCAGTCGACATTTGATTATGACAGATCTAGTGTTATTTTACAAACTGCGGTGAGATTCAAACAACTTTGTCATGGCAATGTATTTTTTACAATATAGCATCTTTGACAGCTGTCACAGTCATCACGGACACAGTGAGAATAGTTATACACTACTGCTTTTGAATACAAGTAAAAAAGAAGCTTCTTCTGTACATCGCAGACAAGGCTCAGAGATGACAAATATATTGTTCCAACATTGTTAAAACCAGTGCTTGAAATAACCCCCACGAGATAATGAAATATTTTTGATCATCTGTCATGTTGGGTTATTGGCTACTGGTAGCCCTTAAAACACTCTTCCCAAAGTACCCTTGAATGAAGAATCTATATCATTTTTCAGACCTGTGGGACTCAGCTTTCCACTACATAGCATTTTTATCTTGTATTATGTTTAGTGCATGATCTATTTACAGCTGTGGTGCTTTGATTGGCTACTGAAGGGAAGGAAGGGTTGGGATTGGCAATTGCAATGGCCATGATTGGCTGCTGTAGGATCTTTTGACTTGTTGGAAGATATTATATAGTTGATAGTATACAGCCAGGTAATCTTGAAAAAAAATTGAGTTTGTGTTCATGTGTTCGTATAAGTGCATGCTTGAACTGAGTGTTCATGTTTGTAAATGTGTGATTATATTTATATTATGAATGTGAAACACTTTTGACAATCATACAAGTGCATGGTTATTGTGGCATGGGAGGAGAATGACTTGGTCTGGGGGCTGAGGTTAGAATGCAGGGACAGATCAGGTGCAGAGCAGAGAGGTCAGGGGTTGGTTTGGGACAGGGGTCATAGTTCATGGGCAGTGTGTGTGTACAGTACTGATGCAGTGTAGAGGTTAGAGAGGAGGTTATTTGATGATCTGAGGGCAGTCACTCCAGGCTTTAGCCTTGCGCTTGGCCAGAGCCAGCCAGGCCGGCTCAGTGGACACCTGGGGAGAGTCATTGGACAGGAAGCGCTTGGTCAACTCCTTCACTGCAGGGGGTGATGGAGTGGAGTCTGCAATCTCAACTGGAACACAAGACCCAGAGAGAAAGGGATTTATAATGCACGCTGAGGACACCATAAAAGTGTAGTAATCCATGCAATTTATAAAACAGATTGGTTTGATTATGATGATCCAGATGTAATAGAATCATGTTTCATATGTGAGATATCCTAACTGTTTGATCTGATCTTGGGAAAGTGTGATGTCAAACAGTTGTGAATATGCAAGCTCTTACCTGTGACAGAGCTGGGCAGGGTGTTGGCTTTCTTCAGGAGGTCCCGGCGCTCTAAGCGGCCCAGGAGGGTGTCTGGTCTCTTGGCCTCCTCCGGTGTTTGTGGTTTGGGAGGGCTGGTGTTTCCACTCCCCTTACCCTCCATAGGACTAAGCAACACACCCTATGAAACACAGTTACCTTTCAGCTGTGCTCGCCTACTGTTCTGAGTACAGGTGGCTAGTGAGAACATGCATGTCTTTCCCTACATAAGCATATGTGTGTCTATGTATGTAAGGTAATGGCATTAATGTATGTTAAAGTGCAGTAACATACGCTGTCTTTGTCCTTGGCTTGTTTGTCAGGCAGTTTGGCCTCTCTGTGGCTGCGGCGTTGGTCTCGGCTCTGCTGCTGCTCCCTGAAGCCTTTCTGTTTCTGCAACGCCAGCGTGATCCACAGAGGACCCAACTCCTTGTCCTGGACGCGCGCACTGTCCAACGAGTGCCTGCTCTGTAGTGATGGCTTCCCCTCTGTAAGGGGCGAGATAACTATCATATACTGGGACATACACACAAAATCACTCAAGTAATTAAAATGCAGGAGTGACATTCCTACTCGCTTAAAAAAATCTATCCATCAAATCTCTGTCTCGGAGATTGATGCACTAGCAGCACAGGCGTGTCCCAAGGTGACACTGACCTCTCCTGATGAGCTCCGTCTTCCTGTCAGCCTTCTCCCTCCAGGGGATACTGATGGAGGGGAAGAAGGACCTCTTCTCCTTGGGCTCCTCCTCCCCCTGGCCCTGGCTCTGTCCCTGGCCGTTCCTGTGGAGCTGGGCCACAGCTGATGTCTCCTCCCTCCTCCTCTCACCTCGCTCCTCATGGCCAACTGAATCAGCCCCCACCCAGCTCCTCTGGACCACTACGTCACTGGGACTCCCTCTGCCCACTTTGGGGAGCGGAGAGGGGGGAGGGGTTGCAGGTTTAGGGGATGTGCTGGGTCTCTGGTAGAGTGAGGGTTTGGACAGCAGCTTCTCCCCCTCGCTGTGCATGGAAGGGGTGGGAGACTTGCCTGCTTTGGCCCGTGGCTCTGGAAGAGATACAATCACATGTCCAGGCTTGACCCCAGTAATGCTCTCTCTGAGTGGAGACGCAGGGCTGGACCTATTAGAGAACACTGAGGCGTCAGAGTCAGGGTCAATGGGGGTCAGAGGTGAGGGGACCCCGTCGAAGCTGTCGCCGGCACTGTACCTCTTCTTCCTCTTGTCTGTCGACTGATCACTGTGGAAGCGGAGGGAGTAGTTGGTCCTCCTCAGCTTGATCCCAAACGGAGATGGCTGGCCCTTCTCCTCCCCCTCCTCCCGGCCATCAAAGTCCTCTGATTCTCCTCCCAGGCTCCCAGAATCTGTCTCAGAGCCCTCGGGTCTGGGGGAGCCCTGGGAAGAGCTGGGGACTATGAAAGATGGGAGGTCTTTGGCAAACATGCACTCCCCTGTTCCGTCTGCAATCCGGACAGTCTTACCGCCCCGGCTCTGGGCCTTGCTGCCTGGGGCCGGTGAAGCTGCAGGGGGAACAGAGGTGCTGAAGAAGGTGTCGGAGAGAGCAAACGCTGGCCTTCCTCCTTCCTTCTCTTCCGGACTCAACACCTCAGAGTTCCTGTTGGAGTCGGCAAACTTCTTCCTGGCCGGGGTGATGGAGAACTTGGCGCTGGCGGACATGGTCTTCCTGAGGTTGCTATGGGGGAACGGACTCTGGTCCTCACTGCTGGGTCGGCTCTGGCTCTGGGGGTGTGGGTATTCCTCATACTTCCCCTCCTCCGCCCCCTTGAATATCTTGGAGCGGATACTGGCCCACTCTGCAAGGACGGCTGCACTGGACTGGTCTGTGGACTCGCTGAGGGATTTGGTTTTCCCAGACTTGCGGTCTGGTGATGTCTTGCTCTTGGTTGATGGTGGGGTGCCCATGGCAGCTTTCTTTTCATCAGCCAGACCCAGGAGAGACTTACAAGCGGTTTCTTTGATATGGTCCAGGTTGACAGCAGTCCCACAGAGCTGGGCACCCGTCACCAGGATGGCTGTGTGGGGGACATACTGAGAGGACGGGAGGGTGGGGGAGTCAGCTCCTCCAGGGGACGAGGCCTTGGCTCCCTCTCTGTGTTCAGCCACAGTGCCTCTCTGCTGGCTGGAGGCCGGCGTAACAGGCGTCAGATTGACCTTCTGGAACAGGATCTGCTTCTCCCCAGAGGACACTTTGAAGGTGAACGGCCTCTGTCTCTCCTCCATCTCTCTCCAGCGCACCTCCTCCGCCCTCCTCTTCCTCTCAGGGTCAGAGCTGCTCGCAGCCACTTCTGCACACAGTCTTTTCTCCTCCTCCTCCTCTGCAAGCAGTTTTCTTTTTTCTTCCACCTGCTTTTTCTTCCTTTCCTCCTCTTCTTCTGCCTCTTTCAGTCTCTTTTCCTCCTCTACACGGAGACACTCTGCCTCCAGTTCGCGCTGCTTCCTCTCCTCTTCCTCTTTCGTCCTTCTTTCCTCTTCCTCTTTCTTCCTTTTCTCTTCCTCCAGTGTCCTCTCCTCCTCCTCTTGCTGCATAAGCTCCAATTCCTCCCTCATCCTTCTCTCTTCTTCTCTCTGCATCCTCTCTTCTTCCTCTCTAATTCTCATCTCCTCCAGCTCTCTCTGCCTAGTTTCCTCCTCCTCCCTAATCCTCCTTTCCTCTTCTTCTTTCATCCTCCTCTCCATCTCCTCTCTCTGCCTCCTTTCCTCCTCATCTTTACGTATAAGTTCCTCCTCTTGTTGGCGACATCTCTCCTCTTCTAACTCACGCATCCTCCACTCCTCTGCTTTCTTCTTCCTATCCTCTTCTTCCTCTCTGTGCCTTTGTTCTGCCAGCTCTCTATTCCTCCTGGACTCCTGTCTCTCGTCCTCCTGCAGTTTCTGCTTCTTGGTTTTCTCTGGGGGTGTCTCTTCCTCAGCGGTCCTGTATTGGACGTCGGCTGCGTCTGTCTCCTCCTGCAGTATGCCAGGGATATCCACCTCTTGCAAATCCTGGAAAAAGTATGTATTTTGATTTCTATTGTTGAGCGCCATCTCACTCTATTCCATCTATATGACAGTTCTATGCATGCACATTCATACCAAAGAAAGACCACCAACTGTAAGGAACTTGACCCCCTCTCACCTGTGTGAATCGGCGGTGCTTGCGGGAGATCCTCTGGTTTTTGGGTTTGACAGACAGCTTATGCTTGGCAGCGGTGTTGTCCAGTCTAGGGACAGACTGTGGGACTCCGTCCAGGTCGATGGACTCGATGGTGCCGGTGGCTGGAAGAACTCGTTTGGACCTAGGAGATTTCACTGGAGTACTGGGAGTCCCGGCCTGGGGAGCTCCTTGGCTCTGGCTGGGCCCTTGGCTCTGGCTGGCCCCCTGGTTGTCATGGAAACAATACATTGTCAATCTCTTCCTATATTTCCAACACTAATTCTTTGGGTTACTACTGTAGAATTATAAGCTAACAGTGAACCAAAGAGTATGCAATTAGTATGTATAACAATAGTGCCCAGTCTGCCATTAATAATCCTGCCATTACCTTTGGCTCTGTGTCCACTGGCTCAGCCTCCACCTGGGCTAAGACCTTCAGGGGGCTCCTGGGTACCTCCTCTTCATCTGAGCTGCCCTCGTCTCCCTCACTCTTCCTCAGAGAGGGGGGCCTCTGGCCAAACTTGATATTCTGTGCTATCTGCCTCTGCTCATTCAACACGTACACACACATTTTGGGTTTGGTGTTAGACATTGACGAGAGCAGTAACGCTAAAGTGTCTGTTAGAGTGTAATTGATTTTTATCTGGGGCAATGGTTGACATACATCTGACTGTGAACATACATCTGACTATGTGTGTGTGTGTGTGTGTGTGTGTGTGTGTGTGTGTGTGTGCGTGCATGTGTGTGTTTAAGTCCCACCTGCAGATTCCTGACTTTATCGGAGACGTTTTCCTGGGACATGGTATGTTCTGGGCTGGGCTCCTGTACTGCTTCCTCTGGGATAAACACACTGTCGTGGGAGAGGGCTCGGGACCCAATGGGGTTCAGCTCTCTGCAAAGACAAAATGGACGCTACAGTTATAGCATGTTATTACAGTCAGTCATTCATTTCTGACAGGGTGTAGTATCCCTCACACACTGTAAACTTCATAAATTAAAAGCTAAAGGTCAGTCAAGCAGTTTATAGACCACATTTCAACTGAACCACACCCCTTTCTCACCAGACCGTGAGATTTAGTCGACTCCGCTGACTTGAAAATAGATAACCAGACCCATTGCGTGCCAATCGAGAAGCCACATGGTAATACAGTGCCTTCAGAAAGTATACATACCCCTTGATCTATTCCACATTTTGTTGTGTTACAGACTGAATTCAAAATTCTACACACAATACCCCATAATGACAATTGTAAAACATATTTTCAGAAATTAGCGATTACAGATGAGTCTTTCTGGGTAAGTCTCTAAGAGCTTTGCACACCTGGATTGTACAATATTTGCACATTATTATTTTAAAAATTCTTCAAGCTCTGTCGAGTTAGTTGTTGATCTTTGCTAAACAGCCATTTTCAAGTCGTGCCATATATTTTCAAGCTGATTTAAGTGAAAACTGTAACTAGGCCATTCAGTCAGGAACATTCAATGTCATCTTAGTAAGCAACTCCAGTGTATATTTTACCTTGTGTTTCAGGTTATTGTCCTGCTGAAAGGTGAATTTTTCTCCCAGTGTCTGTTGAGAGGTGTTGAGTTTGCGCCAGACATAGCGTTTTCCTTGATGGCCAAAAAGCTAAATTTTAGTCTCATCTGACCAGAGTACCTTCTTCCAAATGTTTGGGCAGTCTCCCACATGCCTTTTGGCGAACACCAAATGTGTTTGCTTATTTCTTTCTTTAAGCAATGGCTTTTTTCTGGCCACTCTTCCGTAAAGCCCAGCTCTGTGGAGTGTACGGCTAAAAGTGGTCCTATGGACAGATACTCCAATCTCCGCTGTGGAGCTTTGCAGCTCCTTCAGGGTTATCTTTGGTCTCATGTTGCCTCTCTGATTAATGCCCTCCTTGCCTGGTCCGTGAGTTTTGGTGGGCGGCCCTCTCTTGGCAGGTTTGTTGTGGTGCCATATTCTTTAAATTTTTTAATAATGGATTTAAATGGTGCTCCGTGGGATGTTCAAAGTTTTGGATATTTTTTTATAACCCAACCCTGATCTGTACTTCACCACAACTTTGTCCCTGACCTGTTTGGAGAGCTCCTTGGTCTTCATGGTGCCGCTTGCTTGGTGGTGCCCCTTGCTTAGTGGTGTTGCAGACTCTGTGGCCTTTCAGAACAGGTGTATATATACTGAGATCATGTGACACTTAGATTGCACACAGGTGGACTTTATTTAACTAATTATGTGACTTCTGCAGGTAATTGGTTGCACCAAATCTTATTTATGGGCTTCATAGCAAAGGGGGTGAATACATAAAGTGGGGGGGAAAAGTATTTAGTCAGCCACCAATTGTGCATGTTCTCCCACTTAAAAAGATGAGAGAGGCCTGTAATTTTCATCATAGGTACACGTCAACTATGACAGACAAAATGAGAAAAAAAAATCCAGAAAATCACATTGTAGGATTTTTTATGAATTTATTTGCAAATTATGGTGGAAAATAAATATTTGGTCAATAACAAAAGTTTCTCAATACTTTGTTATATACCCTTTGTTGGCAATGACACAGGTCAAACGTTTTCTGTAACGTTTTCTGCTGGTATTTTGGCCCATTCCTCCATGCAGATCTCCTCTAGAGCAGTGATGTTTTGGGGCTGTCGCTGGGCAACGGACTTTCAACTCCCTCCAAAGATTTTCTATGGGGTTGAGATCTGGAGACTGCCTAGGCCACTCCAGGATCTTGAAATGCTTCTTACGAAGCCACTCCTTCGTTGCCCGGGCGGTGTGTTTGGGATCATTGTCATGCTGAAAGACCCAGCCACGTTTCATCTTCAATGCCCTTGCTGATGGAAGGAGGTTTTCACTCAAAATCTCACAATACATGGCCCCATTCATTCTTTCCTTTACACGGATCAGTCGTCCTGGTCCCTTCGCAGAAAAACAGCCCCAAAGCATGATGTTTCCACCCCCATGCTTCACAGTAGGTATGGTGTTCATTGGATGCAACTCAGCATTCTTTGTCCTCCAAACACGACGAGTTGAGTTTTTACCAAAAAGTTATATTTTGGTTTCATCTGACCATATGACATTCTCCCATTCCTCTTCTGGATCATCCAAATGCACTCTAGCAAACTTCAGACGGGCCTGGACATGTACTGGCTTAAGCAGGGGGACACGTCTGGCACTGCAGGATTTGAGTCCCTGGCGGCGTAGTGTGTTACTGATGGTAGGCTTTGTTACTTTGGTCCCAGCTCTCTGCAGGTCATTCACTAGGTCCCCCCGTGTGGTTCTGGGATTTTTGCTCACCGTTCTTGTGATCATTTTGACCCCACGGGGTGAGATCTTGCGTGTAGCCCCAGATCGAGGGAGATTATCAGTGGTCTTGTATGTCTTCCATTTCCTAATAATTGCTCCCACAGTTGATTTCTTCAAACCAAGCTGCTTACCTATTGCAGATTCAGTCTTCCCAGCCTGGTGCAGGTCTACAATTTTGTTTCTGGTGTCCTTTGACAGCTCTTTGGTCTTGGCCATAGTGGAGTTTGGAGTGTGACTGTTTGAGGTTGTGGACAGGTGTCTTTTATACTGATAACAAGTTAAAACAGGTGCCATTAATACAGGTAACGAGTGGAGGACAGATGAGCCTCTTAAAGAAGAAGTTACAGGTCTGTGAGAGCCAGAAATCTTGCTTGTTTGTAGGTGACCAAATACTTATTTTCCACCATAATTTGCAAATAAATTCATAAAAAATCCTACAATGTGATTTTCTGGAGAAAAAAAAATCTCATTTTGTCTGTCATAGTTGACGTGTACCTATGATGAAAATTACAGGCCTCTCTCATCTTTTTAAGTGGGAGAACTTGCACAATTGGTGGCTGACTAAATACTTTTTTTCCCCACTGTATGCACGCACCACTTTTCTGTTATTAATTTATTTTGAATTTTTTGAAACAAGTTATATTTTTCATTTCACTTCAGCAATTTGAACTATTTTGTTTATGTCCATTACATGAAATCCAAATAAAAATCCATTTAAATTACAGGTTGTAATGCAACAAAATAGGAAAAACACCAAGGGGGATGAATACTTTTGCAAGGCACTGTACCCATAACATGATGCAGCCACCACCATGCTGGAAAATATGAAGAGTGGTACTCAGTGATATGTTGTGTTGGATTTTCCTTAAACATAATGCTTTGTATTCAGGACATAAAGTTTCTTTGCCACATTTCTTGCAGCTTTACAAACAGGAATCACAGGATGCATGTTTAGGAATATTTTTATACTGTATAGGCTTCCTTCTTTTCACGCTGTCATTTAGGTTAGTATTGTGGAGTAATGTTAATGTTGTTGAGCCATCCTCAGTTTTCTCCTATCACAGCCATTAAACCCGGTTTCCTTAATCTCCGGCAACTGAGTTAGGAAGGACGCCTGTATCATTGTAGTGACTGTGTGTATTGATACACCTTCCAAAGTGTAATTAATAACTTCACCATGCTCAAAGGGATATTCAATGTCTGCTTTTTTTATTTTTATCACCCATCTACCGATAGGTGCCCTTCTTTGCGAGGCATTGGAAACCCTCCCTGGTCTTTGTGGTTGAATCTGTGTTTGAAATTCACTGCTTGACTGAGGAATCTTACATATAATTGTATGTGTGGGGTACAGAGATGAGGTAGTCATTCAAAAAACAGAGTGAGTCCATGCAACCTATTATGTGACTTGTAGCAGATATTTACTCCTGAACTTATTTAGGCTTGCCATAACAAAGGGGTTGAATACTTATCGACTCAAGACATTTCAGTTTTTCTTTTTGAATTAATTTGTACATATCTCTGAAAACATAATTCCACTTTGACATGATGGGGTATTGTGTGTAGGCCAGTGACCCAAAATCTCAATGTAATAAATGTTACATTCAAGCTGTAACACAACAAAATGTGGAAAAAGCCAAGGGGTGTAAATACTTTCTGAAGGCACTGTATATGTGGGATACACGTTGGGTCTTAGTGGGAATAGTATCATAGACTTTCTCTGTGGTCTGGGTAAGTGTGTCTTACTGAAAGGGATTAAAGACATAATGTGCTCAAGGCCATGCAGACTAAATTATTGATAAGACCTGTGTTCAGAGTTTGTTTCATTTTGAGGTTGAGGCCTGTACAAGCAATAGGGGTAAAACTGCAATGGAGGTACAACTCAACTCCTTATGACAACATTATGAGCAGTGTATAAATGCAACTTTGATTATGAGCAGTGTATAAATGCAACCTTGATTTCTCAGTATCAAACACAATGCATAAATGTCCTGTTTACCTCAGATGTTGATTGGTCTCCTCATCATCTGAGACTACTCCGTTGCACACTTCCCCTGTGGAGAAGCTAGCCTTCAGCTCTACTGCATCAAAGCCCCTCTCCGCTGCCTCCCTCTTCTTCCTCTTCCCAAACAGGCGTCGGAATGGCTGGAATTTGCCCTGCCCTCGCCTATCTGCAGGCGGAAAGAGAAATTATAACCAAAGCCACTAGCCACACACTATAAGCTTATCTCTCTTTATATCACACCCATGGATATGTTTGATTGCATCTAAATGAGTGGGCCGGAGTGTGTGTGAATGTGTGTAATTTACACAAGGTGTGTGAATGGATACAAAAGAACTCCACAGGAGATGAGGTGAAGAGAAAACCTTGGCTCAGTTGATAATACTTACCTTCATTAACAGTAAGTTTATGTGAACTCCTATGTAAAAGCCTAGTAGTGGGACTACTCAGAAGGACATGGTCGAGAACCAACATTCTGATCATATAACAGGCTGAATCATTCTGTCCTGACTGGACTTTTGGGAGTCACTCAGTAAATCACTCCCTCTGACTGACTGAGTCTGTCCTTCTCATATCCAAACATATGTAATCCATAGGTCTACATATAATATCACAACATTCGTTTCACTTGAATAAACATACACTCTTTGGATAATGTAGAGACACAGGAGAGGAGCACTTTGGTTATAGTTCATCCATGAGTTGCTCTTTGATCATGGAGCCTCAACGCGACAGTGCGTTTTTTTATTCTTGCTATGCATAAGCCATAAACAATAAAGGGTTTTGAATTTTGCCACTGCATGAGGGTACATTGATTCCTTCTGGAAGTTTGGTTGCACAAAGGCTTTTTTCTGCATTGTTTACTATCCAGCCTCAACTTATTCTTGTTCTATGGACAGTTAAACAGACACTCCTTTACAAAGCGACTTTAGAAAGTTCATAGTCTCGTGACAGACGACAGTTCAAAATACTATAATACTGTTCATGTTATCGACACAGGAAGGTGTGCTGTGGACTTTTGAGGTTCCAGGTGGTTTTGACTTATCATTGGAGTTTGCACATAAATACTCCTCTATCGTGACGTGTACCCAATTGATTCATAAATCATCCCAAGGAGAGTTATTATACCAACTTCCCTCAAACAGCTGGACTGTAAGAAATAGAACGTTCACCACAACAATGACTCAGTCCAAATCAACCTTGCCCCAAGAAGAAATAAAAAATCCCACCTACAGTATATTTAAGCAATAAGGCCAGAGGGGGTATGGTATATCGGATGTGGCAGGGCTTGAAAACTATTACAGACTACAAAGGGAAGCACAGCCGCGAGCTGCCCAGTGACACAAGCCTACCAGACGAGCTAAACCACTTCTATGCTCGCTTCGAGGCAAGCAACACTGAAGCATGCATGAGAGCACCAGCTGTTCCGGATGACTATGTGATCACGCTCTCCGTAGCCGATGTGAGTAAGACTTTTAAGCAGGTCAACATTCACAATGCCGCAGGGCCAGACGGATTACCAGGACGTGTACTCCGAGCATGTGCTGACCAACTGGCAAGTGTCTTCACTGACATTTTCAACATGTCCCTGACTGAGTCTGTAATACCAACATGTTTCAAGCAGACCACCATAGTCCCCGTGCCCAAGGACACTAAGATAACCTGCCTAAATGACTACCGACCCGTAGCACTGATATCTGTAGCCATGAAGTGCTTTGAAAGGCTGGTCATGGCTCACATCAACACCATTATCCCATAAACCCTAGACCCACTCCAATTTGCATACCGCCCCAATATATCCACAGATGATGCAATCTCTATTGCACTCCACACTGCCCTTTCCCACCTGGACAAGAGGAACACCTACGTGAGAATGCTATTCATTGACTACAGCTCAGCGTTCAACACCATAGTGCCCTCAAAGCTCATCACTAAGCTAAGGATCCTGGGACTAAACACCTCCCTCTGCAACTGGATCCTGGACTTCCTGACGGGCCGCCCCCAGGTGGTAAGGGTAGGTAACAACACATCTGCCACGCTGATCCTCAACACAGGGGCCCCTCAGGGGTGCGTGCTCAGTCCCCTCCTGTACTCCCTGTTCACCCATGACTGCATGGCCAGGCACGACTCCAACACCATCATTAAGTTTGCCGACGACACAACAGTGGTAGGCCTGATCACCGACAACGATGAGACAGCCTATAGGGAGTAGGTCAGAGACCTGGCCGTGTGACCCAGGATAACAACCTCTCCCTCAACGTGACAAAGACAAAGGAGATGATTGTGGACTACAGCAAAAAAAAGAGGACTGAGCACGCCCCCATTCTCATCGATGGGGCTGTAGTGGAACAGGTTGAGAGCTTCAAGTTCCTTGGTGTCCTTATCATGCTCCAAACACACCAAGACAGTCGTGAAGAGGGCACGACAAAGCCTATTCCCCTTCAGGAGACTGAAAAGATTTGGCATGGGTCCTCAGATCCTCAAAAGGTTCTACAGCTGCACCATCGAGAGCATCCTGACTGGTTGCATCACCGCCTGGTATGGCAACTGCTCGGCCTCCGACCGCAAGGCACTACAGAGGGTAGTGCGTACGGCCCAGTACATCACTGGGGCCAAGCTTCCTGCCATCCAGGACCTCTATACCAGGCGGTGTCAAAGACTCCAGCCATCCTAGTCATAGACTGTTCTCTGTGCTACCGCACGGCAAGCGGTACCGGAGCACCAAGTCTAGGTCCAAAAGGCTTCTCAACAGCTTCTACCCCCAAGCCATAAGACTCCTGAACAGCTAATCATGGCTACCCGGACTACTTGCACTGCCCCCCCACCCCATCTTTTTATGCTGCTGCTACTCTGTTAATTATTTATGCATAGTCACTTTAACTCTACCCACATGTACATATTACCTCAACTACCTCAACTAGCCGGTGCCCCCGCACATTGACTCTGCACCGGTACCCCCCCCCCCCCCCCGTATATAGCCTCCCTACTATTATTTTATTTTACTTCTGCTCTTTTTTTCTCAACACTTTTTTGTTGTTGTTGTCTTATTTGACTTTTTTTATAAAAAAATTAATGCATTGTTGGTTAAGGGCTGTAAGTAAGCATTTCACGGTAATGTCTACACCTGTTATATTCGGCACATGTGGCAAATAACATTTGATTTGATATGGCCAATATACCACGGCTAAGGGCTGTTCTTATGCATGACGCAACGCAGAGTGCCTAGATACAGTCATTAGCTGTGGTATATTGGCCATATACCACAAACCCCAGAGGTGCCTTATTGCTATTATATACTGGTTACCAATGTAATTACAAGAGTAAAAATAAATGTTTTGTCATACCCGTGATATATGGTCTGATATACCACAGCTTTCAGCCAATCAGCATTCAGGGCTCGAACCACCCAGTTTATAAAATCGCATAACCAGCAGTTTACTACAAATGCAGAAATAATGGCGGTGATGCTCTGCTCATCATGGCTGCCTACTTGTCCTGTCCTTGTCAGATGGTGTTTTGCACCGTGCTCTACCAACTGAGTCACACAGGAACATCAGTATTACACTAGTGTGTATACACCCTTATGTTATACTAGGGAAATTGTGTTTACATAGCTAGGGCTGACAGTGAGGACTTGTGAAGAGCAGAATCAACAACCTCTGCGTAGTGACTTCCTTACCAATTGAACATAGTCACTACCCAAGCCTGAAGTGGGGTTGTTTCAGATGCATACAGTCCACATTCGAAGTTTCCAAAAGCCAAACGGCAAAAACATTCAATGAGATCCAGGGATATGGTGCAACAAAAAAATGATTTATTCTTCTTATATCTAACAAAAAATGATTCTCCAATCAGCTTAAGGCATAGATTAGTTGACATGAAAATACATAATACGGTCTGTTTCTTTGTATGTATGTATGTATGTATGTACACTACCGTTCAAACATTTGGGGTCACTTAGAAATGTCCTTGTTTTCGAAAGAAAAACATTTTTTTTGTCCATTAAAATAACATCAAATTGATCAGAAATACAGTGTAGACATTGTTAACATTGTAAATGGCTATTGTAGCTGGAAACGGCTGATTTCTAATGGAATATCTACATAGGCGTACAGAGGCCCATTATCAGCAACCATCAGTCCTGTGTATTCGGATCACAAAGAAGAACATTTGTGAGACGCAGACCAAATGAAAAGATGCTGGAGGAGTGCTTGATGCCATCTGTCAAGCATGGTGGAGGCAATGTGATGGTCTGGGGGTGCTTTGGTGATGGTAAAGTGGGAGATTTGTACAGGGAGAAGGGATCTTGAAGAAGGAAGGCTATCACTCCATTTTGCAACGCCATGCCATACCCTGTGGACAGCGTTTGATTGGAGCCAATTTCCTCCTACAACCGGACAATGACCCAAAGCACAGCTCCAAACTATGCAATAACTATTTAGGGAAGAAGAAGTCAGCTGGTATTCTGTCTATAATGGAGTGGCCAGCACAGTCACCGGATCTCAACCCTATTGAGCTGTTGTGGGAGCAGCTTGACCGTATGGTATGTAAGAAGTGCCCATCAAGCCAATCCAACTTGTGGGAGGTACTTCAGGAAGCATGGGGTGAAATCTCTTCAGATTACCTCAACAAATGGACAACTAGAATGCCGAAGGTCTGCAAGGCTGTAATTGCTGCGGAGGATTCTTTGACAAAAGCAAAGTTTGAAGGACACAATTATTATTTATATTAAAAATCATTATTTCTAACCTTGTCAATGACTACATTTCCTATGCATTTTGCTATATTTCCTATTCAAACTCATTTCATGTATGTTTTCATGGAAAACAAGGACATTTCTAAGTGACCCCAAACTTTTGAACGGTAGTGTATATACAGTGGGGGAAAAAAGTATTTAGTCAGCCACCAATTGTGCAAGTTCTCCCACTTAAAAAGATGAGAGAGGCCTGTAATTTTCATCATAGGTACACGTCAACTATGACAGACAAAATGAGAAAAAATATCCAGAAAATCACATTGTAGGATTTTTTATGAATTTATTTGCAAATTATGGTGGAAAATAAGTATTTGGTCAATAACAAAAGTTTCTCAATACTTTGTTATATACCCTTTGTTGGCAATGACACAGGTCAAACGTTTTCTGTAAGTCTTCACAAGGTTTTCACACACTGTTGCTGGTATTTTGGCCCATTCCTCCATGCAGATCTCCTCTAGAGCAGTGATGTTTTGGGGCTGTCGCTGGGCAACACAGACTTTCAACTTCCTCCAAAGATTTTCTATGGGGTTGAGATCTGGAGACTGGCTAGGCCACTCCAGGACCTTGAAATGCTTCTTACGAAGCCACTCCTTCGTTGCCCGGGTGGTTTGTTTGGGATCATTGTCATGCTGAAAGACCCAGCCACGTTTCATCTTCAATGCCCTTGCTGATGGAAGGAGGTTTTCACTCAAAATCTCACGATACATGGCCCCATTCATTCTTTCCTTTACACGGATCAGTCGTCCTGGTCCCTTTGCAGAAAAACAGCCCCAAAGCATGATGTTTCCACCCCCATGCTTCACAGTAGGTATGGTGTTCTTTGGATTCAACTCAGCATTCTTTGTCCTCCAAACACGACGAGTTGAGTTTTTACCAAAAAGTTATATTTTGGTTTCATCTGACCATATCACATTCTCCCAATCCTCTTCTGGATCATCCAAATGCACTCTAGCAAACTTCAGACGGGCCTGGACATGTACTGGCTTAAGCAGGGGGACACGTCTGGCACTGCAGGATTTGAGTCCCTGGCGGCGTAGTGTGTTACTGATGGTAGGCTTTGTTACTTTGGTCCCAGCTCTCTGCAGGTCATTCACTAGGTCCCCCCGTGTGGTTCTGGGATTTTTGCTCACCGTTCTTGTGATCATTTTGACCCCACGTGGTGAGATCTTGCGTGGAGCCCCAGATCGAGGGAGATTATCAGTGGTCTTGTATGTCTTCCATTTCCTAATAATTGCTCCCACAGTTGATTTCTTCAAACCAAGCTGCTTACCTATTGCAGATTCAGTCTTCCCAGCCTGGTGCAGGTCTGCAATTTTGTTTCTGGTGTCCTTTGACAGCTCTTTGGTCTTGGCCATAGTGGAGTTTGGAGTGTGACTGTTTGAGGTTGTGGACAGGTGTCTTTTATATTGATAAGTTCAAACAGGTGCCATTAATACAGGTAACAAGTGGAGGACAGAGGAGCCTCTTAAAGAAGAAGTTACAGGTCTTTGAGAGCCAGAAATCTTGCTTGTTTGTAGGTGACCAAATACTTATTTTCCACCATAATTTGCAAATAAATTCATTAAAAATCATACAATGTGATTTTCTGGATTTTTTTTCCTCAATTTGTCTGTCATAGTTGACGTGTACCTATGATGAAAATTACAGGCCTCTCTCATCTTTTTAAGTGGGAGAACTTGCACAATTGGTGGCTGACTAAATACTTTTTCCCCCCACTAAGTATCCAGACCCTTTGCAATTGATCTCAGGTGCATCCTGTTTCCATTGATTATCCTTGAGCTGTTTCTACAACTTGATTGGAGTCCACCTGTGGTAAATTCAATTGATTGGACATGATGTGGAAAGGTACACACCTGTCTATATAAGGTCCCACAGTTGACAGTGCATATCAGAGAAGAAATCAAGCCATGAGGTCAAAGGAATTGTCCGTAGAGGTCCGAGACAGGATTGTGTCGAGGCACAGATCTGGGGAAAGGTACCAAAAAATTTCTGCAGCATTGAAGATCCCCAAGAACACAGTGGCCTCCATTATTCTTAAATGGAAGAAGTTTGGAACTACCAAGACTCTTCCTAGAGCTGACCGCCCAGTCAAACTGAGCAATCGGGGGAGAAGGGCCTTGGTCAGGGAGGTGACCAAGAACCCGATGGTGACAGAGCTCTAGAGATCCTCTGTGGAGATGGGAGAACCTTCCAGAAAGACAACCATCTCTGCAGCACTCCACCAATCAGGCCTTTATGGTAGAGTGGCCAGACGGAAGCCACTCCTCAGTAAAAGGCACATGACAGCCCGCTTGGAGTTTGCCCAATTAGGCAGCTAAAGGACACTCAGACCATGAGAAACAAGATTCTCTGGTCTGATGAAACCAAGATTGAACTCTTTGGCCTGAATGCCAAGCGTCACGTCTGGAGGAAACCAGGCACCGCTCATTACCTGGCCAATACCATCCCTACGGTGAAGTATGGTGGTGGCAGTATCATGCTGTGGGGATGTTTTTCAGCGGCAGGGCCTGGGAGACTAGTCAGGATCGAGGGAAAGATGAACGGAGCAGAGTACAGAGAGATCCTTGATGAAAACCTGCTCCAGAGCACTCAGGACCTCAGACTGGGGCAAAGGTTCACCTTCCAACAGGACAACGACCCTAAGCACACAGCCAAGACAACGCAGGAGTGGCTTTGGGACAAGTCTCTGAATGTCCTTGAGTGGCCCAGCCAGAGCCCGGACTTGAACCCGATCGAACATCTCTGGAGAGACCTGAAAATAGCTGTGCAGCGACGCTCCCCATCCAACCTGACAGAGAGGATCTGCAGAGAAGAATGGGAGAAACTCCCGAAATACAGGTGTGCCAAGCTTGTAGCATCATACATAATATCATAAATGTGATATTTCAGTTGTTTTGTTTCATATAAATTTGCAAACATTTCTAATAACCTGTTTTTGCTTTGTCATTATGGGGTATTGTGTGTAGATTGATGAGGGGAAAAAACTATTTAATAAATTGTAGAATATGGTTGTAACGTATCAAAATGTGGAAAAAGTGAAGGGATCTGAATACTTTCCGAATGCACTGTATTCCAGGCATTTATATATAAATTCCAGTCGTACTTGATCAAAAGCCTTCTCAAAGTCAGCTAAGAATACCAAGCCTAGTTTCCCAGATTTTTCATAGTGTTCTATTGTTTCCAGTACTTGTCTTATATTATCTCCAATGTATTGTCCATGTAAAAAAATATGTCTGATTAGGATGAATAATATCCGACAATACTTTTTTAATTCTATGCGCTATGGAATTTGTCCGAATTTTTGCATCACAACACTTAAGTGTAAAGGGGCCTCAAATTTTTTTAATGGACTGGATCTTTATATTTACCACTTGGGTCCTGTTTCAGTAGTAATGAAATCAGACCTTCTTGTTGAGTATCTGATAATCTACAATTTTTATAAGAATGGTTAAAACATGCTAATAACGGTCCTCTGAATACATCAAAAAAGGTTTGGTATACCTCAACTGGCATGCCATCTAGCCCTGGAGTTTACCCAGACTTAAAGGCTTTAATTGCATCAATAAGTTCCTCCTCTGTAGTTTGGCCTTCACATGGGTCTTTCTGTACAGCTGTTAATTTTACATTATTAATATAAAAAAAATCCATACAATTAACTTCGGTTAGTGAACATGGAGGAGACTGAAACGAAAACATATGCTTAAAGTACTTTGCTTCCTCTTTCAAAATATTGTTTGGTGAATCATGGGTGACTCCGTAATTTGTAACAAGTTTCAGTAAATTATTTTTGGTAGCATTTCTATGTTGAAGATTTTAAAAAAAAATTGGTGCATTTTTTACCGTATTCCATCCAGTTCGCTTTATTTTTTATAATATATTACACTCAACCTTTCTTGAATAAGTCCCTCCATTTCTTTTTGTTTTTCCTACAACTTATTCTGTGCCTCTATGGTACAGTTTTTATTGCTATCTACAGTGGCTTGCGAAAGTATTCACCCCCCTTGGCATTTTTCCTATTTTGTTGCCTTACAACCTGGAATTAAAATTGATTTTATGGGGGTTTGTATAATTTGATTTACACAACATGCCTACCACTTTGAAGATGCAAAATATTTTTTCTTGTGAAACAAACAAGAAATAAGACAAAAAAAACAGAACTTAAGCGTGCATAACTATTCACCCCCCCAAAGTCAATACTTTGTAGAGCCACCTTTTGCAGCAATTACAGCTGCAAGTCTCTTGGGGTATATCTCTATAAGCTTGGCACATCTAGCCACTGGGATTGTTGCCCATTCTTCAAGGCAAAACTGCTCCAGCTCCTTCAAGTTGGATAGGTTCCGCTGGTGTACAGCAATCTTTAAGTAATACTACAGATTCTCAATTGGATTGAGGTCTGGTCTTTGACTAGGCCATTCCAAGACATTTAAATGTTTCCCCTTAAACCACTCGAGTGTTGCTTTAGCAGTATGCTTAGGGTCACTGTCCTGCTGGAAGGTGAACCTCCGTCCCAGTCTCAAATCTCTGGAAGACTGAAACAGGTTTCCCTCAAGAATTTCCCTGTATTTAGCACCATCCATCATTCCTTCAATTCTGACCAGTTTCCCAGTCCCTGCCGATGAAAAACATCCCCACAGCATGATGGTGCCACCACCATGCTTCACTGTGGGGATGGTGGTCTCAGGGTGATGAGAGGTGTTGAGTTTGCGCCAGACATGGCGTTTTCCTCGATGGCCAAAAAGCTCAATTTTAGTCTCATCTGACCAGAGTACCTTCTTCCATATGTTTGAGGAGTCTCCCATATGCCTTTGGCGAACACCAAACGTGTTTGCTTATTTTTTTCTTTAAGCAATGGCTTTTTTCTGGCCACTCTTCCGTAAAGCCCAGCTCTGTGGAGTGTACGGCTTAAAGTGGTCCTATGGACAGATACTCCAATCTCTGCTATGGAGCTTTGCAGCTCCTTCAGGGTTATCTGGTCTCTTTGTTGCCTCTCTGATTAATGCTCTCCTTGCCTGGTCCATGAGTTTTGGTGGGCGGCCCTCTCTTGGCAGGTTTGTTGTGGTGCCATATTCTTTAACATTTTTAATAATGGATTTAATGGTGCTCCGTGGGATGTTCAAAGTTTCGTTTTATAACCCAACCCTGATCTGTACTTCTCCACAACGTTGTCCCTGACCTGTTTGGAGAGCTCCTTGGTCTTCATGGTGCCGCTTGCTTGGTGGTGCCCCTTGCTTAGTGGTGTTGCAGACTCTGGGGCCTTTCAGAACAGGTGTATATATACTGAGATCATGTGGCACTTAGTTTGCACACAGGTGGACTTTATTTAACTAATTATGTGACTTCTGAAGGTAATTGGTTGCACCAGATCTTATTTAGGGGCTTCATAGCAAAGGGGGTGAATACATATGCACGCACCACTTTTCCGTTATTTATTTTGTAGAATTTCTTGAAACAAGTTATTTTTTTTAATTTGACTTCACCAATTTGGACTATTTTGTGTATGTCCATTACATGAAATCCAAATAAAAATCCATTTAAATTACAGGTTGTAATGCAACAAAATAGGAAAAACGCCAAAGGGGATGAATACTTTTGCAAGGTACTGTATCTGTACTGTTAGTCCTTCTTTTTACTTTGTTAATATGAACTCTTTTGACCTAAATTGCTTTTGTTTTAAAGATGAGTGTTGAATTGCATGGCCTTTAAAGGCACATTTAAAAGTGTCCCATACAATAATGGGACCTGCTATACCTATGTTATGTCGGAAAAGGTCAGTTATAAATTATTCTGTCCTAGTTGAAAACAAGTTATCATACAATAGGCTTTGATAAAATGTCCAATATCCTCTCCCACGTGGAAATTCTGTAAGAGTAATGTATATGCCAATTATTTGATGATCCATTAAGCCAAGTTAGTGCAGGTCCACTTAGGCCATGGCCCAGTGAGTCCCAGGACAGTGGCGGCTCCTGAAAAAATTCTCAGGAGGGGCAATTTTTCTGATGATTTAGGTGACCTACACACATTTTAAAAAAGATATGTCCAGCAACAACATGAAGACAGGGGCAGCATATAAGTCAATACCAGAAGCATTTATTGACTGATCTGGGGAGATGGATTCCAGTTTCTGTGACAGATTATAAATAATCTCTGATGCCTTTGTTATATTAGCTTTTGGTTGAATGTACTGTCGTAGTAAATATATAATGTTATAGCTTGGTCTGACTAAAATCTTGTGCATGACCCATTTTGTGTTGGGCCTTTGTATTCAATACAATGAACAAGAGTCCTATCTTGTCAGCCTTGTCAGCAGGTGGCTAAGGATAACACCCACGCCATAGGTCTCTCAGTTCTTCCAACTCACGAGTTCTTGCCCTGAGGACACACACACACACACCCACACACACACACACACACACACACACACACACACATCATCACTGATAAACACACACACACACACACACACATCATCACTGATAACAAACACACACACACACACACACACACACACACTGATAACAAACACACACACACACACACAAATCCTCTTCTCTTAGGCTGAACATCTGAAGACAGAGAACCCGACTCAGAGCCAATGCAACAGTGACACTAGCCTGGAGGTGACCTCGCCCAACTCATCAGGACCAATCAGAAGATCAGAACTACTAGATTCAACCTACTTCATTTTATTGTATAAAATGTCAGCACACAATGTTTAGGGGCTCTTCTGATAAACTCCCTACGAGTTTGACGAACGGGTCCGTGCACGCGATTCCAGATATCTTTACCTCTGAATAAACTGCCTTATATTATACAATTATCCACCTTGTCCAAAAGTCTCTACTTGGTCTCCGTTCTCCAGTAAACTTGTTTTATCAACAATAGTAAGGTTCAATGACACAGAAAGCAGTTCAATGTCGGGGTACAGAGTCGCTCTCTTACCAGGATCGCGGTCCGCTCTGACCAGGGTGAAGCCGGCCGGCTCCACCTCTCTGTCCGGGACTCTGTCATCCAGCCAAGTCTCCCAGCTGTATTGGGATTCCGCTGCCAGCAGCGTTTTCATTATTTAGTCCGTTCGTAGCGGGTATGTACACGATCAACAAGATCAGTCCAAAACCGAAGATCAGTCCAAAGCAGAATGTTTGCAGAATGTTTGTAAACTAAGTCTACAAATTAAAAACATAAAATAACGCCACACTGCAGGTCGCAACAGAGACGCTGCTAGCCGCCATTGTCTTAGTTACGTTCAACGTTACGTCACGTATGACGAAAGCGCGTAAGTGCAAGCCCACAGACACCCATAGAGAATGTATTGAAAGCTTTGAAATGTGAAAAAAATAGATTTTACATGACAGGCTATGAGAGACTTCTGGGCGATTTTCAACCTGACTGAAATCGCCCAAAAAACGGGCGGGGCCATTTGAAGCACGACTTTAGCCTGATTTGACATTTAGTGGCTGGCAGATCAGACGTGAACACTGATAACTGCTGTTGCCGTGATATAATTGATTAGAAAAAAAATCCCTTCCTTTTCCCGTTTGGCAGTGCGTCGCCCATATCGCCCTATTGAACAAGCCGTCCCTGTCCCAGGAGCTGGGCCGTGGAGGTGGAAACACAAAAGTGTGAGGCTTTTTGGTAAAACACTAGGGTAAACCCTCAGTGGAAATGGACCATTATTAAAGTGTAGGGAGCTCCTAATGTGAACATTAGTGCTCAGCATGTCCACAGAGCATTTTAGATCTGCCAAGTGGTAGAATGCTAGCACACCAGACCAGCTAGGCCACAACAAAACAAAACAATATGATATCTACAGAATCCCCTGCTATAATATTGAGTGATGAAGCTCTACTACAGCGAAGACAGGACACTATATCGACAGCCATGCTCAAGAGAATTTCCTGTTTATCAGAGTATAAAATGCGGTCCCCTGAGTGCAGAAGCTCATCTCTGGAAATGTTAATGGCAGTGTGTACAAGGACACATCACAGTGTCCATCTAATTTCTTCTCTCTATAAATTCATTAGAGATTCACACCCTGAGTCCTAACCTCATAATGCACTTATGGACAAGAAAGTCTCATGGATTAGGAAGCTTGTTGCTCATTTATCTACAAGGCGGTTGCTTATTGCTACCATAACAACATAATGATTACATTACAAGAGCAAAATATAATTTTGTTGGTATTGGCCATGTGAATTATAGACCGATATCCAGGCTTGAAATATTAATTCAGTAAATTACTTTTGTCAAAAACATAAATCATAGTGTACCTACCTACTGCACAACCACAGACGATGCATACCCCTCCACTGGCTCACACTGATAGGGCATGATTTCAGTTGGTCATGATTGAGTCATGACAACAGAGCAGTTTTCATGCCACAGCGTTGAACTGAAGATAAGAGGAGGACCTTTGATTCCAATCTTTGTTGCCTTGTTAGCTTTCCTTACCAGTCAGATATAAACTTCAAGCCATATAATATAAACATTCCCACATCAGGGGTGGTTAGGGGGTGTGTTTTCCTGGATTAGTGCATATGTTCCTATGTTTGTCTGCATGAGCAAAAGCTAAAGAACATACGCTCATCCAAGTACTTTTTTTGCAGGTGCTGGAGTTATGGGTGAATTCATGAAAAATAACAAGGACAACGCTGCACACTGCTGTTCATGCTCCCAGGTGAGACAATTGTTACAATGGTTCGACCCTTAGGTCTTCATGAGCAGCCATGTGTCTGTACGAGCAGCTATGTGTGTATCTATGTCAGTGTGTATGTATGTGTGTATCTATGTCAGTGTGCATGTATGTGTGTGTGTTTAACTACACTAGAATAGTAAACAAACACAAATTTGACATACTAGGGACATTTTGTTAGCCCCCACAAGATGAAATGCTATGTCTAGGGGGTTTAGGGTTAAGGTTAGAATTAGTGTTAGGGTTAGAATTCGGTTTAGGGTTACCAGGCTACTCTACACCACTGTGAAGACAAAAGTATCCCTTTCAGGGCTATAAGTAGCAACCAGTGTGGGATTTCACTCTGCGTGTGTTGCTGCACAGGGTCATTGTGGGAAATGATACAATAAACTCCCAATTGTCATCCCTGGCGGCTGTGTGTTTTTGAGTACTGTGCTGTGTTAAAAGCATCAGCATCCATCTATCCTTAGTGATTCAAATACTATACTGTATGTCGACTCTTAACTCCTGACCATGTAAATCTTATCAAATGTCCACCTTTACATAGACCTCAGACAAATCATAATCTGTCCTCATATCCAATCCACCACATCGGTGATATAATTCAATAACATAATTAGTGGTACCTAATCATTTATTAACAATGGTGCAATTTAGAGAAACAAAGGCCTTAACAGAACAGTGCACCAACCGTTTACCAACAGGATGTCAACAGTGTGCCAGTCTGTTGAACCAGACTGCTGACTGAGCCAACCCTGAGAGACTACTGGGCTCAGCCACTGTGTTTCAGCGTGTGTTATTGAGTAAACGGATGAGCTGCTCCAGCCTATTTATCTCTGACTGTCAGACTGTTTCTCACTCCCTCTGTGAAGTGCTGAGTGTTATTGTACTGTGGCACTGATATCCTATTTCCCAACAGCATGGTCTGCTCTGCTCTCCCAGCATCAGGCCCTGTCCTGCATTGCTTCTGCTCTGTTTCGCTAGCCGGCCCATACTGCACTCACTGCCTCTGGCGTGCTCACATACTCATGAGTGAAACTGTAAAGGACACGTTTTCTGCAGAGTAGAACACTCAGCAGCACTCCACACGTCTACTCTAGCTAGCCGACTCCAGTCTATGAATGGTCCGCATAAAACATCTTGTACATAGTAAAGCTATTACTACTAATATTCTACTCCCAACGCAGACCTACATTTTGAACTACAGCGCAACATTTCATTAGACTGTTTGTGAATGGAGAAAGGAAATGCTTCAAGCCCAAGCATAAAGTGGAGAGATGTGGGCCGTGTATTGATTTACCAAGGCCTGGGCCATAGTCAACTAAAACTATTCTATTGATCCATTTTAATGATTTACTGTAGCTTGTATATTCAATAATCTACTGCCATTTACTGCTCGCTGTCCTGATTCATGTTGTTTTCTTCCCTTTCGTTTTTGTCCTGTCAATTCAATCAATTCAGAATGTATCAGTTCACCATAAGAAAGTAAATATCAATAGGGGATAAAAGAGCAGCTCTTCAAGCAGGAGCATAGTGCAGAAAACACACAGGGTCACGCAGAGGCCTTAGCACATCACACACATCTAAGATAGGTCTATGTAAGCTTTTGATATCAGTTACTGTACTACCCATCACAACACCATGCATTTCTTAAAGAGACACTTAAAGAGAGCTCTAAATATAAGCCAACAAAGGCCTCATTGTATCCTCCTGATGTTATAATTCATTCTAGTCTAAGTCCTGTCTCTTTAAGGCTGTGTCTAAAATCACTCTTGTTTTCCTATTTACCTGGGCTTTCGGATACGGTTACCTCTAAATGAGTTTCTCTGGCGTCCGTAGCCATGGTATCGGCACACCTTGTCTGTGGTGAGAGAAAAAGGGAGTGAACATGGGGGTTGTAGTTGTCTTTAGTGTGAGAGTCCCTTGTCAGGAAGGAAAAAGAGAAGATGCTGTGGACAGAGCAGCACTCACTGAGTGAAGGGAGAAACATGAGAGTTCACGCAAAGGGCGCAGTTTGAATAGAACACTTGTTCCTTGCTCTCCTCTCCCTCTCATCCTCTATCTGGCTATGCTCCTCTCGCCCCTCTTTCGGAGGGTCCCTTGGTGACTAGCTTGTCAATGGCATCGGGAACCCCTCAGAGACCACTGTGCTACACACATTTTGTGTACAAACATCACTGCTATTATAAAGCCAAACAAACACTTAAGATAGCTGGAAAGAGTTTTGCAATTAAATTAGACTAACACACCTTTCAAATGACACCTAACGCACCTTTCAAATCAATATAATCATAACTGAACAAAATCCCAGGATACTCACAGTCACAGTATTCTCTCCCTCTGGCTCTCTCCTCCTCCTCTCCTTCCCTTACTGCAGCTGTGGATAATGTGTTAACTCAGAAGGGAAGCACTTTGTTGCTCCAGACCTGCATTTGATTAGAGATCCTCCACGTAAGCACAACGTGGATAATACTCGTCACACATGACTGCTGTGCTCCCTCAGATCATATCCACATGGTACACCCACCAAGACCCCCACCACTTCTAAAAGACACAATTTAAGAAACATAATGTATCGACATGAAAGATGCTGGTTTTATCTTGTATGTTTGGTAAAACACAAACCACCAGAGAATCTTCAAAACACCTCCATCCCACACACAGCTCTCTGGCTGCAACACCTCTCATCCAACACTTGTCAGTCTCTAGACACCAGCACGTTGTTGAGCCACAGATTTTCAGATGTACAGTGGAAACACATGGTGTGTAAAATTCTAAGCACTTGGGCCGAAAGCCTGGCATGGTGGGGGGGGTAGAGAGAGAGGAAGCATAAGGGATAGAGAAAGAGAGAACAAGATAGAGAGAGGGGGGGAGGGATAGACAGAGAGAGTGATCCATCCCCAGAGGGAGATCCATGCTTCTCCTTCCTGAGGGTGACAGGGTCTAACAGAGCCTCTCAGAAATGTCTCACCGAGAATGGCTCTTTGTCCTGACTGACTATAGTTAGGGCAGAACAAGAAGCCAGAAATCATGTGTGGAGATGTATAAGAAGGAATGTGTTGGAGTATACTGTGTGTATTGATGTGTGCGAGAATGAGTGTGCTATTGGTTGTAAGGGAGTGACTGTGTTAGTGTATAATCGGTATTCATGTAATTGGTGTGGAAGTGTGTATGAGTGTTTGCATACGTGTACAGTAGGTGTGTACAGTCGTGGTCAAAAGTTTTGAGAATGACACAAGTATTGGTCTTCACAAAGTTTGCTGCTTCAGTGTTTTTTGATATTTTTGTCAGATGTTACTATGGTATACTGAAGTATAATTACAAGCTTTTATTGACAATTACATTAAGTTTATGCAAAGAGTCAATATTTGCAGTGTTGACCCTTCTTTTTCAAGACCTCTGCAATCTGCCCTGGCATGCTGCCAATTAACTTCTGGGTCACATCCTGACTGATGGCGGCCCATTCTTGCATAATCAATGCTTGGAGTTTGTCCGAATTTGTGGGTTTTTGTTTGTCCATCCGCCTCTTGAGGATTGACCACAAGTTCTCAATGGGATTAAGGTCTGGGGAGTTTCCTGGCCATGGACCCAAAATGTCGATGTTTTGTTCCCCGAGCCACTTAGTTATCACTTTTGCCTTATGCCAAGGTGCTCCATCATGCTGGAAAAGGCATTGGTCATCACCAAACTGTTCTTGGATGGTTGGGAGAAGTTGCTCTTGGAGGATGTGTTGGTACCCTTCTTTATTCATGGCTGTGTTCTTAGGCAAAATTGTGAGTGAGCCCACTCCCTTGGCTGAGAAGCAACCCCACACATGAATGGTCTCAGGATGCTTTACTGTTGGCATGACACAGGACTGATGGTAGCGCTCACCTTGTCTTCTCCGGACAAGCTTTTTTCCGGATGCCCCAAAAAATCGGAAAGGGGATTCATCAGAGAAAATGACTTTACTCCAGTCCTCAGCAGTCCAATCCCTGTACCTTTTGCAGAATATCAGTCAGTCCCTGATGTTTTTCCTGGAGAGAAGTGGCTTCCTCGCTGCCCTTCTTGACACACCAGGTCATCCTCCAAAAGTCTTTGCCTCACTGTGCGTGCAGATGCACTCACACCTGCCTGCTGCCATTCCTGAGCAAGCTCTGCACTGGTGGTGCCCCGATCCCGCAGCTGAATCAACTTTAGGAGACGGTCCTGGCGCTTGCTGGACTTTCTTGGGCGCCTGAAGCCTTCTTCTCAACAATTTAACCTCCCTCCTTGAAGTTCTTGATGATCCGATAAACGGTTGATTTAGGTGCAATCTTCCTAGCAGCAATATCCTTGCCTGTGAAGCCCTTTTTGTGCAAAGCAATGATGACGGCACGTCTTTCCTTGCAGGTAACCATGGTTAACAGAGGAAGAACAATGATTTCAAGCACCACCCTCCTTTTAAAGCTTCCAGTCTGTTATTCTAACTCAATCAGCATGACAGAGTGATCTCCAGCCTTGTCCGCGTCAACACTCTCACCTGTGTTAATGAGAAAATCACTGACATGATGTCAGCTCGTCCTTTTGTGGCAGGGCTGAAATGCAGTGGAAATGTTTTTTTGGGTATTAAGTTCATTTTCATGGCAAAGAGGGACTTTGCAATTAATTGCAATTCATCGGATCACTCTTCATAACATTCTGGAGTATGTGCAAATCGCCATCATCAAAACTGAGGCAGCAGACTTTGTGAAAATTAATATTTGTGTCATTCTCAAAACTTTTGACCACGACTGTACAGTATGTGCATGGGTATGGATGTATTCATACCCCTTGACTTATTCCACATTTTGAAGTGTTACAGCCTGAATTCAAAATGTATTACATCTATTTTTCTCTCACCCATCTACACACAATACCCCATAATGACAATGGGAAAACATGTTTTTAGACATTTTGGCAAATTTATTGAAAATGAAATACAGAAATATCTCATTTACATAAGTATTCACACCCCTAAATCAATACTTTGTAGAAGCACCTTTGGCAGCAATTACAGCTGTGTCTTTCTGGGTAAGTCTCTAAGAGCTTTCCACACCTGAATTATGAAACATTTACCCATTATTCTTTTCAAAATTCTTCAAGCTCTGTCAAGTTGGTTGTTGATCATTGCTAGACAGCCATTTTCAAGTTTTGCCATAGATTTTCAAGTAGATTTAAGTCAAAACTGTAACTCGGTCACTCAGGAACATTCACTGTGTTCTTGGTAAGGAACTCCAGTGTAGATTTGGCCTTGTGTTTTAGGTTATTGTCCTGCTGAAAGGTGAATTCATCTCCCAGTGTCTGGTGGAAAGCAGACTGAACCAGGTTTTCCTCTAGGATTTTGCCTGTGCTTAGCTCCACTCCGTTTCTTTTTTATCCTTAAATGATTACAATCATACCCATAACATGATGCAGCAACCACTATGCTTGGAAATATTGATGGTGGTACTCAGTAAATGTGTTGTACTGGATTTGCCCCAAACGTAACACTTTGTATTCAGGACAAAAAGTGAATTGCTTTGCCACATTTTTTGCAGTATTACTTTAGTGCCTTATTGTAAACAGGACGCATATTTTGGAATATTTGTATTCTGTACAGGCTTCCTTCTTTTAACTAAGCCATTTAGGTTAGTATTGTGGAGTAACTACAATGTTGTTGCTCCATCCTCAGTTTTCTCCTATCACAGCCATTAAACTCCATTACTGTTTTAAAGTCACCATTGGCCTCATGGTGAAATCCCTGAACGGTTTCCTTACTCTCCAGCAACTAAGTTAGGAAGGACGCCTGTATCTTAGTGACTGGGTGTATTGATACACCATCCAAAGTGTAATGAATAACTTCACAATGCTCAAAGGGATATTCAATGTCTGCTTTTTTTTTCTTCCCATCTACCAATAGGTGCCCTTCTTTGCGAGGCATTGGAAAATCTCCCTGGTCTTTGTGGCTGAATCTGTGTTTGAAATTCATTGCTCGACTGAGGGGCCTTATAGACAATTGTATGTGTGGGGTACAGAGATGAGCTAGTCATTCAAAAATCATGTTAAACACTATTATTGCACACAGAGTGAGTCCATGCAACTTATGTGACTTGTTAAGATTTGTTTTACTCCTGAAGGGGTTGAATACTTATTGACTCAATACTTTTCAGCTTTTCATTTTTTATTAATTTGTACTAATTTCAAAAAACATAATTCCACTTTGACATTATGGGGTATTGTGTGTAGGCCAGTGACAAAAAAAGCTCAATTTAATCAATCTTAAATTCAGGCTGTAACACAACAAAATGTGGAAAAAGTCAAGGGGTGTGAATACTTTCTGAAGGCACTGTATGTGCCTGAGCATATTTTGGGTGTGTGAGTAGAATAGCTTTAGCTGAGCTGACCACATGAATGTATGTTGAGCATGTGTCTGCGTAGCAGTGAAACAGTGTGTGTGTATGTGTATGCGTGTGTGCTGTGGTAGACAGACGTGAGAGCAGAGCTGCAGATGGGATGAGAGAATCACAAGGAGTGGCCATGTGCTCTGCAGAAGCAGAGAGCGAGAGACAGAGATGCCTTTGACAAGGGTACAGCTGCAACACAGTGTGGCAGTGGCATAGCATCACAATGCTGTGTTGCAGTGGAGCTGCTGTGTAGCCACTGAATAGCTCAACATCACTCCACTGTGACACAGGCCTGTGCAATGGCTTCATAGCACAGCTCATTGTCATAAGCACAGTGGGACAGCTAACAGCTAACTTTGTCATAGCTCAATGGCATAGCTCAGTGCCATGATAGATAGCGCAATGGGTTGGCTAAAGTGCCGTAGCGTGACAGCGTAAACAGCTTGTTGTCGAAGCGGACAGACGTGGTGGAACTGTGCAACCCTTTACCTATTTTAGCGGCACAACTTGACAGGGCTGCGCACCACTGCAGAAAAACCTTAGGAAACATCGGTCTGCCTTCTGCACAATGCCTGTCTGTTTTACCCAGGCCAGCGGTGTTGCTGCTGCTGCTGCTTCCTCACTCTGTGGCTTTGGGAGAAAAATACAAACAGAAAGATAAACAGCAGCTTTGGGGTTGTTATTAAAGATATTGGATGGAAATCAGGTATGAAATGGAGGGCAACTAAGGTATTTGAAGGTATGGATGAAGAGGATGAGTGTTGGAGACAAATGCCCTTACTTTAGCACATACCTGTAGCCTCAAGGCACATTTTTAATTGGATTACAATTTGCCTTTATAAAATGAGGAAGCAGTCCTAGTCAGTAGTACTACATGTACTGTAGCAAGGTGGGCGTGGGGGACAAGAAGGACATCGAATCCATAAATTCAGGTCAGGGCCTCTACTTGGTTACAGAATATCAGTTGTTATTGACTACAGTGCCAATAACGTTTGCAATGCTTCAAATTGCATTACAGCAGGGTTGTTATTGTCACATTAACCCCTCTCTTTGTCTCCCTCTGTCTTCTCTCCATCCTCTGATGAAAAAGATCTGAAGTTTAGCAACCTCAGGTTCCCATGGCAACAGCTTCTTGACAAATCAGAACTGAAGGAGACACCGAAGGGACCTACCACCACAAGAGGCTTGTCCCTCCTCACTCCAAGAAAGATTCAACTATCACCACTCCTTCGCTAACAGACCCAGACTGACATCACACATAGACAGGAATAATGATGATAATGGCCAAATGATGCTCCCTGTCACCATACTGCAAGTCTTACCATATGCAAGTATATCTATCATCTATAAAACCAAGAGCAACAACATCAGCTATAATATAACAGTAGGAGTGGGGGTGAAAAATATAAAGGGATAGGCTAGATCAATAAAGATAGAAGGGATCAAACATAAACTAAATTGAAGTCTAGTAGCAGAAGATAGAGCAGAAAAGGTTGGACGGTGGGACAGAGCGTGAGATACACAAAGCAGCAGTCACATGACCAGCAGGGTTACACTTACCCTACTGACCACTAGTGAGGTAATAGGCTTCCATCCTGTGCCATGCAATGACACAAAAACTAAACAAATAGGCATTTTTCTCTCGCACTGGCAACCTCACAATGGCACAGTGATGTGAGGCTGACACTTCATGTGCAAACTGTTTCTCATGTTACCTACTGAAGCATATTTGCATCCTATGAACTTGGAGAATAGAGTATTACATTATTCCATTTCCAGGAAGAAATGAAAAATGCTGTTCCATTCAAATATGATTTAATGTTTTTGGGTGTTGAGCATTACACCAACCTGCTACATGTTGATTAGAGTCAAGAGCAAGCGAACAGTCATTATATCATTGTGCACCAGTACTGCACATACAGTACATGTACTTTACAATTGACACTGAATGGATGTTTAAAGATAAATAGTGTTAGTTACTGTGTAAGAACGCAGTCTTACCTTGCTGCGATCGCGTCTGTGTGCGGAGATACTGTATCTCTATACGAGTGGTGTGTGCGTGTGGCCGTTCAACCTGCCTGCTGTCACTGTGGAACTAGGGCATTACCTGGAGTCAGGTGTCACTGCGCAGATGCAGCGAGGGCTTGAGTGTGTTTGTGTGTGTACCCCTTGCATGTGAGAGTGTGTTTTTGTTTCCAAATGTTAGACTGCAAGTGCACATGATGGCTATTTGTTGTGATTGTGGGCACATGGCATCTGCAGTATGTTTGCATGCATATAGAACTTTCTGTGGGACTGTGAGTGTAGACACATACATGTTTACGTGGCTAGGAGGTGTCTCTCTGAGGGAAGGGCGTGAGGGAGGGGTGGTCTATCGGCTTGTGATAGGAGAGACGCCGGGTGTCCTGCTGTGTCTGTTGCTGCGAGCCTAAGGAGGCACAAAGTGATACTTTGTTTCCTAGCCTGATCAGCCAGTGCAGGAGGAGAACAGAGTGGCATTTTATCATTTCAACTGACTGACGCACACAATGCCGATCATTGTGCATGAACTGTAAATGTGTGTGTAACTGTGTATGTGTGCCTATTATAAAATGTGTGCTACAGTGGGTCTCATAATGTTATAGCAGTCTCTCATAGCACTTCCCTAATGTCAGGAGACCCATTTTGCAGTCTGGAGGAATTCATAGTCTTTGTGGACTCCTTCACAGAGTACTCTGATGGAATCATGATGTTGTCAGAGGGTTCTAACAGTCACAAGATCAATTTTATAGGATTATACAAATCTGAGAGGGTTAGAACCCATTAGGTCTAAAGAGATATCATAGGATGATCATAGAATGACAAGGCTTTATTGGACTAAAAGCCAAATGTCATTTTAGGGTACAGCTATACAAGTTTTATTGAGTAATACGTTTTATTGTAATCTGAAATAATTTACAGTAATCGCATCAGATAAAAAATAATCGTATTTGGCTAGCAGACTACTAGCCATCATTATTTCACAGTTAGAAGGGTCTCCTCCAGCAGCATAATGGGGTTGGAACCGTGTCACTATAAAGCCCCTCACATAGCATTGGCAGTATTATCACACTGCAGTCTCATAATATGGTAATGATGGGGCTTTACCAGCCTGGAGGCTGGCTTCATTACAGTAGTATAACACATCAAAGACTCACTGCTCTCTGACTGGCTTTATTAATAGAAACTCCCCCAAAACACACATAGGGGAAATGAGAGGAGAAATAAGTCTAAATCATTTAACATTACACGAGCAGGGAGGTTTACAGGCCAAGATCAACAGGCTGCAGCGATGACTCTCAGTTATACAGTAGCAGCCATTGCTCGTATATATCGCAAGGCATTCATTCTGGGACCATAAATGTGGCTTTCAATTTGAATGCAAAAGTGTATTGATCGGAATGAAATTCCTCCAGTATGACTGGCCTGTCAGATGATGCTTTATGAAAAACTGGTCCAATTCTAATTCAGGAAAGTCATGTCCTGATGGATTGAACTATGTGATACTACAGGAATTTTGCGGTGTTTGAATAGTGTGATTGGATCGGATGCCGTGGTAAGAGGCTCATAGATAAAACTATAGTGAAAATGGACTAAAATCTATCATAGGAATGGCTCAGATGTATTTATGGAAGAGGAAGCCAGTACTGAATGTAAACAAAAACAACCCTTCATAGAGTAGTTTGTCCGCAACGCTGGGAAAAACAGGATGCATGTCAATTCATTCATTCCGAGAATTCCCTCTGGGATGATTTCTGTGACTGCTATTTTAGCTTGAATCAAATCTGCGAAAATGTACTATCATACTTACAGACCAGAGGGCCAGATTACAATTAGGATAGACCCGGGAAGGAATCAAGTGATGTAATTACACTGTGTGCCACAGAGACATGTCCTCATCCTCCCAATAAAATGATGTTAAAGCACATTTCCATTTGTATTTTCTTACAGTATAGATTACAGGGATTACAAACTGTTTATATGGCAAAGCCAAATATATAAACAAACAACATACCAATACTGTATGGTTTTGACAACGGTTTTGATTTGTCTATAGCAAGAGACGACTTGACTGAGCTACTGTATCTGAGAAACCACAAACACTTTGGTCAAAAGCAGAGGACCTTACACCTTGGCAAGGTACCAAATACTAATGCAGTACTTTACAGTGAGGGAAAAAAGTATTTGATCCCCTGCTGATTTTGTACGTTTGCCCACTGACAAAGACATGATCAGTCTATGATTTGAATGGTAGGTTTATTTGAACAGTGAGAGACAGAATAACAACAAAAAAATCCAGAAAAATGCATGTCAAAAATGTTATAAATTGATTTGCATTTTAATGAGGGAAATAAGTATTTGACCCCTCTGCAAAACATGACTTAGTACTTGGTGGCAAAACCCTTGTTGGCAATCACAGAGGTCAGACGTTTCTTGTAGTTGGCCACCAGGTTTGCACACATCTCAGGAGGGATTTTGTCCCACTCCTCTTTGCAGATCTTCTCCAAGTCATTAAGGTTTCGAGCCTGACGTTTGGCAACTCGAACCTTCAGCTCCCTCCACAGATTTTCTATGGGATTAAGGTCTGGAGACTGGCTAGGCCACTCCAGGACCTTAATGTGCTTCTTCTTAAGCCACTCCTTTGTTGCCTTGGCTGTGTGTTTTGGGTCATTGTCATGCTGGAATACCCATCCACGACCCATTTCAATGCCCTGGCTGAGGGAAGGAGGTTCTCACCCAAGATTTGACGGTACATGGCCCCGTCCATCGTCCCTTTGATGCGGTGAAGTTGTTCTGTCCCCTTAGCAGAAAAACACCCCCAAAGCATAATGTTTCCACCTCCATGTTTGACGGTGGGGATGGTGTTCTTGGGGTCATAGGCAGCATTCCTCCTCCTCCAAACACAGCGAGTTGAGTTGATGCCAAAGAGCTTGATTTTGGTCTCATCTGACCACAAGATCCTCCCGTGTAGTTCTGGGCTGATTCCTCACCGTTCTCATGATCATTGCAACTCCACGAGGTGAGATCTTGCATGGAGCCCCAGGCCGAGGGAGATTGACAGTTATTTTGTGTTTCTTCCATTTGCGAATAATCGCACCAACTGTTGTCACCTTTTCACCAAGCTGCCATGTGTAGGTCTACAATCTTGTCCCTGACATCCTTGGAGAGCTCTTTGGTCTTGGCCATGGTGGAGAGTTTGGAATCTGATTGATTGATTGCTTCTTTGGACAGGTGTCTTTTATACAGGTAACAAGCTGAGATTAGGAGCACTCCCTTTAAGAGTGTGCTCCTAATCTCAGCTCGTTACCTGTATAAAAGACACCTGGGAGCCAGAAATCTTTCTGATTGAGAGGGGGTCAAATACTTATTTCCCTCATTAAAATGCAAATCAATTTATAACATTTACATTTTAGTCATTTAGCAGACGCTCTTATCCAGAGCGACTTACAGGAGCAATTAGGGTTAAGTGCCTTGCTTAAGGGCACCGACAGATTTTTCACCTAGTCGGCTCGGGGATTAGAACCAGCGACCTTTCGGTTACTGGCACAACGCTCTTACCCACTAAGCTACCTGCCGCCCCATAACATTTCTGACGTGCATTTTTCTGGATTTTTATGTTGTTATTCTGTCTCTCACTGTTCAAATAAACCTAGCATTAAAATTAGACTGATCATTTCTTTGTCAGTGGGCAAATGTACAAAATCAGCAGGGGATCAAATACTTTTTTCCCCTCACTGTATGTTCTTTCTAAAATAAAATAAAAACACTCATCCCCTGCCCCATGGATTATTGACAGTGAAAGTGAAGCTTTGGGAAATTCTTTCTCTAGTCCCCACTGCAAAGGGTACAGTACAGACTACAGGGCTACAAAATGCAGTAACTCATTTTGATGACTCCAAACATTCAGAACTACAGTAGGGGAGAAGCATCCATCTGTCTATATGCCCACTTATCACCTACCCAACCATATACATCCATAGACTTTGAGCAGGGATATCATTATTTTCGCCAAAGCACTTTGGTCTCATTTAAGACATGGAAGTAGGCAATCAGAGCTCATTTAGGGTTAGATGTATGAGCTATGAGATATGTAACCCTCTCAGAGGCCTAATGTCAACAATGCTCCCCATCTAGGAGACAAGTCTACAGGCTACATCACAGATCAAGGCATGGGGTTTTACTTGATCTTCTTTTTGCTCATTCTGCAATGAGTAAGCTAATGAGATACTCGAAAGAAGCCAACCATAACTGATATTTAGACAATTCAGCATCAGCCAACCGATATAAACTGTATCTATAAACTACAGATAACAAACCTGAATGTCCATTTCTGGCTAAATTCATGGGCTCTAAGATCGAAGGAAAATTGCCATTTATAACGGTAAATGCTGCATTGAAGAACGATGCCAAAATCATTGGCTGAAACACCACAAATCCGATATTACCCCTTCGCGGTAACAACGTTTGAGATAATGATTTCTGTTTTTATACATTCCATCTGATATTTGGGGATAAGGATCGAAACAACAGTGCGTGAAATGCATAATGCCATCTCTCGGGTCCATGGCAAAATAAGATATGTCACAGGTAGGCCCTACGTTATGGAAGTGATGCAGGGATGGACTCAAGAGAGCATGGGGGGTCGGCAACATAGTAAAGATTTACACAATAACGGAGGCGGTGCATTCCAGGTTATATATACACATTGCTATAAGAAGGCGCACGTAAGCATGATATGGAGAACAAAGCATCTATCGTTTATGTAATATGTTATCACAAATATGTCTACTGTATATGGAGACAGTAGCCAACATAAACGAAAGCTGTAGGGTGAACATCCAATTGACGCAATCATTGAACATATAATGAAAATGCCAAATAGCCAATTATCGCCGCAATTCGAGCCATGCCAAATAGGTTCACGCATTTGTAATTAAATAGCACGACATTGTTCATGTCCAGCGCACAAACACATCTGTGAAGGATGGCGCAATCGTCAGCAGGTCAATGAAAATAAGAGACTGTGACAAGGTCAGCAGCCTATTAAAAATAAAGACACCATTTATGACAAAGAAAATATGCCAGAATAAAGAACAAGCTCCACCACCTTTTAAGTGATCTTGTTTCCCCGCAAATCCGCCTTGAAGTTGCGGGCGGCGCCTTGTATCTCCAATCTACAGCTCTTCGACCCTCTTTGTGTTGCTGATGCTGCGGGTGCTCGCGACAGACAAGCACGCATGGCCAAGCTTACAGACCGCTCTGAAGAGAAACAGAGTCCCGCACAGTCGCACGCACGTGAGGCGGGAGGGTGTGGCTGGCGGAGGCTGCGCTTGGCACAAACATCACCCAACGTCTACAAGCGATCTCCTTCCTCTCGGCTACGATGCCACTCTCCTGTTTGGCGAAAGTCGTTGCCTAGCCTAGGCCTATATAGTATATGTTCACACAATAGCGTTGGCTATTCATCTAGTATAAATAATGCCTGAATAGGCATAGTATGTCTTTGATTCGATTTTATTCGGAGTGGAGGTGCTTGTTTGTCATTGACAGTCTTCACGGTCTGTCACAGTGAAGTGGCCTATCACATTCTGTCTTTGAAAATGATTAGTATTGAAAATCTCACTTCAATAAGCAATGGACCTCAAATATTGGGCTAAAATCTGATGTATGGGGGACATACGTATTGACACCTTTATTGTTCGTTGGGTGTGGGGCAGGACTGGCATGACTGACTGCTTTGTGCTGTGTGCATCTTGAGCCAGCCCCTGCAAAAGGAATCAGCGGAATATATATATGTTTTTACTTGTAATGAGTGGGGTGCTTCAACAATTCATGAAGCATAAAGGCCTCCACAGTTGGAGACTATTCCAATGATTTAGCACCACCCTAAGAAATAGGCCTTAAGTCAAAAAAATCAATAATGTAATGTTCAAAACTGCTGCTGGAAAGACAGACGTTCATAATGCAGTCAGCTAGTTCCAACTGTAGGTAGGCTGGTCTTCCAGTAGGTGTCGGCATATGATACGTAAAGTCCTTCCCCGATCCCTCCCAGACCCAGCAGAACAAAATATACTCCACACAACTACAGCTCCCACAATCCCCTCTGATTTACGCTTTCTTCTTTTTGCAGGAACAGGAGTAGTTTTGGTAGTAGCAGCCGATATTATGTGTACGTGGTAGTTTAAACTGTTTTCTCCTCAATAAATCAACATATCAGATACCCGACGGACATCATTCAGAGACCGACGATGCCTCCGCGAAACCAAGATTTCGGACTGAAAAAGTCTGGAGGGGCCAGGAGCGGGTCCGTGATTAACTTCAGACAAACTGTTAACTCCGGCTCTTTACGCCGCAGCTCTGCTGTCTTGCCATCGGTGCTGACGTTTGCTGTGATCGTGGCGTCCGGGGGCCTTCTGCTCATGATAGAGAAAGGAATGCTGAATAGTATGGAGACACCACCACCTCGGGGATACAGCAAGAGGTCAGGCTACCTCAGACAAACCCGACATCTTGAACCAGCTGTGGACGCAGAATCCCAGGTAAACGGAAGCCAGTCTAAGATTCCCAGTAGCCTACCACTTGATTTGGCGCGATATGATTTGGAAGAATATGACTTTAAAATACCTTAGTTGGCCTACAGATGTATTCATTTCCAAATTACTTATTATTACTCCATTATTCATGTTTTTGTCACAGGATACTTTGTGTAAACAAATAATGTAGGCTATTACTTCAACATCATGTAAAAAAAAAAAAGTACATGTTGCAATCTCGTCATGAAATGTTAGGCCTTGCTTGAGCACTACAGATATTTAATAGAAATCAAATGCTATTTGCCCATGAAAATGTCATGGGATGCATTTGCTACATCGTTTACATTTTCTTAGTGGTCTACTCTGATGGAATACATATCATAACATGCTGTGTAGGAATTAGATTGACTCCAGTGATATTGTATTATTATTTTGTAAGTCTTACGTAATACTAGTTTATGTATTTTTTCTTTTCTTTTACATCTTCCCCAAACCCCATTCAGATTCTCCAGGAGATCCGTAACCGCACCATCCGGACCATGTGTGGTCAGAAGAACATGCCCCACAGTGTGTGGTCCCTGAGCCCCCTGCAAAGGAAAACCCTGCTGCAGCACATCCTGGTGAACGACGAGCACCGCTTCCTCTACTGCTATGTCCCCAAGGTGGCCTGCTCCAACTGGAAGAGGGTTCTGAAGGTCCTGAGTGGGGCTCTAGAGAATGTGGATGTCAACATTAAGATGAACCACAAGAGTGACCTGCTCTTCCTGTCCTCCCTGAAGCCTGAGGAGATCCGCTACAGGCTGAAACACTACTTCAAGTTCATGTTTGTCAGGGAACCTATGGAACGCCTGCTCTCCGCTTACAGGAACAAGTTTGGGGAGATCAAGGCATACCAGGAGAAGTACGGTGCTGAGATCATCAGGCGCTACAGAAAGGGCCATGCCAAGGATACAGCAGTGGCTGGGGATGATGTGACCTTTGCTGAGTTTGTGCGCTATCTGCTGGATGAGGATGTGGACCGCATGAATGAGCACTGGATGCCCATCTACAACCTGTGCCAGCCATGTGCCGTGTCCTATGACTTCATTGGCTCCTATGAGCATCTGGAGAGTGATGCGGACTATGTGCTACAACGTATTAGTGCACCTCCACATGTCCACTTCCCTGAGAGACAGACGTGGTACAAGCCTGTCACCAAGGAGACGCTGCACTATTACCTGTGCAGTCTGCCTCAGAAGCTTCTCAGGGAACTCCTGCCCAAGTACATTCTAGACTTTTCCCTGTTTACTTACCCCCTCCCCAACACAACCACTGAATACTGCAGACATTAACTGCAAGATGGTATTTTATACTTGAAAATTATTATTTTTATACAGTATCTTGTTACACATTCGCCATTTATTTTTTATTCCGAGGGAACAAGCAGTATTTTGATATGTTACTTTTTACATTAGATTTGTTACAGCATTGGGAAACATGAATGTGTTTGAGTATATGCATAAAACCACAAACTTGAAAGGAATTGTATTTTAGAAGGAAAGTGGTAATGTTACTGAATCAAATCAATTAGTTTCCATGCATTCCACTTAAACACTAAGAAATTACTCAACTGTTACTGTCCAATTGCTCTAATAACTGTACAGTCCATCTGGGCTTCAACTCAACATTGACCCAACTGTCAGCTAAGTATTAAAGCCCCGATAACACATTTGTATTTATATTTTGTAAATACATTTTCCTCTACACTTTTATGGGCATTTCTTATGGGTAATTTAAAGGCTGTTGTGTTGTCTCTGATGTTAGGTACAGATGAGTGCAGTGAATTAATTTTGTACAAAACTTTATTTGAAGGAATAAGTTATTAATTTAGGCATAATGGGAATAATATGTAACATTAAACACGTAAAAATACCACAGAACACAAAAGCTGAACTAATGAACTACTCTCCTATCAGTGGTCTAATAACAAAGTCCTAACCAAGCTCAGATTCTTATAAATACATTTGGTAAAGGTATCTCAGTCCAATCGCCTATGGATGTCCCAAGTAAAAGCAGAAAATGTACAGTACTTCCATCAAGGTACACTTCAATTTGACAATACTATTAGTAGATCAATTAGTCGATATTCTTCATGGAAAAACATAATATAGACAATCACATTCTTCAAACTATTAGCACTGGAATGATCTTTGGTGAGAGGACGGCATGATTTCAACTTTTATCCAAGTTATTGCATCCTTCATAGGGAAGGAGGAGGAAGCTGACATTTTAGACCATTAGAAGCTCTATTTTGTTGGACACATAATAGTTGCCAAGTTGTGTGTGAATAGTTTGTGTGATGCGTCCAAACTGATACCCTTTCAGGCTTCTCACTCACTTCTCCAGCTCCTTCATTTCCCTGTCTGTCCTGTGTCTCTACTCCTTAAAGCTCACGATTCTGTGGAGGAAAGGGGAAGTCACAATTACAGGTTTGAATACAATCAGTGTGATCATTAAAGTCTCTGTTTTATAGATGGTAGATTATCGCAGTGATTGCAGAATAATGGATGTAAAAGTAGGAAGTGGTGTGATGTGTGTGTGTGCAAGGACGTACGTAGTATTGTGAGTGTAACTCACTTCTCTGGTGACCGGTCGGTGGAGCGCTCTGGAGTTCGCAGGATGGAACGTTCCGGGGAGGGGGGACGGGGACTCAGAGATCTGCTCAGGGGGGAGGAGCTCCGCAGTGAGGAGAAAGACACACCTTGCCTCCGCATCTCCTGCACAGCCCGCTCACTGAGGTAGAGAGACAACAAAGGCATGAGGGACAGATAGCAGCCCACAGCCTTTTCAATTACACTCAAACATTAATTTGGATTATTGAGGTAGGTGACTGATAAGCAGGGCACATAAAGAGTCATTCAGCTCACCGCTCAAAGCGCTCAGTGGTCAGCTGTCTCTTCAGCACGTCCATCTCTGTCTGCAGCTGAGAGACTTTCCCTCGGAGTAGTGAAACCTCCCTTGCATGCCCTGCCCTGCACACACAATACACACACGGTTAATCATCTTTATTAAATCAGTAAGACTCAAGATTGTGTGTAATCAGTGGGTCTGTGGAGAAGTACATTTGTTGGCTCGAGGATTCTTTAGGACCATCTCTTACGTTTTGCTGTCAGCTAGGGCGAGTCTGTCCCGCAGAACCTTCAGCTCTGACTCCCTCTCACTGGTGCTCAGATGGGTGTGGAACTCCTTCTGCCGATTGGAGGAGAGAAGTGTCTCTAGGTTACGGACAGTCAGCCTCTCACTGGCCAGCTGCTTCTTCAGCAGCTCTGCCTCCGAGCGCACATCCTCCAGCTCTCCTGTCACCTACGAGAGCAGCACAAGCCCATAGACAGACATAATGAAGGGCGGAGTCGACGCTACACAGACAGGGCACATCATATTGTTATAACTAGGGTTCCTGCAAGGCCTGTATCGCAACTTATTGGTACATGCATTGTGTGTGTGTGTGTGTGTGTGTGTGTGTGTGTGTGTGTGTGTGTGAGATAGACATAGTACCAGTCAAAACATTGGACACACCTACTCATTCAAGGGTTTTCTTTATTTATACTATTTTCTACATTGTAGAATAATAGTGAAGACATCAAAACTATGAAAGAGAACATATGGAATCATGTAGTAACCAAAAAAAAGTGTTAAACAAATCAAAATATATTTGAGATTCTTCAAATAGCCACCCTTTGCCTTGACAGCTTTGCACACTCTTGGCATTCTCTTAACCAGCTTCATGAGGTAGTCACCTGGAATGCATTTCAATTAACAGGTGTGCCTTGTTAAAAGTTAATTTGTGGAATTTCTTTCCTTCTTAATGCAGTCAATCAGTTGTGTTGTGACAAGGTGGGGGGGGGGGTATACAGAAGATAGCCCTATTTGGTAAAAGACCAAGTCCATATTATGGCAAGAACAGCTCAAATAAGCAAAGAGTAACCACAGTCCATCATTACTTTAAAACACGAAGGTCAGTCAATCCGGGAAATTTCAAGAACTTTGAAAATTTCAAGTGCAGTTGCAAAAACCATCAAGCGTTATGATGAAACTGGCTCTCATGAGGAACGCCACAGGAAAGGAAGACCCAGAGTTACCTCTGCTGCAGAGGATAAGTTCATTAGAGTTAACTGCACCTCAGAAATTGCAGCCCAAATAAATGCTTCACAGAGTTCAAGTAACAGACACATCTCAACATCAACTGTTCAGAGGAGACTGCGTGAATCAGGCCTTCATGGTCGAATTGTTGCAAAGAAACCACTACTAAAGGACACCAATAAGAAAAAGAGACTTGCTTGGGCAAAGAAACACGAGCAATGAACATTAGACCGGTGGAAATCTGTCCTTTGGTCTGATGAGTCCAAATTTGAGATTTTTGGTTCCAGCCGCCGTGTCTTTGTGAGACGCAGAGTAGGTGAACGGATGATCTCTGCATGTGTGGTTCCCACCGTGAAGCATGGAGGATGTGGTGTGATGGTGCTTTGCTGGTGACACTGTCGGTGATTCATTTAATTCAAGGCACACTTAACCAGCATGGCTACCACAACATTCTGCAGCGATACGCCATCCCATCTGGTTTGGGCTTAGTGGGACTATCATTTTTTTCTTCTTCAACAGGACAATGACCCAACACACCTCCAGGCTGTGTAAAGGCTATTTTACCAAGAAGGAGAGTGATTTAGTGCTGCATCAGATGACCTGCCCTCCACAATCCCCCGACCTCAACCCAATTGAGATGGTTTGGGATGAGTCGGACGGCAGAGTGAAGGAAAAGCAGCCAACAAGTGCTCAGCATGTGGGAACTCCTTCAAGACTGTTGGAAAAGCATTCCTCATTAAACTGTTTGTGAGAATGGCAAGAGTGTGCAAAGCTGATATCAAGGCAAAGGGTGGCTATTTGAAGAATCTCAAATATATTTTGATTTGTTTAACACTTTTTTGGTTCCTACATGATTCCATATGTGTTATTTTCATGTTTTGATGTTTTCACTATTATTCTACAATGTAAAAAATAGTAAAAATAAAGAAAAACCCTTGAATGAGTAGGTGTGTCCAAACTTTTGACTGGTACTGTATATTAACTGTGTGTGTACATAACAGAGATCAGTTATATGTCACACTTGCTTAGTCTGCCCAAATGAGATAATCACAATGGATAGGAATCTAAAGTAAAAGAACATGAAACAACTAAATAAGCCAAGAAGAAGATTATAAACTCAGCAAGAAAATAAACGTCCTCTAATTGTCAACTGCGTTTATCTTCAGCAAACTTAACATGTGTAAATATTTGCATGAACATAACAAGATTCAACAACTGAGACATAAACTGAACAAGTTCCACAGACATGTGACTAACCGAAATGGAATAATGTGTCCCTGAACAATTGGGGGGTCAAAATCAAAAGTAACAGTCAGTATCTGGTGTGGCCACCAGCTGCATTAAGTACTGCAGTGCACCTCCTCCTCATGGACTGCACCAGATTTGCCAGTTCTTGCTGTGAGATGTTACCCCATTCTTCCACCAAGGCACCTGCAAGTTCCCTGACATTTCTGGGGGGAATGACCCTAGCCCTCACTCTCCGATCCAACAGGTCCCAGATGTGCTCAATGGGATTGAGATTCGGCTCGTTGCTGGCCTTGGCAGAACACCGACATTCCTGTCTTGCGGGAAATCATGCACAGAACGAGCAGTATGGCTGGTGGCATTGTCATGCTGGAGGGTCATGTTAGGATGAGCCTGCAGGAAGGGTACCACATGAGGGAGGAGGATGTCTTCCCTGTAACGCACAACGTTGAGATTGCCTGCAATGACAACAAGCTCAGTCCGATGATGCTGTGACACACCGCCCCAGACCATGACGGACCCTCCACCTCCAAATCGATCCCGCTCCAGAGTACAGGCCTCGGTGTAACGCTCATTCCTTCGACGATAAACGCGAATTTGACCATCACCCCTGGTGAGACAAAACCGTGACTGGTCAGTGAAGAGCACTTTTTGCCAGTCCTGTCTGGTCCAGCGACGGTGGGTTTGTGCCCATAGGCGACGTTGTTGCCGGTGATGTCTGGTGAGGACCTGCCTTACAACATGCCTACAAGCCCTCAGTCCAGCCTCTCTCAGCCTATTGCGGACAGTCTGAGCACTGATGGAGGGATTGTGCTTTCCTGGTGTAACTCGGGCAATTGTTGTTGCCATCCTGTACACGTGGTCTGCCACTGCGAGGATGATCAGCTGTCCGTCCTGTCTCCCTGTAGCACTGTCTTAGGCATCTCACAGTACGGACATTGCAATTTATTGCCCTGGCCACATCTGCAGTCCTCATGCCTCCTTGCAGCATGCCTAAGGCACGTTCACGCAGATGAGCAGGGACCCTGGGCATCTTTCTTTTGGTGTTTTTCTGAGTCTGTCGAAAGGCCTCTTTAGTGTCCTAAATGTACATAACTGTGACCTTAATTGCCTACCTTCTGTAAGCTGTTAGTGTCTTAACGACCGTTCCACAGGTGCATGTTCATTAATTGTTTATGGTTCATTGAACAAGCATGGGAAACAGTGTTTAAACCCTTTACAATTAAGATCTGTGAAGTTATTTGGATTTTTACAAATAATCTTTGAAAGACAGGGTCCTGAAAAAAAGTGAAACAGGTGGAGGATTGGGATGCAGTCAGAGTTTGCTCACCCTCTCCAGCTCCATGCTCTTGGAGGTAAGCTGGCGGGTGCTGAGCTCTTTGCTGGAGTCCAGTTTGACACAGAGCTCCCTGACGGAGGCCAGGTCAGAGAGCAGGACAGTCTTCTCCCCCCGGGCCGCCTGCAGCTCCTCCTCCAGCCGGGACATGCCCCGGGCCAGGGACGACACCTTGGCTTCATACGCCTGCAGGGCATTCATGTGCTGTAACGTGGGGACAGAACAGGGATCCTCATCACCAATTGCAACAATGCAAGTGATTTCAGTATTGGGTAGAGGCAGGCAAGCGCAGACAACATAAGTTACTGGACATTTTAAACAGAACTTAAACTCTCCCCATTTAACACTTTGCCAACAGCATTTTTCTCCGCCCACATTGCCCCCACAGTCTCACCTCCTGGATCTCTCTCTCCTGATGTCCCACAGTCTCTCTGAGGTGTCGTCTCTCCGTGTCTGAGGAGAGCAGCTCCAGGCGGATGGAGTTGTTGAGGCCCTCAGCGTGCTGCAGCTTCAGCTCCCGGTCCTCTGACTCACCATGGGCCATCTGGAACCGCTCCAGCATCTCCCTGTTCTCCTGCTCCTGGGAGACACATTACTTAATCTGTTTAAAACTATTGGAAGGACTCCATAGCAACTGGAGGATGTGTACTTGGCTAAACACTGGAAAGACAGCCATTATCAATTCCAGTAGATACATACAGTTGAAGTTGTAAGTTTACATACACTTAGGTTGGAGTCATTAAAACTCGTTTTTCAACCACTCCACAAATTTCTTGTTAACAAACTATAGTTTTGGCAAGTCGGTTAGGACATCTACTTTGTGCATGACACAAGTAATTTTTCTAACAATTGTTTACAGACAGATTATTTAATGTTCACTTATAATTCACTGTATCACAATTCCAGTTGACTGTGCCTTTAAACAGCTTGGAAAATTCCAGAAAATGATGTCATGGCTTTAGAAGCTTCTGATAGGCTAATTGACATTATTTGAGTTTATTGGAGGTGTACCTGTGGCTGTATTTCAAGGCCTACCTTCAAACTCAGTGCCTCTTTGCTTGACATCATGGGAAAATCAAAAGAAATCAGCCAAGACCTCCGAAAAAAAATTGTAGACCTGGTTCTTCCTTGGGAGCAATTTCCAAACGCCTGAAGGTACCACGTTCATCTGTACAAACAATAGTATGCAAGTATAAACACTATGGGACCACGCAGCCGTCATACCGCTCAGGAAGGAGACGCGTTCTGTCTCCTAGAGATGAACGTACTTTGGTGCGAAAAGTGCAAATCAATCCCAGAACAACAGCAAAGGACCTTTTGAAGATGCTGGAGGAAACAGGTACAAAAGTATCTATATCCACAGTAAAACGAGTCCTATATCGACATAACCTGAAAGGCCACTCAGCAAGGAAGAAGCCACTGCTCCAAAACCTCCATTAGAAAAAGCCAGACTACGGTTTGCAACTGCACATGTGGACAAAGATCATACTTTTTGGAGAAATGTCCTCTGGTCTGATGAAACAAAAATAGAACTGTTTTGCCATAATGACCATCGTTATGTTTGGAGGAAAAAGGGGTTTGCTTGCAAGCCGAAGAACACCATCCCAACCGTGAAGCACGGGGGTGGCAGCATCATGCTGTGGGGTTGCTTTGCTGCAGGAGGGACTGGTGCACTTCACAAAATAGATGGCATCATGAGGAAGGAAAATGATGTGGATATATTGAAGCAACATCTCAAGACAGCAGTCAGGAAGTTAAAGCTTGGTCGCAAATGGGTCTTCCAAATGGACAATGACCCCAAGCATACTTCCAAAGTTGTGGCAAAATGGCTTAAGGACAACAAAGTCAAGGTATTGGAGTGGCCATCACAAAGCCCTGACCTCAATCCTATAGAACATTTGTGGGCAGAACTGAAAAAGTGTGTGTGAGCAAGGAGGCCTACAAACCTGACTCAGTTACACCAGCTCTGTCAGGAGGAATGGGCCAAAATTCCCCCAACTTATTGTGGGAAGCTTGTGGAAGGCTACCCGAAACGTTTGACCCAAGTTAAACAATTTAAAGGCAATGCTACCAAATACTAATTGAGTATGTAAACTTCTGACCCACTGGGAATGTGATGAAATAAATAAAAGGTGAAATAAATCATTCTGTCTACTATTATTATGACATTTCACATTCTTAAAATAAAAGTGGTGATCCTAACTGAACTAAAACAAATTCTTTACTAGGATTAAATGTCAGGAATTGTGAAAAACTGAGTTTAAATATATTTGGCTAAGGTTTATTGTAAACTTCCAACTTCAACTGTAATAATCAAATTGTAATATCTACACTAGAATACAATCCTTTTGAGGGAAACATCTAGTGTGAATTTACTACTGCTGTGTAGTGTTACCACTCTTACCTTTGCAAGCATCATATTCTCTATCCTGGCCACTTCTGAGATGTAGGAGTGAACTCTCATCTTCAGCTCGTCTTTCTCATGCAAGGCCTCCTCCATCTCAGCATGCACAGCCTGGACACAAAACACGTGCAAATGAGACCCATGAAAACAGAGTGTGTATGAAATGTTTGCATCCCAATTAAATAAAGAACGTGTAGGGTAAATGTGCCCCCAAGTTAGATACGTCTATTGTGGGTGACAGAAATTAAACCAATCTAGTTTGTTCTGTTCACAAAAGCTCTTTGTTATCCAACTGTGCTCTGTACCTGGTTCTCCCTGGTCATAGTGGCTAGGTCATCCTGTAGTCTCCGGTTCTCTCTCAGGGCGATCTCTCGGTCTCTCCCCACTCCAGACAGCTCCTCCTGGGCAGATTCAAGTTGTCTGCGTAGACTGGCTATCTCCCGCTCACGGCTGCTCAGTGCCCCCTTCAGCTGACTGCAGGTACAACACAATATCACTGATCCACTCACACATATTCGGTAGACATGCCTCTCACACAAATGCACATACAACTCAAAACACAAGAGAAGAGTACACTTACTCTAGGGAGTTCTCCATGTCTTTAACAGTAAGTCTAACTTCCTCCAGGGTCTTCTCCTGCAGAATGAGAGAGAACAGTGCTTGCTCTCTGCATGACTGCCTACTCCTATAGTTCTAGTCCCTCTAACACGAACAGGCCAGTCACTGGTATCTAGTGCCCTACCCTCCTGAATAGCTCGTCCTGCAGCAGGGCCAGGCTCTCAGTCTTCTGGTCCACGTCATCCTGCAGAGTATCCTTCTCCTTGTCCAGAGCAGAGATAGTCTTCTGGAGCACAGTAACTCCGTCTCTCTGGGTGGAGCCATGGCGACTCAGCTCAGCTAAAAAAAAACAAAAAAAAAACAGAACATCTCTGAATAAACAAAGGGAAACTGTGTAAGATATCTAAACCCTGCATCCACAAACCCTCACCTATTTTCTCCTCCAGTTTCTCCATCTGCTTGTGGGCAGCATGAAGCTCGTTGGTCTTCACAGAGAGCCTGTGCTGTGTGTCAAACAGAGACTGTTCCATCTGCTCCTGCAACAGCCTAAACATAGAGCGGGAATGAGCCATTTCCCATCACTAACAAATGAATATGACATAATGACATCACATCCATACAAAGAAAGACGGACACGACAGACAGTACCGTAGTGCGCTGGACTCGGCTCTCTGCTGGGCTGTCTCCTCTGCAGTGTGGACCAGGGCAGTGGACCGAACCTTCAGCTCCTCCTCTATAGCCACCCTGTCCTCCTTCAGCACTGACACCTGGGACCGCAGGTCCAGACGTTCCCTCTCCAACTGGGGACCAAAACACACACCATAACTCACTCTACTCCTGGTACAATATGCATGCAAGATCAGCTGAGGTGGTAATAATGGCAGAGGCAGACATGGTTGTAAAATCTTTGTAACGTGTTCGATCTACAAAAAGTAATATGATCAACTTGAACAGGATCATTTTGCTTTGATTTGGTGAGAAGGTGATCCGTCTCACAGTCTTGATGGTTTTTTCCAGGTTCAGGATCCTCCTCTCTTCCTCTCGGTCTGTGAGAGCACAGGTCTGGGCAACTTTTAGTTTCTCTCTGAGTGTGTCCCTCTCGGAGGTGATCCTTTGTAGGTCAGCATCAGCCTGCTCCCTCTCCTCCTTCAGCCTCAGGACCTCTGTGGACAGCTCTGATCCTATACGGGCCTGCCTCAGCTCCTCCTGAACCTACAGTACAGACATAGATGTACACAATGTCATAGACCAGCCTTACTCAACAGGTGGACCGCGGTCCAGATCCGCACTCAGAAAGGGGTCAATGCGGGTCCTGATTTTAAAAAAAGACATGGCACATAAGGCATGGTAAGATGTGCAGAATTGCAGGAAATTCGCTTTAAAATGGCAACATTATCTCTCCGACCCATGGCAAAATGTGTAGATTTGCACGAAATGAGCTTTAAAACAACATTTTCTCTCCGCCAACAAGAGGGGTGTGAACAGTTTGGGGTCGCGAGGTCGGTGTTCGTTACTATGCCGATAAATAATAATATTATTATAATAATATGATAATATCCATCCAGACCTTTGCCACCTAGGAAATGTGTCTGTGACCGGACAGTAGTGGTACTTGAGTGCCCCTGTCATAGACTGATAGTAGCTGCTTTCAAATACTGATCCAACTGAGGGTGTAAGATGCGTATTTGATACCTGAGTTGATAGGTATGTTTAGACTTTCAATATTTGGTACTACACTGAAGCAGTCTTTTTCATTTGATATGCCATGTCCTGGACGGGCCTGTCTCACCTTTTTGCACTGTAAACTAAGCTGGTCCCTCTCAGCAGTAAGGGCCTTGACGTTGGTTTGGATGTCCTCCATGTGTCTCTCAAAACCCAGCAGTACAGCCTGGAGCTCATCTCTCTCCTTCACTGTCCGGGAGAGCTCCAAATCAACATTGTTCCCCTAAATAACACACAAAAAGAAATCCTTTAACATACATGCAAACATAATAATGGATATAAGACTTACAGTAGTACCATGAGTTTATGTATGTATATACAGTAAATGAGAACATAATGTATTCTTTGCATTAGTGGACTGGCTGGCTCTCTCACCCTGCCATGCCAGCCTGCTCTCCCCCTGGGGCTCCTGCCCCTGCCTGGGCTGCTGCGGGTGGGGCTGGGGTCCATGAGCCCTGGTCCTCTGGCCCTGCGGTAGCGCTCAGCCTCCTGTCGGTAATAGTCCCTCTCCTCTTCCAGGCTCCTGACAAATGCGTCCAGGCGAGATGGGGAGCGTTCCTTCCCACACACACCGTGTTTAGACCTCATGCTCTCCAGCTCAAGCACCAGCTCTTTATCTAGGAACAGCAACCAGAGAGTCAGTCGTGCTTAGGCCAACTATAATCAATGAGAGACATTTGAGTCCCAAAGTTCCAGTGGTACAGGAGAGAAACACTGCTACTCACCAGCATCAGTCATTTTCTCTAGTTTGTCCTGAAGCCTCCTCTTCTCTTCCTCCAGGAAGTTAATCAGTCCCTCCATCTTCTCATTCTGCTCCCTGAGCTCCCCCAGCTGGTCCCTCAGATGGTCTTTCTCGTAGTCTCCCTCAGCCTGGTCCTAAAACATCCAGTCAGAGGAGTCAGACACAGCTATGATATAGTGAGTAAAATGCTGCCCAGATTAAGCTGACCTTTAACAACTATCTGGTAAAACAAGGATGTGGTACTGTAACATAGACATTCTCTAGTCATTGAGACGTTAGGTTTTTACAACAGGAACGTGTAGGCTACAAGCCTTTGTCGCTCCCTCGGGCTCGTGCAGTGGAGGAGATCTTCGTGGGCTATACTCAGCCTTGTCTCAGGTTAGTAGGTTGGTGGTCTGTTGATATCCCTCTGGTGGTGTGGGGGCCGTGCTTTGGCAAAGTGGGTGGGGTTATATCCTGCCTAGTTGGCCCTGTCCGGGGGTATCGTCGGACGGGGACACAGTGTCTCCCGAACCCCCCTGTCTCAGCCTCCAGTATCTATGCTGCAATAGTCTGTGTGCTGGGGGGCTAGGGTCAGTCTGTTATATCTGGTGTTATTCTCCTGTCTTATCTGGTGTCCTGTGTGAATTTAAGTATGCTCCCTCTAATTCTCCCTCTCTCCTTCCCCTCCCGGAGGACCTGAGCCCTAGGACCATGCCTCAGGACTACCTGGCCTGATGATTCCTTGCTGTCCCCAGTCCACCTGGTCGTGCTGCTGCTCCAGTTTCCACTCTTCTGCCTGCGGCTATGGAACCCTGACCTGTTCACTGGACGTGCTACCTTGTCCCAGACCTGCTGTTTTCAACTCTCTCTCCCTCTACCACACATGCTATTTCAACCTCTAAATGCCCGGCTATGAAAAGCCAAGTGACATTTACTCATGATGTACTGATCTGTTGCACCCTCTACAACCACTGTGATTATTATTTGATCCTGCTGGTCATCTATGAACGTTTGAACATCTTGGAGAAAAATCTGACCTTTAATGGCCATGTACTGTTATGATCTCCACCTGGCACAGCCAGAAGATGACTGGCCACCCCTCAGAGCCAGGTTCCTCTCTAGGTTTCTTCCTAGGTTTCTTCCTTTCTAGGGAGTTTTTCCTAGCCACCGTGCTTCTACATCTGCATTGCTTGCTGTTTGGGGTTTTAGGCTGGGTTTCTGTATAGCACTTTGTGACATTTGATTATGTAAAAAGGACTTTATAAATAAAATGTGATTGATTGAAGCCTTTAAAAGACCAATAAATAAAAAGTAATACCCTTCTTAACTTTGTGATTACATCTTCCAAGTCTCTGTGTTGCTTTTGGATTTCTTTCTGTGGAGAAAAACAGGCCACAGATTTCTTGTCAAAAAAGATTCCCTCATATTGAACCCTCTGCCTGTCTTTATACAGTATTTCTCCTGTTCCCATTTATCGTCTCCCTCCTTTCTCACCTTGGCCTCCTGTAGTTCCAGGTCAGCAGTCTCCAACACCAGGTCCTTGTCCTTCTCCAGCTGCTTGGCCAGGTGGTCTATGTGGGTGAGCTCCTGACACAGCTCCTGGTTCTTGGCACTGAGGTCCGCCACCTCAGTGGAGGCATCCTTCTTCCTCTGCTGCAACCCCTGAACCTTCTGCTCCAGAGTCCTGTTAGTCTCCTGCAGGTACTCGATCTGGGAACACGACACCGAGAGGTCAATGTGTGGTAAGTGCTCAAAGTACTCTTAAAAACCCTGGGTTGATGGTTGTTGGTGTCGACAGATACAAGTAAGTTATGTGTGGTCAGTTTCAGTTTGAGGGTAGGTTGTGGAGATCAGTTCAATGTGTGGGTAATACCCATTGTTGAAGTGGGTCAGGGTTTGGTTTTTACCTGCAGGTTAAGGTGGGCAATCAGTTTCTCATTGCTGATGGTCTGAGCCTCTAGGGAGATGACATCATGAGGACGCCCTCCATCAAGTGCTCGACTAAGACGCACAATCTCCTTGTCTCGTTCTTCAACCTGTATGTGCAGGTGTTTGATACCGCCATGAGATCTTTCAAGGTCTAATTTCAGTTTGGTTATGTCCTGCTGCAGCTCCTGGATCCTAGAGTAAAATTCATTGCAGTTATTACAAGGGGTGTAACGGTACACATATTTGTACTGAATCGGTTGGGAGGGGGGCGTATAAATATATATACAGTTAAAGTCAGAAGTTTACATACACTTAGTCAAATACATTTAAACTCAGTTTTTCACAATTCCTGACTTTTAATCCTAGTAAACATTCCCTGTCTTAGGTCAGTTAGGATCACCACTTTATTTTAAGAATGTGAAATGTCAATATAATTGTAGAGAGAATGATTTGTTTCAGCTTTAATTTTTTATTTCATCACATTCCCAGTGGGTCAGAAGTTTACATACACTAAATTAGTATTTGGTAGCATTGCCTTTAAATTGTTTAACTTGGGTCAAACGTTTTGGGTAGCCTTCCACAAGCTTCCCACAATAAGTTGGGTGAATTTTGGCCATTCCTCCTGACAGAGCGGGTGTAACGGAGTCAGGTTTGTAGGCCTCCTTGCTCGCACACGCCTTTTCAGTTCTGCCCACAAATGTTCTATAGGATTGAGGTCAGGGCTTTGTGATGGCCACTCCAATACCTTGACTTTGTTGTCCTTAAGCCATTTTGCCACAACTTTGGAAGAATGCTTGGGGTCATTGTCCATTTGGAAGACCTGACTGCTGTCTTGAGATGTTGCTTCAATATTTCCACATAATTTTCCTTCCTCATGATGCCATCTATTTTGTGAAGTGCACCAGTCCCTCCTGCAGCAAAGCACCCCCACAGCATGATGCTGCCACCCCCGTGCTTCACGGTTGGGATGCTGTTCTTCTGCTTGCAAGCCCCCCATTTTTCCTCCAAACACGATGGTCATTATGGCAAAACAGTTCTATTTTGTTTCATCAGACCAGAGGACATTTCTCCAAAAAGTACAATCTTTGTCCACATGTGCAGTTGCAAACCGTAGTCTGGCTTTTTTATGGCGGTTTTGGAGCAGTGGCTTCTTCCTTGCTGAGCGGCCTTTCAGGTTATGTCGATATAGGACTCGTTTTACTGTGGATATAGATACTTTTGTACCTGTTTCCTCCAGCATCTTCAAAAGGTCCTTTGCTGTTGTTCTGGGATTGATTTGCACTTTTCGCACCAAAGTACGTTCATCTCTAGGAGACAGAATGCGTCTCCTTCCTGAGCGGTATGACGGCTGCGTGGTCCCATGGTGTTTATAGTTGCGTACTATTGTTTGTATAGATGAACGTGGTACCTTCAGGCGTTTGGAAGTTGCTCCCAAGGATGAACCAGACTTGTGGAGGTCTACAATGTATTTTCTAAGGTCTTGGCTGATTTCTTTAGATTTTCCCATGATGTCAAGCAAAGAGGCACTGAGTTTGAAGGTAGGCCTTGAAATACATCCACAGGTACACCTCCAATTGACTCAAATTATGTCAATTAGCCTATCAGAAGCTTCTAAAGCCATGACATCATTATCTGGAATTTTCGAAGCTTTTTAAAGGCACCTTAGTGTACGTAAACTTCTGACCCACTGGAATTGTGATAAAGTGAATTATAAGTGCAATAATCTGTCTGTAAACAATTGTTGGAAAAATTACTTGTGTCTTGCGCAAAGTAGATGTCCTAACCAACTTGCCAAAACTATAGTTTGTTAACAAGACATTTGTGGAGTGGTTGAAAAACGAGTTTTAATGACACAAACCTAAGTGTATGTAAACTTCAGACTTCAACTATATATATAAAAATATACATAAACACCACTACCGTTCAAAAGTTTGGGGTCACTTAGAAATGTCCTTGTTTTCGAAAGAAAAGCAATTTATTTGTCCATTAAAATAACATAAAATTGATCAGAAATACAGTGTAGACATCGTTAATGTTGTAAATGGCTATTGTAGCTGGAAACGGCTGATTTTTAATGGAATATCTACATAGGCGTACAGAGGCCCATTATCAGCAACCATCAGTCCTGTGTTCCAATGGCACATTGGGTTTGCTAATCCAAGTTTATCATTTTAAAGGCTAATTGATCATTAGAAAACCATTTTGTAACTATGTTAGCACAACTGAAAATGGTTGTGCTGATTAAAGAAGCAATAAAACTGGCCTTCTTGAGACTAGTTGAGTATCTGGAGCATCAGCAATTGTGGGTTCGATTACAGGATCAAAATGGCCAGAAACAAATAACTTTCTTCTGAAACGCGTCAGTCTATTCATGTTCTGAGAAATGAAGGCTATTCCATGCGAGAAATTGCCAAGAAACTGAAGATATCGTACAACGCTGTGTACTACTCCCTTCACAGAACAGTGCAAAGTGGCTCTAACCAGAATAGAAAGAGGAGTGGGAGGCCCCGGTGCACAACTGAGCAAGAGGACAAATACATTAGTGTCTAGTTTGAGAAACAGGCGCCTCACAGGTCCTCAACTGGCAGCTTCATAAAATAGTACCCGCAAAACACCAGTCTCAACATCAACAGTGAAGATGCGACTCTGGGATGCTGACCTTCTAGGCAGAGTTGCAAAGAAAAAGCCATATCTCAGAAGATTAAGATGGGCAAAAGAACACAGACACTGGACAGAGGAAGATTGGAAAAAAGTGTGATGGACAGACAAATCGAAGTTTGAGGTGTTCGGATCACAAAGAAGAACATTTGTGAGACGCAGACCAAATGAAAAGATGCTGGCGGAGTGCTTGATGCCATCTGTCAAGCATGGTGGAGGCTTGTACAGGGTAATAGGGATCTTGAAGAGGGAAGGCTATTACTCCATTTTGCAACGCCATGCCATACCCTGTGGACGGCGCTTGATTGGAGCCAATTTCCTCCTACAACAGGACAATGACCCAAAGCACAGCTCCAAACTATGCAATAACTATTTAGGGAAGAAGAAGTCAGCTGGTATTCTGTCTATAATGGAGTGGCCAGCACAGTCACCGGATCTCAACCCTATTGAGCTGTTGTGGGAGCAGCTTGACCGTATGGTATGTAAGAAGTGCCCATCAAGCCAATCCAACGTGTGGGAGGTGCTTCAGGAAGCAGGGGTGAAATCTCTTCAGATTACCTCAACAAATTGACAACTAGAATGCCGAAGGTCTGCAAGGCTGTAATTGCTGCGGAGGATTCTTTGACAAAAGCAAAAAGTTTGAAGGACACAATTATTATTTATATTAAAAATCATTATTTCTAACCTTGTCAATGACTACATTTCCTATGCATTTTGCTATATTTCCTATTCAAACTCATTTCATGTATGTTTTCATGGAAAACAAGGACATTTCTAAGTGACCCCAAACTTTTCAACGGTAGTATGTATGTATGTATAATAATAAATAATAATATAATATGCCATTTAGCAGACGCTTTTATCCAAAGCGACTTACAGTCATGCGTGCATACATTTTTGTGTATGGGTGGTCCCGGGGATCGAACCCACTACCTTGGCGTTACAAGCGCCGTGCTCTACCAGCTGAGCTACAGAGGACACACACGGAAAGTATTCAGACCCCTTTACTTTTTCCACTTTGTTACATTACAGCCTTATTATAAAATGGATAAAATAAATAAAAATCCTCAATCTACACACACAACACCCCATAATGACAAAGCGAAAAAACAGAAATAACTTATTTACATAAGTATTCAGACCCTTTGCTATGAGACTCGAAATTGAGGTCAGGTGCATCCTGTTTCCATTGATCATCCTTCAGATGTTTCTACAACTTGATTGGAGTCCACCTGTGGTAAATTCAATTGATTGGACATGATTTGGAAAGGCACACACCGGTCTATATAAGGTCCCACAGTTGACAGTGCATGTCAGAGTAAAAACCAAGCCATGAGATCGAAGGAATTGTCCGTAGAGCTCTGAGACAGGATTGTGTCGAGGCACAGATCTGGGGAAGGGTACCAAAAACGTTTTCCAGCATTGAAGGTCCCCAAGAACACAGTGGCCTCCATCATTCTTAAATGGAAGAAGTTTGGAACCGCCAAGACTCTTCCTAGAGCTGGCCGCCCGGCCAAACAGAGCAATCAGGGGAGAAGGGCCTTGGTCAGGGAGGTGACCAAAAACCCGATGGTCACGCTGACAGAGCTCCAGAGTTCCTCTGTGGAGATGGGAGAACCTTCCAGGACCTCCCACCAATCAGGCCTTTATGGTAGTGTGGCCAGACGGAAGCCACTCCTCAGTAAAAGGCACATGACAGCCCGCTTGGAGTTTGCCAAAAGGCACCTAAAGGACTCTCAGACCATGAGGAACAAGAGTCTCTGGTCTGATGAAACCAATATGAAGCATGGTGGTGCCAGCATCATGCTGTGGGGATGTTTTTCAGTGGCAGGGACTGGGAGACTAGTTAGGATTGAGGGAAATACGAACGGAGCAAAGTACAGACAGATCCTTGATGAAAACCTGCTCCTGAGCGCTCAGGACCTCAGATTGGGGCGAAGGTTCACCTTCCAACAGGACAACGACCCTAAGCACAGAGCCAAGACAATGCAGGAGTGGCTTCGGGACAAGTCTGAATGTCCTTGAGTGGCATTCAGACTCTGGAGAGACCTGAAAATAGCTGTGCAGCGACGCTCCCCATCCAACCTGACAGTGCTTGAGAGGATCTGCAGAGAAGAATGGGAGAAACTCCCCAAATACAGGTGTGCCAAGCTTATAGTGTCATACCCAAGAAGACGAGGCTATAATCACTGCTAAAGGTTCCTCAACAAAGTACTGAGTAAAGGGTCTGAATACTTATGTAAATGTGATATTTCAGTTTTTTGGCAATAAACTCTAAAAACCTGTTTTTGCTTTGTCATTATGGGGTATTGTGTGTAGATTAGTGAGGGGTAAAAACGATTTAATCTATTTAAGAATAAGGCTGTAACGTAACAAAATGTGGAAAAAGTCAAGGGGTCTGAATACTTTCCGAATGCACTGTACACACACAAACACTTTTTCCATGACATAGACTGACCACGTGAATCCAGGTGAAAGCTATGATCCCTTATTTATATCACTTGTTAGATCCACTTCAATCAGTGTAGATGAACGGGAGGAGCCAGGTTAAAGAAGGATTTTTAAGCCTTGAGACATGGATTGTGTATGTGTGCCATTCATAGGGTGAATGGGCAAGACAAAGGATTGAAGTGCCTTTGAACTGGGTATAGTAGTAGGTGCCAGACACACCGATTTGTGTCAAGAACTGCAACGCTGCTGGGTTTTTCAAACAATAGTTTCCCGTGTGTATCAAGAATGGTCCACCACCCAAAGGACATCCAGCCAACTTGATACAACTGTGGGAAGCATTGGAGTCAATATGGGCCGGCATCCCTGTGGAACACTTTCGACACCTTGTAGAGTCCATGCCTCAAAGAATTGAGTCTGTTCTGAGGACAACTCAATATTAGGAAGGTGTTCTTAATGTTTTGGACACGATCAATAGATTAGATAGAGAGAGAGTCAAATGTGCTGCTTTGTATGCCTCGAGTAAATCTCTGCTGAAAAATTAAAACAATTCAGGCTATTACAAGAGCGATAGGTATGTTTATAGCCGCGGATATGCGGCCATTCTCGATGGTTGAGAATATGAACTTCCCTCTAGCACCCATTTCAGCAAAAAGGTATTACACACTCAATAGCCTATAAAGCAAGCCAAAGCCAAAGTTATCAATGACTTGGCCAATGCACCCTGTGTTGCACTTCCTACAGATGGATGGACCTCCAGGGATACAGAGAGCTACTTAATTGACAGCCACATTAAATTAGCCCACCCAACTACCTCATCCCCATATTGTTATTTATTTTGCTCCTTTGTACCCCAGTATCTCTATTTGCACATCATCTCTTGCACATCTATCTATCATTCCAGTGTTAATACTAATTGTAATTATTTTGCACTATGGCCTATTTATTGCCTTACCTCCATAACTTGCTACTTTTGCACACACTGTATATATATTTTATATTTTCTGTTGTATTTTTGACTTTATGTTTTGTTTTACCCCATATGTAACTCTGTGTTGTTGTTTTTAAATCGCACTGCTTTGCTTTATCTTGGCCAGGTCGCAGTTGTAAATGAGAACTTGTTCTCAACTGCTTACCTGGTTAAATAAAGGTTAAATAAAAAATAAAAATAAATACCCCTGAGTGGGAGATAAGAAGTACTGCGCTACAGACACGCCCCCTTTATGAGAGTCACAAGTGCACATCTTTTTCTCTTTGTAAGAAGACATTATAGCATAAGCCTATACAATGTCTGAGCCATGTTTACATATTGATTTCACATGCATATTGCACTTTATTTTAGTGTTGTTGTTGAGTAATTGTGCAAATATCCCTTTGATGCATCTTGATGTGAATTGCATTACCATATTATTTATTTTTACTTTGTTAATATGATTAATAAAATACAAAATTAATTGCTTGCAAGTAATTAAACAGCTACAAGGAGGATCCCACCTGTCATCTGCCACCTGCAGAAGATCTGCGATGTATGGATCATCAGGCTGCGCCACAGGTTGAGTGGGGCCAGAGGAGGGCGGGATGAGCTCATCAATCTGCATCCGTTGACGTCTGAAAGGAATGCTGTGCTTTTTCCCTCCTGTCAAATCAGCATGGAACATTAAGGGAAACATCCTGGTCAACTGGTGTGTGGTTGGATAGAGACTGGATGTACACATGTTAGAAAAACAGGGCATGTAGCGGTGCTCTAGCTTAAGAACTTGAGTGAATAACTTGTGGGTGAGTAAGAAGTATGAGGTGTATGCCAGTGGATGTTGGGTCTATGTCCTACCTGGTGTCTGCACCACAGCCTGCATGTTCTTCTCCTGCAGCTGCTGAATGCGCTCCGTTTTGGCCTTGCTGTCCTTCTCCAGGGAGCGGACCTTGTGCACATACTGGTTGTTTAGGAACTTCAGGTCTGATGTCTCATGGTCCAGCTTTCTGATGTAGGCTTTGAGCTCTGAGACAAAGGGCAGTGACACGTTTCATATCAAAATATATGTATTGCCATTGATAACAGAATTAGTTAAAATGAATGGGTTAGACCGGTTATTTCTGTTATGAGAGGACAGTGGGATTCATATAGGAATGGACTGCTGCTTCACTGAATGATATTGTGTGGACTTATACCTCTGCTTACTCGGTCTTTCTCCTCCCTGAGCTTGAGGAGCCCAAGGTGCAGCTCGTTGTTCTCCCGGACCAGCCGGGCATTCTCCGTCTTGTATGGCTCCAGGAGGGCATCTAGATTACGGCTTTCTTTTTCAGTCTTCCCTGCATTGAGCTTGGCATTGCGCAGACTTTCAGTGGTGTGGACCAGATCACTGCAATATAGGCAGAAACACACAAACCTCATTCAGAGTAACATGGGAAGCAACAACATGTTAATATACAGTATCTCTCTATATAACCGGTAATTGACTATCATGGTCTCAGAGGTTAATATGTCTTTACCTGAATAATTTTTCCACCAGTGGCAGGGTCTCGATTCCTAATGGCTGTCTGTATCCCAGCTGATCCAGACGTTTCCGAAGGTTGATAAACTTCCTCTCTGCATTGGTGCTCATTGCTGCAGCAGCCTACAATGCAGGACATAGCAAAGATTCGTAGCTAGCATCTCCATCTGTGGTTATACCTAGTTTATTTGCTGACTATAGTTTATTGACTAGATAGCTAGCCAGTACTATTGGACTAGCCCAAGATGGACTGGTAGTGCATTGACAGTCAATGAAATGGGGTACTATTGGACCAGAGCAAGTAGCTAGCTCATTAATCTTGTCAAGCTGGAGCTAGCTAGCTAGGTCGTTCAGGCCAGGTAAAGTTATGGCAAAAGGGCAAACAGGATTTCACTGACAGTCTAGCTTGCTATAGCTATAAAATTATAATATATATATATTCTTGCCAGTAAACTTTAATTAGTAGCTAAATTATACTCACAAATCCACGGTCCGGTTAGCTAGATAGCTAAGTTAGCTAATCAGCTGTGATTGTTGACCTGACTTCTGTAAACAAAGTTATCGAACAAACAACGCTGAAAAGACTGCATGGGACGCTCACGTATGTGCCATGTGGAACACTTTGTAGAGGTTTGCGATGGTGGTCTCTTTTGTGGTCAGTCAGTGCATGGAATTTCATGAATGCAAAGCTGTCGTTCGGCTCGCCCTGATCTGAACTAGCTAGCTAGCTTGTTCTCTGTCGGCGGTAAAGTGGTTTGAAAATGGCGCCGAAGCACATCCCACTTCACTTTAACTTCTCCATGGAAACAAGACACATGTCATCTGAACCTGTGCTAGTGAACATCTCCGAATTCTCCAACGATTCAGTAGTAGCCTACACTCGTGAGAACGCACAACCTTTCAGTTATACCTTGCAGTTGTCACTACAGAATGAATGAGCTCAGTGCTTCTAATCTAATGCCAACTATAAAATAGAAATACATGTTTAAAAAATCCAAGGAAAATGGGACATTTTAACATTTATTTGGCAATATGGCATTTTGTTGAAAAGTTTGCAATCACACATGGCTTAACAGAACAAAAAGATTCCAGTAGAATACTGACATTCTGTGACTCTACAAAGTCAAAGACATCAGTGTGATCAAAGAGGGCTTTATAATTTTTGAGCAGTACAATACAAGCTCACATATATTTGGCCCACAACCCACAAGAGTTTATCATGTACAGGTGATTTGTATTATAACAAAGAAAAATCACAGAATTTATTGAGAAATCTGTAACATTGTGATCTCTGTGCAATGATCTCTCTCACTCACACACACATTTACACTGGAGTCATTTAGCAGACACTCTTATCCAGAGTGACTTACAGGAGCAATTAGGGTTAAGTGCCTTGCTCAAGGGCACAATGACAGATTTTCACCTAATCGGCTCAGCCTTTCGGTTACTGGCCCAGAGCTCTTAACCGCTAGGCTATGTGCCCACACACACACACACTTTTTACAACTGTTAATTCCCTTCCAGAATTAACTGCAGACAATTTCAACTGCAGTTTAATCAATTTCAGTAAATCTACTTCGTATTGGCCACACAGCAATGACAGATTGGTTTCAGTAAATAGTGTTTCTTCTGTGTGAGGCACTATGAAGCAATAGAGAGCATGTGTAAAGTTATAATGTGTATGTTTGTAATTAATGGGACTGGGCAATGCTTGAGAAGTACTCCAACATGTCTCCAATGGTAAACTCCATGGTGATTCCAGACCCAGGGTAGCAACGGCCAATCAAGCCTTCAAAGTGTTTGTACTGACGGATGAACTCATCCTGCATGGAGTGCCACACCACCTAGTGGAGAAATTGAAATGTTGTACAAAAAAAGACTTGGATCAACCACTGAAACAAGTGAAACTACCAGCTGTTTAGATAACAGATCTATAATATCTATCACTTCTAGATTCTCTGTCACTAACCTGTAACAGGCTCTCCTCCTCACACAAGTGCTTATCCACCTTCTTGTACAGGTTGTCCAGGCCCTTCTTCACCTCCTTGCCAGGGTACTCCTTGATAACTTTACGCAGCTCCTGTTTATTGAAAGCCAGCTGGTAGCTGACCTCCTCCTCACGCACCCCCTGGGCCACACGCGCCTCCACTCCCTCAAAGAAGTGCTGCAAAGCATAGGGGCATACTTGATCAACTGTGTGCATTTTTCAATTCTGTACATTCAAGTATGCATGCCATGTAATATGTGAAATCACACATTTCTAATGTGTTATAGTTATATAACATGTACAGTATGTTACATATAAACATTAAACAAATTTACATTAGCTTTGCCAAGTGTAAACCCCCCCTCTCACATTGAGTTTCTCCAGGGGCTGGCCCAGGGAGTTGATGACGTAGGACTGCAGGTGGTCTGTGTACTTGTGTTTGGCCTCTCGCCTCTCTGTCTCAAGGCATGAGATCTTCAGGCGGGACTGTGTGGAGAAGATGTGGTGGAAGTTCTCCATCATCACCACGTCCCGGGGCGTCTTCTGACTCTCATTGGCCACTTTCTCCACTGGACACACCCCCAGCAAGACAAACACCAATCAGATCACAGACTATCAGCCAACCACATTACTCAAAGTACACACAAAACATTCACCAATCATAATATTCTATCTTCCTGACACAGGGCAAGTATTAGACTCACCATTCATAAAGACGGCTCTGATAAGCTTGACATATGCTTTGTCCAGATCCCCTCTGCGCTCTGCATTACGGAAGATGGTTTCAGCCAGCTCAGCAAACTCCTCGAACCCAGTGACAAAGGGCAGGATGCCCACCTTGCTCTTCTTAGAGATCTTCACCTCCTCCATCTGTCTGATCTGACCAGACTGAGAGAAACAAGAACAGCTTCACACACACACCCAACAGTATGTACAGTGAGGGAAAAAAGTATTTGATCCGCTTCTGATTTTGTACGTTTGCCCACTGACAAAGAAATTATCAGTCTATAATTTTAATGCTAGGTTTATTTGAACAGTGAGAGACTGAATAACAAAACAAAAATCCAGAAAAATATATGTCAAAAATGTTATAAATTGATTTGCATTTTAATGAGGGAAATAAGTATTTGACCCCCTCTCAATCAGAAAGATTTCTGGCTCCCAGGTGTCTTTTATACAGGTAACGAGCTGAGATTAGGAGCACACTCTTAAAGGGAGTGCTCCTAATCTCAGCTTGTTACTTGTATAAAAGACACCTGTCCACAGAAGCAATCAATCAATCAGATTCCAAACTCTCCACCATGGCCAAGACTAAAGAGCTCTCCAAGGATGTCAGGGACAAGATTGTAGACCTACACAAGGCTGGAATGGGCTACAAGACCATCGCCAAGCAGCTTGGTGAGAAGGTGACAACAGTTGGTGCCATTATTCGCAAATGGAAGAAACACAAAATAACTGTCAATCTCCCTCGGCCTGGGGCTCCATGCAAGATCTCACCTCGTGGAGTTGCAATGATCATGAGAACGGTGAGGAATCATCCCAGAACTACACGGGAGGATCTTGTCAATGATCTCAAGGCAGCTGGGACCATAGTCACCAAGAAAACAGTTGGTAACACACTATGCCGTGAAGGACTGAAATCCTGCAGAGCCCGCAAGGTCCCCCTGCTCAAGAAAGCACATATACATGCCCGTCTGAAGTTTGCCAATGAACATCTGAATGATTCAGAGGAGAACTGGGTGAAAGTGTTGTGGTCAGATGAGAGCAAAATCGAGCTCTTTGGCATCAACTCAACTCGCCGTGTTTGGAGGAGGAGGAATGCTGCCTATGACCCCAAGAACACCATCCCCACCGTCAAACATGGAGGTGGAAACATTATGCTTTGGGGGTGTTTTTCTGCTAAGGGGACAGGACAACTTCACCGCATCAAAGGGACGATGGACGGGGCCATGTACTTTCAAATCTTGGGTGAGAACCTCCTTCCCTCAGCAAGGACATTGAAAATGGGTCGTGGATGGGTATTCCAGCATGACAATGACCCAAAACACATGGCCAAGGCAACAAAGGAGTGGCTCAAGAAGAAGCACATTAAGGTCCTGGAGTGGCCTAGCCAGTCTCCAGACCTTAATCCCATAGAAAATCTGTGGAGGGAGCTGAAGGTTCGAGTTGCCAAACGTCAGCCTCGAAACCTTAATGACTTGGAGAAGATCTGCAAAGAGGAGTGGGACAAAATCCCTCCTGAGATGTGTGCAAACCTGGTGGCCAAATACAAGAAACATCTGACCTCTGTGATTGCCAACAAGGGTTTTGCCACCAAGTACTAAGTCATGTTTTGCAGAGGGGTCAAATACTTATTTCCCTCATTAAAATGCAAATCAATTCATAACATTTTTGACATGCGTTTTTCTGGATTTTTTTGTTGTTATTCTATCTCTCACTGTTCAAATAAACCTACCATTAAAATTATAGACTGATAATTTCTTTGTCAGTGGGCAAACGTACAAAATCAGCAGGGGATCAAATACTTTTTTCCCTCACTGTAGCAGTACAATACACAGATCAACAGACTCAACTGGTTAACCTGAACTCTACTCACAATGCACTTGTCAAAGTTTCTCTTGACGGTGACCAGCACATTGCCGAGGGTGGTGCTGAGGTAGGAAGCGGGGTCCACGTTCTGGGCCGTCCACACGTGGTGACTCATCTTCACCAGCATGTACAGGGAGTGGAAGCTGTCAATCTTGTCTCCCAGGGCGATGAGGCTGTTGAGTTCCGTCTCAATGCTCTGGAAGATCTTGTTCATCATCAATCGCACCATGTCCTTCCTGAGGAGGACCAGACGGGTGATAAGACACAGAACGACAGAGAATAATATGGTAAAAGTGAAGAGGAGGGTAGGAGAGAAGTGGACCATGAAAGATGACATTTGGACTTGTCATATTTGTTGCATGTTTAGTGCCCCTAGTACAGTGGTCACCAACCGGTCGATCGCAATCCTAATTTTTTTTGTTGTTGCACTGATGGCGGTAGGTGCACTTGATTCAGAAGCCCTGCACGGCAGGTAGACAAAATGTTTCCATTTGGAACCTTTTCATTTGTCTGAAAATTCAAAACTCCTCTTACCCAGCAGACCGGGAGATCTGTGGCTAAATCAAGTGCGCCTACTGCGCTGGCCAATCGGATAGCTCAAATCACCGTGCCTATAGCTTCCAGCAAAGTTTGATACTAGCCTACATGAGATTTCATAACTTTAAAAAACCATGACCAGAGAGAGTCTGAAGAATAAAAAAAGCAGTGCTGCTGTTTTTATGAGTGAGTGTTTTCATTCAGCACTATTACAAAACAAAACATGTGCTTCTCCATACTACCACTTGCACTGCAGCTGCAATGAATTAGTAGCCAAATGTATCGATAGCCCTGCATTTGATTATTATTAGCAGCTCGTCGTGTCTATATTAATATCAAGGAATATTTCACTTTCTCTGGTCATAGGAACAACATGAATTTGTGCATGAGGCAGACTTCATCAGCAGGTGCGACTCGAGTTTCGCCATCCGTTGGAAGACTGTGTCCCCTCTGGTCAGTCTCACCAGAGGAAAGGAATGAGAGAGCAGGGACCGTGAGAAGCGGACCCTCTGCTGCTCTCTCCCTCCCTCCGCCAAGACTAATGCCGTGTTCAAAACAACTGGGAACTCGGACATCTCCGACTTCCGAGCGTTCATGACAACTGAAAAATCGTTTTGAACGGAAACGCAGGCATCTTTCTAGAGCTCCGCCTTTTACGACCTGAAGATCACTGACGTCATGATTTGACCTCGTTGTTTTCCAGAGTTCCCAGTTGTCTTGAAAGAACCATGACCATCAGATGCAAGTAGCACCAGTCCAGTAAAATAGAAAAGCGAATTATTTGCAAATCATTTCAATTTATGCTCAGCTGTGCCTCACAAGTGCTACAACTGATCTATTTTGTTATCAAAGCTCAAGTTTTTAAATATAATATGGTCTTAGAAGAACAATATTGTCAGGCCAGGCATATAGCCAATTTGCTGTGATAATGTATTTGGCCTACTGCACAAACCTCATTCCTACATAACTGTTTTTATTAGGTTAATGTTACATTTTTTAAAGTAATGTTTTTTAAAAATCTGAGCAGTAGATCATGGCTTACTTTTTGACTGAGAAAGTGATCTTGACTCAGAAAAGGTTGATGACCACTGCCCTTGTACTATTGATGGACATTCAGAGCATACAGTAAATGTCAGTAAGAGATGAGAAGCTAGCTACTCACTCAGTCAATGACATGGAGTGTCTGTGTTCCCCTGGAGGGGGCTGTCTGGAGGACACCCCTCCATCCGACTCCTCCATTTCTCCCTGATAGAAAAAAAACGGTGGTTAATAATTTAGAAGTTACTCGTAATCTCACTTGCAAACACTCAGCCAGTCAGATTAGCATGTAATTTACCTGAGCCAGGGTGGGGTGCTGCTGTAGCTTGAAGAACTTGCTGATGAAGTCTTGTTCTGCTAGACAGAGAGGCTCCAGCTCACTAAGAACCTGCTCAAAGATCTACAAAAAGAGAGACGCCTACATCAATGGATCAATATAAATAAACACACAAAACAAATGACACATCTAAAATGACAAAGAGATCTACAAAAACCCACGGGTAGTATGTGCAATATAAAGACTGTAGTGTATGGTGGCTATGGCCCTCTCTGTGAGCATCACCTTGTCAAACTTTGTCCTGTCGGCCACATCCAGGTCTGAGGCAGACATGTTGCCCATGTCCAGCAGAGAGGAGGACTGGGAGCGCCTGCTGTTGGAGCCCTGCACTGCCAGCTTATTCAGACTGGAGGTGGAGCCCGTCAGCTTCCCAGAGCTGCCATGCAGGCCTGGGACACCAGAGGGGAAACAGTTGAAAACATGTTCTAACCACAGGCTAAATACTAGTCTGTGGAACACTGCCCTATCTATAGCCCCTGAGACCAAAGCTGCATTCACATGGACTTATTTTCAAAGCAGAGCAACTGTGCTATTAAAAATAAATAACTTTGTGGCTTCTGAAAAAGTGTGCCACAAAGCCCATGTTAATATGCATCTTTAAAACATGTTAGTTTTGCAGTAATTACACATAACATGAACAGCTGAAAACAATTGAGATAGAATAACATATGCAACATTGAAACAATGAAAGGCGTGCTCGGTGATAAAGACCATTAAATATCAATAATCTTATTATGGATGTTGGACATTCATTATCAGAGAAACTTGCTGGATACGTTGACCTTAATATATCCTTTTGTATTGTGAATGAGTAGTAGTATCCTATGCCATAAAGAATGTACATGCTCATTGTTTTTCATGTCTGATAGGTGTTAGTTTAGGTGCTCTTTAACAAGTGGCCAGTAGAATGTTCTATAGATGGCAGGTTGGGGTTACTCTAGGCAGAGGGCTGAGGGAGTCTGTAGGGGAGGAGGGTTCTGAGTGAGGGGGAGGGGGTTCTGTCTGTGCAGCAGTATCAGGGACATAGTAGTGGGGAGCAGGTGGATAGGGGTGGGTGTGGGTGGCAGGTTACAGGTTACAGGGGTCGGACTGCGTGACCCATATGGGATACTTACTTTCCGTTTCCTGTTTGAGAGCACTCTCTTTCCGTGGAAGCGTGGCTGGTGGCCAGTTAGAATAGCAGGCATCAGAGACAGAGACATGTTAGGCTCATGACATGCAGCATGGGGACACGTTAAGAGGTTACAGGTCAAAGGTAACAGACTGAAATGCACTGCAGAGGCTGTGTTTGGCCTTAAGAAAGCATTTTTGAAAACAAAAGTTTTGCTCATTTTGTTTTCTGGAGAGAAAAGCTAAGACTGAAATTCAGGAAGCAGAGCCGTATACTCCTTCAAACCAAAGTTCACTAAATGAAAGGGTAGTTTTTTAGAGCATTGAAATATAAATATATTTACTTTAAATACAGTATATTTCCGTTGACTTTACAGGTAAACTTTAACTGGGGAGCCTAAACATTACAAAAGGAATGAAATCACTCATTTGTCTTAAAACACTAAATGAGTGAAGTCATACTCTGCAGTCAGAATGAGTTGTAGGATTAATTTTAGGCTCTTCATACAGTGAGCAGCCAAATAGGGAAATAACATTGAGCAAAACACCAGCTAGCAACATTGAGCAGGACAATGACATCACACTGGGACCTTTTCTAGGCAGTGAAAGCTATGACACAGGAGGCAGTACGGGGCAGGTAACTACATGTAGTTGTGTTTGCTGGGATGAACACCGTTACCAAATAGTCCTGGAATAGAGCAAGGGGAACCATGCAGAAAAAGCTGGTGATGTTACAGTACAGATGGACAAATATTGAACAGAATTACACACACTTACCTCAAAACCAAATCACATAGATACAGTACACACACACACACACACACACACACACCCCAAATACAAACCATATGCAACAACCCAAGGGAAAAAAACAGGAACTAAATTGGCTAAACCACACAGCAAACTACAAGCTTTCACAGGGAAAAGAAAAGACAAACAATCACACAAACATCCCACATTTAAAGACACTCAGAGGTCTTACCAAATTTATTTCCCTTCCCCTCCTTGGTTGTGCCCGCCATTTTGATCTTCGCCACCTCAAAGAAATCTTTGATTTCTCGTTCATATAATCTGGTCATGTAATCAACATAGGTCTGAAAACGGAGAGAGAAATTCAATGAATACCTGTCTACTTGTTATGAGACACATTAAGATATTATCATAGTGTTGCTGGTGATGGAGATGGAGATGTTATAGTAGTGGTGGTAATGGTGATAACAATAGGATATAGCTATGGCAAGGGCAGTAATAATAATGATGATAATCTTCGAGAGGAAGCCACTCACCCTAGACAGGCCGTCGTACTTCTCTCTCTGGGTGTTCTTGAGCCACTCCATGAGCTTGGCGTATCTCAGCAGGTCCCTGTGCAGTGGGCTGTGTTTAGGCAGGGTCAGCTCTGCCGTGTGCTGGGAAAGCGTGGAGCTCTGGTCATGGCCCTGGATGTAGGGAACAAAGGTAAGTTAACACAGCTCATACAGAGAAACACCATCTCAAACACATACACACACAGGCAGGGAGATACTTTTTCTTGAACCCTCTTGGTCCCTTTACGGACATCCCCTGCATTCATAGGGACAGTTTGTGTGGCCCAATGGACCACTGAGGTTAGTAGTACAAGATTAACTGTTCAGATATTCAACCTCAACATTCAAATAACCTCATTGACAAGAACATCCCGGCATTTGTACCTAACATTTTCTAGCTTTTTTTCCTTTCTCAATCAATTCACTTTCTTCTAGGGCTGCTACCAAGCATGCAGACAGGCAGAAGTATTATGACATGGCACCCCAGCACAGCAAAGTCACAGCAGCACTCTGACACAGGAAGGAAGCAAAGTGCAAGGAGAGCCCAGTCAATCTTCCAGTGGAGGTGGTGGAGCAAGGTCTGAGGTGTTTCTGAGGCTTTTAGACCCGTTGAGATGAAAGAGAGGAGGTTTAGCTTAGTCATGAGCAGCACAACCCATGCAGTCAGTAATGCATTTCGGCAAGAAAACAGGGGCGTGTAGATAAGTAGGAAAGGTCATAGGTTAGAGTGGAGGGGTCAATGGGGTTGCTGTGAGGGTACTACTCACTGGAAGCGACATACAGGAGGACCTATAGAACTGAGGGATGGTCATTTTGAAGTGACTGAAGTGGTTGAACTGACAGGGACAGAAAGCAGAGAGCAGAGTGGGGTGGTTCAGAGTGAGGCAGAGAGTGAAGGTCAGGAGGACCAAAGCAGTACAGGAAGGAAACAGCACAGAGACTGGAAGAGACACGATCAGAGGAAAGAGAGCTTAACCAGGAAGTGTATGAGGACGGAAACATTTTAATACTGTAACAAGAAATGTGTACAGCGCTCTGTTATGCCTAGTACCTAGTCATAAATGTTGTTCAATATAAATCTGAATAAAAAATCTTGAGACCATGTTTAGATTACCGAGAAGTCTAGTGAAGTGTTACTGTGTTGTGTGGATTACCTGGTGGACGAACACGTTGTTGAGGTGGTTGGTGAGGCGCCGGGCGAAGGTATCTCTGAGCTCAGTGAACAGGTGCTGCTGCTGTTTCACAGCCATCAGTTTCTCATGACCTGGTCTGAGTGCCACGTTCATGCACTGCAGTAGTGCCTCAGAGGCGTTGATACAGGCCTCGATGCCTTTGGGGGAGGACAAGTCTCCATCCTGCAGGGCCCTGATGTGTCCCTTCGACAGGTCCATATAATTCTGAGGGACAGTTATTCATCATTTACATTTAAATTGTAGTCATTTAGCAAAGGGATTCCCAAACATTTTCACTCAGGCCCTCCTTCCAGCATTGGGGAACATCCTGTGCGCGCCATGTCTATTTGTATGGGCACAAACACTGTTCATGACACAAAATGTTGCAGTTTTAAACCAAATTTTCCTGCAACTCTATACATTTTTCCATGTCTAATGTTTATTCATGTGATATTTGAGTGACTCAAAATCTATTGGTTAAAAAACCTAGCTATAAAATGTTAGCTGACATGAGCTAGTTGATCTGGACATTTCTGACAAGTTATAAATCGCTCTCGAAGGTATGCAATGACTGACATGACAAGAGGAACTGATGATGCACTACCCAATTTCGAAATTGCACCTTGTGCATTCTACTATTACAACTTTCAAGAGTTGAAAACCAGACTGAATTCCTAAAAATAAAAATAACCCCTGAACCACTGATTTAGCAGACGCTCTTATCCAGAGCAACGTACAGGAGCAATTGGAGTTAAGCGCCTTACTCAAGGGCAACTCAACAGATCTTTCACCTAGTTATCTTGGAGATTCGAACCAGCGACCTTTCGGTTACTGAACCAACGCTGTTAACAGCTATGCTACCTGCCGCCCCTCATCATTCAACATCATCTCATTAAACCAACAAGTCATAGAAAACACCCCATAGCTTGTGGTACTGTATCGTAATCGTACGAAATAGAGGCAAACCATCCAAACCTCATCCAAACAAACAGAAACAGGAACCCTCCCCCACATCAACCGCAGTGCTCACCACCAGAAACTGGATCTCGTCCAGCAGCTTGCCGTTGTTGGTGTTGCTGATCTGGATGAGGCGGTTGCTCTGGGAGATCTGGTCCATCTGCTCCTTGACGCTCTGCAGCATCTCCTCATAGCTGCTCAGCTTGCCCTCAATGGTGTCCACCTCCGAAAGAGCCTCGTCAAGCAGCTGCATCAGGATGTTCACCTGCTTCTCAGATGCCATGATGGACTGGATGTTGGCCTGGGATTGGGGGGATTATTGGAGGTGGTCACTTTAACCACAATGTTCATCCATCACGGTGAAAGAAACCACACTGTAATGTGCTCAATCATACATCACAAAGGACAGTAGTCAGTGCATGTCAGGCAACTCAAGTCTAAATTGCCCTCAAGAAGACCCAAGGCTCCATGGCTGTCTACTTACCCCATCCAGAACCTGTAGCTCCCTGGAGAGTTTCTCAGCAAAGGCCTCTGCATTAGAAATGGCATACTCGCACACCTCCATCATGCCTTCAATGTCTTGCTCCTCACGGGCATTCAGCTCTTGGTAGTCATCCAGAGCATCCTCATCGCCCCCGGCAACACTCTGGCTCTCACCACTGGGGACTGACTCTAAACCAAGGACAGAGAGGATGGTTTAACATTGTGCACAGTGCATACAGTACAGTACACGCACATCCACACAAACAAACATCACCCTTCCATTTGAACGAATATATAATCCAAAACGCATATACACTACAGAACAGACTAATATTCATATAGTAACACCCATTCAACAGCCACTCACTCAATAGCCAAATAAAGCAAACAATAGCAACAGCTTTCAAATATGTGTGCATCTACTATGAGAATGGTGATTCAACACTATGAAATCACAATGAAGAGGAAATGGGAAAAGAAGTTAAGTGCTACCAACCTTCCGCTTTAGGAAGCTCTGGCCAGTGACAGTTTAAGAGAGAAGAGTGAAAATAAATATGTGTTAAGCCACAGAAAGCCACACCAAAGGTCAACTGACAGGTTACATAGATTTATCTGGAAACACTTCAGGTTGAGTTCAGGAGATTGGGAACAGGCAAGAAAGAAGAGTCTCATAGATGCAAGGTACAGGGACAGCAAGGGTCACTAGAAAACACACATGCTTTTGATCCTTCCCCATAGTTAGAGAGCTGTCATACCTTCCAGCAGCTGGGCACTGACATTCACAAACTCCACCTTCTTCCGTAGGTAACGCTGGTTCAGCTTCCAAATGCAGGAGATGAAGGAATTCTTCTCAGCTGTGCTGCTGGCCACCCATCGATACACCTTCTCAAAATGGAGGTCAAACTCCGGGTTCTCCTGAATGACAAGAGCAGAAGAGATGCCAAATGTGAATTTCAATCAAATTAGCAGGAGGAGGATAAAGTATATGAGGAAAGGAGGTTAAAGTAAAATAGCCACTGGGAGGATGAGGAGAGAGAAAGACAAGGTTCTATGAGAAATTACATTCAGGCAGTGAGAGGAAGTTGAGAAAAATCACTCTTTCCCTGACCTTGCTGGCATCTTTTGCATCCACTTCAGCCAGATCCCTCAGTTCCCAGGCCATCTGCCGTTTGTAGAAATCCCCTTTGTCTGACTTCTTCACTTTTACCACTCTCACCTGCACCGGCCTCTCTGTGGTGACTGGGGTAGAAGCATCAAACAGTTATAATAGTCTAATAATGGGGTGTAAGTGATCTGTGGATCCATTTCTGTAGCCTTATCAGTGAAATCACTGTTTCTGATGTTAAATCTCTGACAGTGGTTTTCAAGTTCTGAATGTTTACATCATTTCACTGGTGAGATAGAGAAATTAGCCGATTCATGTTAGACTTGAAAGGAATTTATGCCCCACCCGTGGCACACAGGAAGCAGTTCTTCTTCTTTTTCCCTGCCTTGCAGACGTTGACGATGCTGAGGAGACGCTCATCATTGGGCGTAAAGATGTCCCTCTGTAGGGCGTGCTTGATGGCTGTCATTGTGGTCACTGTAAATTCAAATCAGACAGACTTAATGATAGCCTGACGACTCGCACTAAATTCTTCCAATGCTCTGTCGTTCGCTACAATAAACTAACGTCCGTGCCTGTGGCGTAGCGTTTGGCCGGAGAAAGATGTCTGGGTAGCCAGGCAAACTTAACGCAACCCTAACCTTTATATAATTAATTTTTACTGCAGGAAAACACACACCATTTTATTCCTCCCAGTGGGACACAGACTATAACACTATAATTTACAAGTACAACTATAGTATAGTACCATATGCAAGATTTGTACCTGTACATTTTCTGACCTTCCTACAGTATACATTAACATTATGGTAAGAACGTCTGCACTGTTTACATCACAGCATTGCTGATCAATGGTGCAGTCAAAATAATTAAAGTAACAAAGGTTAGCTAGCTAGCATGATGTAGTAAGCTAGCTAACGTTAGCTAACATGGTTCTGGACGTGTCTAGCTATAGACAGCTAGCTACATTTGTACAAAAGGGCCCTTATGTTAGCTATGACGTTCTGCAAAGTGAGGACAGTGTCATTCAGACAGCTAGCTAGCTGTCTAGAAAAGCATGACAGCTGCAAGCCATTCTTCCTGGCTAACTGCTAGGTTAGGTACCAAAATTGTTAGGCTAGCTTGGTGTCTTATACAGAACACACTTACCTTAAATGCGATGTTGATAGAGAATCTAATGTACTAGGTATGTTCTGCACTTAATCACTGTTTATTTCCATTTAAACGTGATATGTTTTTTTATCGCTATTAAAGAAAAATAGTAAACAATCTTCTCCACTGCTGTGAAACAGGCAAGAATAACTAAGTACTTCCGGGTCACGTATTTTTGGAGTCCTTCAGAATAAGAGTCCCGTTCTGTATACTTTAAATAATGAGGGTGAAAATGATGGAAAATATGCACAATTATCTCTATATTTATACTAGTTATCATACAAATAATAATTAAAAGTATTTCTATGAAATATTATATTATTTAAAAAAGAAAAACATTCAAGTCTAAATGGTCAACAATGTTTTTAGTTTGTGTACTCATCATTTATTGCACTGTACCAATTTTCTGTACATTGTGTCGCATTAAAAGGGGGTCCAATCTACTCAGGAGGACTTCTAGTTTCCAAATCCATAGAGTTTACACCCAGAGGAGTTCATTTTGCGGCCCTTAAAGAGTGGCCATAAGCTTAAATCCAATCGTTTTTTTCATATTGGACATACATATTGCACCGTACACCATTTTTTGTACGTTGTGTCGCAGTAAAAGGGGGTCCATTCTACTCAGGAGCACTTCTATACTGACCAAAAATATAAACACAACATGTAAAGTGTCAGTCTCATGTTTCATGAGCTGTAATAAATGATCTCAGAAATGTTCCATACACAGAAAAAGCTTATTTCTCTCAAATTTTGTGCACAAATTTGTTTACATCCCTGTTAGTGAGCATTTCTCCTTTGCCAAGATAATCCATCCACCTGACAGGTGTGGCTTATCCAGGCACTTGTCATCTCCCATCTGGATTACTGCAACTCGCTGTTGGCTGGGCTCCCTGCCTGTGCCATTAAACCCCTACAACTCATCCAGAACGCCGCAGCCCGTCTGGTGTTCGACCTTCCCAAGTTCTCTCACGTCACCCCGCTCCTCCGCACACTCCACTGGCTTCCAGTTGAAGCTCGCATCTGCTACAAGACCATGGTGCTTGCCTACGGAGCTGTGAGGGGAACGGCACCTCCGTACCTTCAGGCTCTGATCAGTCCCTACACCCAAACGAGGGCACTACGTTCATCCACCTCTGGCCTGCTGGCTCCCCTACCTCTGCGGAAGCACAGTTCTCGCTCAGCCCAGTCAAAACTGTTCGCTGCTCTGGCACCCCAATGGGGGAACAAGCTCCCTCACGACGCCAGGACAGCGGAGTCACTCACCACCTTCCGGAGACACTTGAAACCCCCCCCCCCAAAAAAAAAACTATTGTAAAGTGGTTGTCCCACTGGCTATCATAAGGTGAATGCACCAATTTGTAAGTTGCTCTGGATAAGAGCGTCTGCTGAATGACGAAAATGTAAATGTAAATGTAAGTTGATTAAACAGAATGATGATTACACATGTGCACCTTGTGCTGGGGACAATAAAAGGCCACTCTAAAATGTGCAGTTTTGTCACACAACACAATGCCACAGATGTCTCAAGTTTTGAGGGACCGTGCAATTGGCATGCTGACTGCAGGAATGTCCACCAGAGCTGTTGCCAGATAATTGAATTATAATTTCTCTACCATAAGCCGTCTCTACCAACGCCGTTTTATAGAATTTGGCAGTATGTCCAACCGACCTCAACTGCAGACCACATGTAACCACGCCAGCCCAGGACCTCCACATCCGGCTTCTTCACCTGCGGGATCGTCTGAGACTAGTCACCCGGACAGCTGAATTTCTGCAGAAACCGTCTCAGGGAAGCTTATCTGTGTGCTTGTTGTCCTCGCGAGGGTCTTGACCTGACTGCAGTTCGGCGTCGTAACCGACTGATCATCTCTATGCAAAAGAGATGTGTCACACTGCATGAGGCAAATGGTGGTCACATCAGATACTGACTGGTTTTCTGATCCACGCCCCTACCTTTTTTAAGGTATCTGTGACCAACAGATGCATATCTGTATTCCCAGTCATGTCAAATCCATAGATTAGGGCCTAATGAATTTATTTCAATTGACTGATTTTCTTATATGAACTGTAACTCAGTAAAATCTTTTAAATTGTTGCATGTAACGTTTATATGTTTGTTCAGTGTAGTTTCCAAATCCACAGAGTTGACACCGAGAGGAACGTCACTCATTCTACAAACAAATAATAGGTTTATTCAAAAGTCCAGAGAGATACATTTGGTCAAGAAAGCATACTTTATTTATAACAAGTATCACAATGAAGTTAATTAATCAAATTGCTCATCAACAGTAAAACAGAAGTTTCAAATTATCTGCAAGATCCTGTTCATCCAGCCCACTGGGCACAAACTGATTGAATCAACATTGTTTTCACGTCATAAAGAAAAACATCTATGTGATGATTGGGGCGATTCTAACCTGTAGCAACATGATCTTACTAGGATACTGCTTCAAAACATTTATTTTATTTGTCTAGCCAAAACACTTGACCTGATGCACGTTTTGGCACATCAGATTGCCTGGGTGGCAGGTAGCCTAGCGGTTAGAGCGTTGGGCCAGTAACCGAAAGGTCGCTGGTTTGAATACCCGAGCCGACAAGGTGAAATATCTGCTGATGTGCTGTTGAGCAATGCACTTAACCCTAATTTGCTTCAGGGGTGCTGTAATACTATGGCTGAGTCTGTAAAACACATTTCACTCACCTTTCTGGTGTATGTGACAATAAAACATTTAGAACGCGTTTCCACTGCTCCAGAGTCCAATGGCGGCAAGCTTCACACCTCTCCATCCGACGCTTGGCGTTGTGCATGGTGATCTTAGGCTTGTGTGCGGCTGCTCGGCCATGGAAACCCATTTCATGAGGCTCCCGATGAACAGTTCTTGTGCACTGTGTGTGCTCCTCTAAGACCTATCAGCCTTGACCTGCTGAAACCCCCCCAAAATTGAAACAACAAGGCTTTATAAACATCATACTAGGTGTGTTGTTTTTTGTTTGAAAAACCCAATTTGAAAAACAACAACCACAAATAGCCAGGCCTCACTTGATTTGGTAGCTCACTTTAATGACCTAAATACTGCCTAACTTCACTACTGCTCCCCCTAGCCCTGGGCAACATTCCAATGAGATGAGCTAATCTCTTTCTCCTGGTTATAATCTAAATATGGTAGTACACACAAAACATGATACAGATATCCCCAGTCTTAACCCATCAATAATTGTTTGTATCAATCTAATTCCTCATAACTAATCCATAAAACCACTCAAAATTCCTCGAGTATACAATGATTATTTAATTGATTACCCTAACTCTGCTACATGTGATCTCATCTCAAATGATCCAATATCAATTATTTGATCAACCCCCTAGGAAAATCTGTCTCTGTCATATTTCAGTTTTTAGCCAATATAATCACGGTTACATCAAAAGTAACACCACTGGCGTCAAGCAACCCATCGAATAAAGTAATAACAATTATAATGTATCAAAGCACTTCCTTCCAGTCAAGCATTCAGACCTCCACTTGAAATCCCACAGCTCAACCCAACTCGCTTGACTGTCTCTATTATTATATATTTTTCTCCCGCTAACCAGAGCCATAAATTACTCTCCTTTGTCCTCAACTCAATTTTCACAGCTCTATCGCCATTTCAGTTCGCTATTCAATTTCTTTAACTGTTCTCTCTGATTAGGCCCTAATTAATAAAACAAATACTTGTTATCGTTGATAAGCATACATACATTTAATGATATTCCTAACATTTGAACTACGGAGAAGGCGCGGGGACTTTGTAACATATTTTCATAGACCTTTCTAGAATACTTCTACTTAAGCTATCTAATTTAACCTTTCACATTTCCCAATCCACATATTAATCTAGGTCTATAGCCCCAATGCGAAACCTTTACCTACTGTCCCTACCTGTGTTAGAACCAGGGACCCTCTACATACATCGCCAGTCACTCCACACATTCTGCGATGATTTCAAAGTATGCCAAACAACAACTTCCATGTCGCACAACCAGCCACGTCATCACTCCCAACTAGCCAGCCCTTTCGTCTCAAAAATAAAAATAAAACACACTCTCAAACAGCGTTCTGCATTTACCTCTATCATCGGGTTTAAAAACTAACGTAACAACATTAACCATCCTCTATTGCTGTAGTAAAGTCTTGTTTGGTTCAGTTTATTTATTACGGAGTGTCCATAATACTATAATAATACATAATCGAATTCCCCTCATGCATACAGATTTCACCTTATGCCATTGAAATGCCAAATAAACCATAATAGTTCAATGGAGCCCCCTATTGGCTCTCCACTATTTATACATTACTTCCATAACCACATTAGTTATGGTCCGATTACCCATTAAACCTTATCACATGATCAAACAACGGCACAACCTTAAACTCATATGGGGCGGCAGGCAGCTTAGTGACCAATAGTGCCGCGCCAACAACTGAGAGGTCGCCGGTTCCAATCCCCGAGCCGACCAGGCGAAAAATCTGCCGATGTGCCCTCGAGCAAGGCACCCAACCCCAATTGCTCCTGCAAGTCGCTCTGGACAAGAGCGTCTGCTAAATGACCAAAAATGCAAATGTAAATATTCTCTACTTTCTCACCCATGATGTACGTCTACGTTCGGGTGAGCAAGTTCATACGTATATATCGTCAGAAACCCACAGGCACCTCTCAAACAATCGCCCTGTGGTGTTCCCAGCCAACTCCCAGTCTTTCCTGACTCCAACAGCCACACTCTCGCTGTCTCCAGCCCCTCCCCTCGCGGCTCTCCCTTCTGTGTCCAGTGGGAACAGGCTTTGTCTGTTTTTCATTTTAGCGTTTCCAATATTCTGCCGTTATTTAAAGTACTTTAGTCTATTTATTTAAATCAAATTATTCCCACCTAATTAGTTAAAGTCGGTGCATATTTATATTTCAACGATAAACCTAATCAGTCTAATTATTTAACCAGTATTTTGCAGGGTCAAACATCAAACGTTAAATCAAATAATAAACCAAATTGCCTCAACATAATTATTTAAAACCAGTATTATGCTATGTTAAACATCAAATGTTAAATCAAATACTAAACCAAATTGCTTCAACATAATTATTTAAAACCAGTATTATGCTATGTCAAACATCAAACGTTACAGTTCAGTTATATCAGTTCAAACGTTTCAGTTTAGTCATACTAGTTATTCATTATTTTACCTTTATGTTCCCAATTGTTATTAACGGGTTATACGGTTTAAGCAACCACAACCCAATAGTTATTCACAAATTATACAGTTTGGACAGCCACAGACGTCTTTAATTCCTAATTAGTTTTCTATCAAGGTATACAGGTTTATTAATTTTAGTAACCCGCATTCACTCTTTTATTTCGTCTGCAAACACTATTACACTGGGATCATTCACACGCTCATGCATACGACACCCTATACTTTAAAGTGCTCCTCCGATCTGGGCGGTACCCCCAAGTACAGCTCCCTGCCGAAGCGCAACACTATAGTGTACTTTAAAGTGCTCCTACGATCATAGCCGTACTAGTTACGGACCTTGCCATAGCGCAACACTATCTAAAATTTCCCCAACCTAGCCGTACCCTCGAAGTTACGGACCTTGCCGGTGTAATTCTTCGAACCTAGCCGCACCCACGTAGTTACGAACCTTGCCGATAGCAATTACTTAAGTCAATTATTCCCTGTATCTTCGAACCTAGCCGTACCCTCGCAGTTACGGACCTTGCCGATAGATGTCAGTATTTTCTCCGCACCTAGCCGTAACCCCGCAGTTACGGACCTTGCCGGTAGAACAAATACTCTCTGGTACCATGGTTTAACATCACATTCACCAAAGGTTTGCATGTCACAATATTGTGCTTATCTACTCATAATAGTTTCATAATTTAGTTCACTTACATCAGACAGGTGTTTCACAAAATTAATTTGGATAAAGCCAATGTGCAGAACTTTAGTTATATAACAATAGGTGTCTGCTTACCTGTTTTTAGTAGTCCGGACTCTTTGTGAAACACACCGTTCAATGACAGAGATGTCCAATGGGCCGGACAATACCCAGCGAAGTCCCTTCTACCAGATCACAGTCGGTGGTCACCAATTGTTAAGTTGCGTCAATTCAAATCTGGTATTAGGAACAAAAGAGGTCAACACGACTTCTAAAATAGAGTAGTATTTTAATTAATGCAAAACACTTCAATGGTAAATATGATGTTCGTATATACGGGTCCACTGAAATACCACGCAGGGCACTCAGAGAACTAAGCCATTGTTATGAGTTCTTCTTAAAATACTCTGACAGAGATAGTTCCCGCTCCCTGCTGGCCAATCAGAGTAGAGACTGAGCGTGGTTTAGACTTACTCAGCCAATCGTTGGCGCACAGGCTGGTCCCAGTCCCTTGGCGCTCCACTGTTGCACACTGTTGCCAGGCATAAGTTTGTTATCATCACAACCTGTAGAGTCATCACCCATAGACACTGTTCCCCTGTACTCCTTGTACCTACGTCCTTGGACGGTTCACAGATCACAAAGAGGCAGTGTTCGTGTCTGTGAGAAATACAAGTCTTATCTCATCCTACCCCCTAACGTTCCTCACATGAATCACAGCTTGTTATGTGAAACAATTTATATCAGTACAGTACAAACCTTTTATTTTTAATCATTAATGCATTCTTTCTAAGCTAGTCATCACATCTAGATCCCCACAAAGGTCGATAATTTATTATATATATTATTCACGGCCTTATTCTTGCTAGGTCTTGCTTATTCTTGCAGGCGGAACAGAGGGTCATGGCTAGAAGGATACCTACTTTGTAGCTAGCTTTTCCCCAATTGTTCCCCTAGCTAGCTAGTTATTCTGTGGATATCAAGTCCAGTCTGCTGTAGGACTCGACGCTGTGTAAGACGCAAACTCTCGCTGTAGTGAACTAGACTATGACGTAACTTTTACAAAATCAGTATCCCTTCTAGCCATGACTCGGCCCCTGACCTACTGTTTCCTGTTTCCGGGATGGGCTGGACCAGTCATGTGACGCACTGCTGCTCAGTGTTGCCAATTATTTTTCATGGAAAGTAGCTGTTGGTTGCTGCTTTATAAATGTATTATCAATATTATTTGTATATATTTCTATGAACAAAATAAATGTTGGCTGCTGGTTTCTCCATTTGTCGCGAGATGATGTCATTATGTAATAGTGACCTAATAATGTTAATTTGCACATTTTATATTGTGTGTTTTCTCGACAAGTCATTTTCAGCTTTCTGGCATCGTTCGGGCCCCAGGGTACCCATGACTCTCCTGGAGCCTTTAGAATGATGGGAAACTAAAGGCCAACCATGGCTGTTTGAGATAACTGGATGTTGGAGTTGGCGGCGTTGGAGATCTGATTATAGGAGTGCACTGAGACTTACGGAACTTCTCACATCCCACAGCAAGACCTTGAAAACAGAGTTATTGCTTTAATATGAAAATAAACATTTACTGTGATATAAAATTTTCTTTACAAAGAAGTGAAGTAGAACAGCGTTTATACAGTAGCCTATGTGCGTTTACCATGTACAGTGCATTCGGAAAGGATTCAGACCCCTTCACTTTTCCACATTTTGTTACGTTACAGCCTTATTCTAAAATGTCCTCATCAATCTACACACAATACCCCATAATGACAAAGTGAAAACAGGTTTTTAGACATTTTTGCAAATGTATAAAAAAAAAATATATACCTTATTTAAATAAATATTCAGACCCTTTGCTATAAGACTCGAAATTGAGCTCTGGTGCATCATGTTTGCATTGATCATGCTTGAGATGTTTCTACAACTTGATTAGAGTCCACCTGCGGTAAATTCAATTGATTGGACAGGATTTAGAAAAGGCACACTCCTGTCTATATAAGGTCCCACAGTTGACAGTGCATGTCAGAGCAAAAACAAAGCCATGATGTTGAAGGCATTGTCTGTAGAGCTCTGAGACAGGATTGTGTCGAGGCACAGATCTGGGGAAGGGTACCAAAACATTTATGCAGCATAGAATGTCCCCAAGTACACAGTGGCTTCCATCATTCTGAAATGGAAGAAGTTTGGAACCACCAAGAGTCTTCCTATAGCTGGTCGCCCGGCCAAACTGAGCAATCGGGGGAGAAGGGCCTTGGTCAGGGAGGTGACCAAGAACCCGATGGTCACTCTGACAGAGCTCTAGAGTTCCTCTGTGGAGATGGGAGAACCTTCCAGAAGGACAACCATCTCTGCAACACTACACCAATCAGACCTTTATGGTAGAGTGGCCAGACGGAAGCCACTCCTCAGTAAAAGGCACATGACAGCCCGTTTGGAGTTTGCCAAAAGGCACCTAAAGGACTCTCAGACCATGAGAAACAAGATTCTCTGGTCTGCTGAAACCAAGATTGAACTCTTTGGCCTGAATGACAAGCGTCACGTCTGTAGGAAACCAGGCACCGCTCATCACCTGGCCAATACCATCCCTACGGTGAAGCATGGTGGTGGCAGCATCATGCTGTGGGGACGTTTTTCAGCAGCAGAGACTGGGAGACTAGTCAGGATCGAGGGAAAGATTAACGGAGCAAAGTACAGAGAGATCCTTGATGAAAACCTGCTCTAGAGCGCTCAGGATCTCAGACTGGAGCGAAGGTTCACCTTCCAACAGGACAACAACCCTAAGCAAATAGCCAAGACAATGCAGGAGTGGCTTCGGGACAAGTCTCTGAATGTCCTTGAGTGGCCCAGCCAGAGCCCGGACTTGAACCCAATCGAACATCTCTGGAGAGACCTGAAAATAGCTGTGCAGCGACGCTCCCCATCCAACCTGACAGAGCTTGAGAGGATATGCAGAGAGGAATGGGAGAAACTCCCCAAATACAGGTGTGCCAAGTTTGTTGCGTCATACCCAAGAAGACTTGAGGCTGTAATCACTGCCAAAGGTGCTTCAACAAAGTACTGCGTAAAGGATCTGAATACTTATGTAAATGTGATGTACAGTGGTGTGAAAAAGTGTTTGCCCCCTTCCTGATTTGTTATTTGTTTGCATGTTTGTCACACTTAAATGTTTCAGATCATCAAACAAATTTAAATATTAGTCAAAGATAACACAAGTAAACACAAAATGCAGTTTTGAAATGAAGGTTGTTATTATTAAGGGAAAACTAAATCCAAACCTACATGGCCCTGTGTGAAAAAGTGTTTGCCCCCCCTGTTATAACACAACTCAACTGTGGTTTATCACACCTGAGTTCAATTCCTCTAGCCACACCCAGGCCTGATTACTGCCACACCTGTTCTCAATCAAGGAATCACTTAAATAGGACCTGCCTGACGAAGTGAAGTAGACCAAAAGATCCTCAAAAGCTAGACATCATGCCGAGATCCAAAGAAATTCAGGAACAAATGAGAAAGAAAGTAATTGAGATCCATCAGTCTGGAAAAGGTTATAAAGCCATTTCTAAAGCTTTGGGACTCCAGCAAACCACAGTGAGAGCAATTATCCACAAATGGCGAAACATGGAACAGTGGTGAACCTTCCCAGGAGTGGCCGGCCGACCAAAATTACCCCAAGAGCGCAGCGACGACTCCTCCAAGAGGTCACAAAAGACCACACAACAACATCCAAAGAGCTGCAGGCCTCACTTGCCTCAGTTAAGGTCAGTGTTCATGACTCCACCATAAGAAAGAGACTGGGCAAAAATGGCCTGCATGGCAGAGTTCCAAGACGAAAACCACTGCTGAGCAAAAAGAACATTAAGGCTCGTCTCATTTTTGCCAGAAAACATCTTGATGATCCCCAAGACCTTTGGGAAAATAATCTGTGGACTGACGAGAAAAAAGTTGAACTTTTTGGAAGGTGTGTGTCCCATTACATTTGGTGTAAAAGTAACACAGCATTTCAGAAAAAGAACATCATACCAACAGTAAAATATGGTGGTGGTAGTGTGAGTTTTGCTGCTTCAGGACCTGGAAGACTTGCTGTGATAAATGGAACCATGAATTCTGCTGTCTACCAAAAAATCCTGAAGGAGAATGTCCGGCCATCTGTTCGTGACCTCAAGCTGAAGCGAACTTGGGTTCTGCAGCAGGACAATGATCCAAAACACACCAGCAAGTCCACCTCTGAATGGCTGAAGAAAAACAAAATGAAGACTTTGGAGTGGCCTAGTCAAAGTCCTGACCTGAATCCTATTGAGATGGTGTGGCATGACCTTAAAAAGGCAGTTCATGCTCGAAAACCCTCCAATGTGACTGAATTACAACAATTCTGCAAAGATGAGTGGGCCACAGCGCTGTAAAAGACTCATTGCGAGTTATCGCAAACGCTTGATTGCAGTTGTTGCTGCTAAGGGTGGCCCAACCAGTTAGTAGGTTGTAGGGGGCAATCACTTTTTCACACAGGGCCATGTGGGTTTGGATTTTGTTTTCCCTTAATAATAACAACCTTCATTTCAAAACTGCATTTTGTGTTTACTTGTGTTATCTTTGACTAATATTTAAATTTGTTTGATGATCTGAAACATTTAAGTGTGACAAACATGCAAACAAATAAGAAATCAGGAAGGGGGCAAACACTTTTTCACACCACTATATATATATATATTTTTAACGGTTTTTGCTTGGTCATTATGGGATATTGTGTGTAGATTTTATAATAAGTCTGTAATGTAACAAAATGTGGAAAAGGTGAAGGGGTCTAAATACTTCCTGAATGCACTGTAAATACTGGTACACAAGAATTTATTGTACAAATAAATCTCCCTATAAGGGCAAAGAGATTGCAGTAATTGCATAAAGGAAGTGTGTAGCTGAATAGGGTGTCTTAAATAACTGTATGCCTGAGAATGATAATATTTGGTGGTGACACTTTACATTAACTTCTCCCTGTGAACTTCTAATAGGTCCTGACTAGTTCAATGTGACATGCTGACGCATGTGTTTGGCTCAGTGCGTTGGAGGAAAAGGAGCCTGTTTTAGCCCAACATGTTTAATGTGTATCCTGTGGTATTGACAGCCCATACACATACACAGCCATTAGCTTTTACCAACGCACATGTATTTTATTCCACAAGCTCTGCTTGCCTTTGGTCATGATTCACTCACTGGTCCTGCTGTTTTGGTGCTTTATCTCACTTGTCCACATATTTATATATTTTGAGAATGTCAAAGGAAGATGTTAGTGCCCACGTAGACAATCTGTCAACAGTAGTGTTGACACAAAAACAAAACCTCAGGTGGGTAGAGGTTACAATCAATGCATAACACCAGCTAGCCCCACTCCATTTTTCCGTCTTTAAGAGTGTGATAATGAACTTCTCACAGTGGGCTCGACCACCATGACTCTGGGGGCAAGAGGTGTCTCTAGTAAGTGAACCTGTGTGTACGACAGTGCTGAGGAAGCCCCCTACGACATGCACAGAAAATGACGTGCAGATGTGACCTGCAAACAAAAGGGCTTTTCACACCGGAACTGCAGCGTCGAGGGAGAATGGTGGCATCTGTGTAACTACATTGACATTCACACTGGTGATGAAAACATTGACAGCCTTTCAATATTTGATAAAGAATCAGAAAGGTCTCTAAATAAGAATTTTAAGCAGGTTGACATTTTGGGTGGCTTTGTTTTAGCATGTTTAGAATCAAATATATTACACACATGTCTTGTTCTATTGCCAGGACTAACATAGAGCGTAGTAAACCAAATGATCTTAATAATTATAATTAATAATCCTGAATAATATGAGTACTCTGATACTATGCTGCAGACCTAAAAGAAGAGCATATACAATTGTTCAAGAGACCAGCACAAGATTCATTAGGTATGTGAAAGTTGTCCAAAACATGTACTTTCTGAGTAGTAAATGCATGTTGATAAGCAATTAGTAGAGCATAATATAAAGTCACAAAAAAAGAATTACACTCACAAAATAGGAAAGCAAGTGTAATTACCATTGGCGCCCGTGGTCTTGGCTTAGTGGGTGATTAGTAAAGATTTTGTTGATTATATGAATCTCCACTTCACATTCTGGATGGAATGTGATCTGGCAGATATAATAGAAGACTCGTATCTCCTCTCAACATTTATATTGAAGCTGTTGCTTCTCAAACAAAATGTTCTGTTGAGGGTTTGTTCGTGATCCAAAACACTGTTGAATGTTGTAGCTTCAGAATTATATTAATGTAATCAGTTTTTGACCTGATGGAGGGTTAAAAACATGTACTACTTTTGCAGCTCTGTTGACCATGGGTTCTTATTGCGCTCTTCAATCTACAGGTGTAGTAAAATAATAGGTGTTTGGGGAAAACTATTATTATAATCATGTAATTTCTCTATAATGACCAATTATTTAAAGTGAGACCAAGGTAAAGGATATTAGTCTGACCATTAAGAATGATTTCAAACCCATGAATGTCTCTATCCTGGAGTCACTAATGCCCTATGGAAAACCTTGGCGCTAAAATAATATTTAGGGTATATGATACCTCTTGTTAGGAGGATTAACTAGTAAATGGAGATCAGTGGGTGAAGGATGAACTAGTGTTGATATCTTATTATAGTGACAATAATCAATCATATTCTATGAGAGTGAAATCAGTTTTTTCTCTGTTCTTAGGGTTCTCTGTATTGAGATTCCTCATAAGTCAAATGGCTCTTGATAACAGCCTTCTCACGCCAGAGAGACAATGAGGGCTAAATGATCAGTGTTGAACATCAGTATTTACAGGCTCACAAGGAGGGACTTTGTCACAGATCACTAAAGACGGAAAGAGAAGATAATTGCAGATACTCACAGGATACTGGTACATCAGCTGTGTACAGCGGTTTTCTAATCATTGATTTCCTGATTTGCACAATGTGAAAATACACAGTGACTTGCCATATGCATAAGGTTAATCACTCTTCTTATTATGAAGACAAGAACAGTCTGTGGCCGATTATTCAATCGCGTTTATTTCTCCTTTTATTTATTGTTTCTAATTGTAAACAAGAGGTCAGGGAAAATGGGTTGAATGGAAAAATCTCTGCTTGTTCTAGAATCATGGCAGAGTAAGATGACATTTTTTTATTTGATTGAGAAAATCACCTTTCTGTATCCTATGATGATCATATGATGTAAATGTACTGGCTTATTGCTTATAAAAGCAACACGTCTACATAGAAAATGTTTTGGTTCACTTTATGACACTCTCCCATGTGGGTGTCCTCTTCTTTAGTACTGAGGTAAACCATGTTAAGCCAAGGCCTAAATTGAGCAAGCCTAATTACTCCAGTGATACAAGTATTTCGCTACATCACAAGCATTTCGCTACACCCGCAAAACATCTGCTAAATATGTGTATGCAACCAATAAAATGTGATTTGATTTGATACGTCACAGAGACAGTAACCTTCCCACAATATCTCTGGTTTTTAGAATTTTTTTGCAAATTGATTAAAAATTAAAAACAGAAATAACTTATTTACATAAGTATTCAGACCCTTTGCTATGAGACTCAAAATTGAGTTCAGGTGCATCCTGTTTCCATTGATTATCCTTGAGATGTTTCTACAACTTGATTGGAGTCCACCTGTGTTAAATTCAATTGATTGGACATGATTTGGAAAGGCACACACCTGTATATATAAGGTACCACAGTTGACAGTGCATGTCAGAGCAAAAACCAAGCCATAAGGTCGAAGGAATTGTCTGTAGAGCTCTGAGACAGGATTGTGTCGAGGTACAGATCTGGGGAAGAGTACCAACACATTTCTGCAGCAATAAAGGTCCCCAAGAACACAGTGGCCTCCATCATTCTTAAATGGAAGAAGTTTGGAACCACCAAGACTCTTCCTAGAGCTGGCCACCCGGCCAAAGTGAGTAATCGGGGGAGAAGGGCCTTGGTCAGGGACGTGACCAAGAACCCAGTGGTCACTCTGACAGAGCTCTAGAGTTCCTCTGTGGAGATGGAAGAACCATCCAGAAGGACAACCATCTCTGCAGCACTCCACCAATCAGGCCTTTATGGAAGAGTGGCCAGACGGAAGCCACTCCTCAATAAAAGGCACATGACAGCCCGCTTGGAGTTAGCCAAAAGGCACCTAAAGGACTCTCAGACCATGAAAAACAAGATTCTCTGGTCTGATGAAACCAAGATTGAACTCTTTGGCCTCAATGCCAAGCGTCACGTCTGGAGGAAACCTGGCACCATCCCTACGGTGAAGCATGGTGGTGGAAGCATCATGCTGTGGGGATATTTTTCAGCGGCAGGGACTGGGAGACTAGTCAGGATCGTGGGAAAGATGAACGTAGCAAAGTACAGAGAGATCCTTGATGAAAACCTGCTCCAGAGCGCTCAGGACCTCAGACTGGGGCGAAGGTTCACCTTCCAACAGGACAACGACCCTAAGCACACAGCCAAGACAACGCTGGAGTGGCTTCGGGACAAGTCTCTGAATGTCCTTGAGTGGCCCAACCAGAGCCCGGACTCGAACATCTCTGGAGAGACCTGAAAATAGCTGTGCAGCGACGTTCCCCATCCAACCTTACAGAGCTTGAGAGGATCTGCATAGAAGAATGGGAGAAACTCCCCAAATACAGGTGTGCCAAGCTTGTAGCGTCATACCCAAGAAGACTTGAGGCTGTAATCACTGCCAAAGGTGCTTCAACAAAGTACTGAGTAAAGGGTCTGAATACTTATGTAAATGTGATACTTTTTTATTTGTAATAAATGTACAAAAATGTATAAAAAACAGTTTTTGCTTCGTCATTATGGGGTATTGTGTGTAGATTGATGAGGGAAAAAAACATTTTAGAGTAAGGCTGTAACGTAACAAAATCTGGAAAAAGTCAAGGGGTCTGAATACTTTCAGAATGCACTGTAGTTACATTTTGTGACTTTGTATGTAGTACTTGCTTGGTTCCTAGTAAGTCAGTGTAGGACTAAATTGTTGCTACGTATTTTGTTTTAGTTACAATGTATGTACCTACTAAATACATAGTAATTAACAGGCTGTAAAATTAAGGGTTACCGTGGTATTGTCACGACTTCCTCCGAAGCTGCCTCCTCTCCTTGTTCGGGCAGGCTTCGGCGATCATCGTCACCGGCCTTCTAGCCACTGCCGCTCCTCATCTCATCATTCCATTTATTTTGTCTTGTTTATTACACACATCTGGTTCATATCCCCTCATCAGTACCTGTATAAGTGTTCCCTCTGCCCCCTTGTCTTTGTGTGTGATTGTTTATTGTGGAGGATAGTGAAGCTCGGTGGAGCTCCGTGTATTTTGTATCGCCGGGATATTTTCCTGTGTGCCTTGTATTTTCCAGTGCGCCTGTTTTGTCCACTGGAGTGTTTTTAACGCATTACTGCGTAACTCTGTATTTGCGGAATAAAGCTGTTATTCTGTGATTTACCCTCCTGCGCCTAACTCCTTCAACATCACCTCCTCACAGGTATGTCTATTGGGGAAAGTAGTTGAGACTCTTGACACTCTTGATAAGCGAGTTCTCCCTGAATACTAATAAGTCACAAAGGCTGCATCTGAAAACGTTACGAGTCGTCAAATCCTTGCTTCCTCCATACTTGTTTCCTCAAATTCCTCACCTCTCAAAATACATTGGGCGAAAGGATCCAAGGTTCCTCCCCTGAAACTCCTCCTCCAATTCACTTTGAAAGGGAAGTGAGGAATTGGAGGAAACAAGGACGGAGGAAGCAAGGGTTTGACGGCTATGTCTTTAGATACAGCCATCGTGTTTCACATTTCACAAGCAGCTGGTAGAGCACGGCGCTTGTAACGCCAAGGTAGTGGGTTCGATCCCCGGGATCACCCATACACAAAAATGTATGCACGCATGACTGTAAGTCGCTTTGGATAAAAGCGTCTGCTAAATGGCATATTATTATTATTATATTACAAGCAGCTCTTTGGTAGTAACACTGATCAGGAAAATGACAATCACAATGACCTCCACTGATGGACCCATTTTACAGTAATCAAGCTAGGAGGAGGGAGTATAAATTAGAGAGCGAGAGAGAGTTACAGATTAGCATAGGAAGTGCAGAAGGGTGTGGAAGCGTGTGGGCACTGACAGGAAATAGTACTGGTTCATCACTGCACCCCTCTCCCACGCCTCTGAGCTAAGGGTCCATCCCAGGTTAATATGACAGAAGATAATGGGACAGCTGGACTCCAAAAAAGGAGATGTGTTTTGGATCAGTAATGGCACCGGAGGGGATGGCTGCCATTTTACTGGCTCCTAACCAACTGTGCTATTTTGTGTGTTTTTTCGTATTGTTTGTAACTTATTTTGTACATAATGTTGCTGCTACCTTCTCTTATGACCGAAAAGAGCTTCTGGATATCAGAACAGCGATTACTCACCTCGAACTGGACGAAGGATATACTGTTTCTCCAAGACCAGGCCTAAATCCCTGTCATTCGTGTGAAAAAAAGATGGAGGTACAGGGGGCGGAGATCGGGGTGCCTTGTGAGAATTCGTCAGCGAGTGGGTAACCGCCTCTACCATCCGTTCTATTGGCCAACGTGCAATCACTGGAGAATAAACTGGATGAGCTCCGTTCGAGACTAACCTACCAATGGGACATAAAAAATTGTAATATCTTATGTTTCACCGAGTCGTGGCTGAACAACGACACGGATAATATACAGTTGGCTGGGTTTTCCATGCATCGGCAGGACAGAACTGCTACGTCCAGTATGACGAGGAGTGGTGGTGTTTGTCTATTTGTCAATAACAGCTGGTGCACGATGTCTAATATTAAGGAAGTCTCAAGGTATTGCTCGCCTGAGTACCTCATGATAAGCTGTAAACCACACTATCTACCAAGAGAGTTTTCATCTATATTTTTCGTAGCCGTCTATTTACCACCACAAACCGATGCTGGCGCTTAGACCACACTTAACCAGCTGTATAAGGCCATAAGCAAACAAGAAAATGCTCATCCAGACGCAGCGCTCCTAGTGGCCGGGGACTTTAATGCAGGCAAATTAAATCCGTTTTACCTCATTTCTACCAGCATGTCACATGTGCAACCAGAGGAAAGAAAACTCTAGACCGTCTTTACTCCACACACAGAAACGCATACAAAGCTCTCCTTTGCCCTCCATTTGGCAAATCTGACCATAATTCTATCCTCCTGATTCCTGCTTACAAGCAAAAACTAAAGCAGAAAGTACCAGTGACTCGCTCAATACGGAAGTGGTCAGATGACGTGGATGCTATGCTACAGGACTGTTTTGCTAGCACAGACTGGAATATGTTCCGGGATTCATCCAATGGCATTGAGGAGTATACCACCTCAGTCATCGGCTTCATCAATAAGTGCATCGACGACGTCGTCCCCACAGTGACGTACGTACATATCCAAACCAGAAGCCATGATTTACAGGTAACATCCGCATCGAGCTAAAGGCTAGAGCTGCCGCTTTCAAGGAGCAGGACACTAATCCGGAAGATTATAAGAAATCCCGCTATGCCCTCAGACGCGGGGCCAGACGGATTACCATGACGTGAACTCAGAGCATCTGCTGACCAACTGGCAAGTGTATTTCAAGCTGTCCCTGACCGAGTCTGTAAAACCTACATGTTTCAAGCAGACCACCATAGTCCCTGTGCCCAAGAAAGCGAAGGTAACCTGCCTAAATGACTACCGCCCCGTAGCAATCACGTCGGTAGCCATGAAGTGCTTTGAAAGGCTGGTCATGGCTCACATCAACACCATCATCCCAGAAACACTTGACCCACTCCAACTCGATACCGCCCCAACAGATCCACAGATGATGCAATCTCAATTGCACTCCACACTGCCCTTTCCCACCTGGACAAAAGGAACACCTATGTGAGAATGCTGTTCATTGACTACAGCTCAGCGTTCAACACCATACTGCCTACAAAGCTCATCACTAAGCTAAGGACCCTGGGACTAAACACCTCCATCTGCAATTGGATCCTGGACTTCCTGACGGGCCACCCCCAGGTGGTATGGGTAGGCAACAACACAAGTGCCATGCTGATCCTCAACACGGGGGCCCCTCAGGGGTGCATGCTTAGTCCCCTCCTGTACTCCCTGTTCACCCACAACTGCGTGGCCAAGCACGACTCCAACCCCATCATTAAGTTTGCTGACAACACAACAGTGGTAGTCCTGATCACTGACAACGATGAGACAGGCTATAGGGAGCAGGTCAGAGACCTGGCAGTGTGGTGCCAGGACAACAACCTCTCCCTCAACGTGAACAAGACAAACAAGATGATCGTGGACTACAGGAAAAGGAGGGCCGAACACACCCCCATTCACATCGACGGGGCTGTAGTGGAGCGGGTCGAGAGTTTCAAGATCCTTGGTGTCCACATCACCAACAAACTATCATGGTCCAAATACACCAACAAAGTCGTGAAGAGGGCACAACATGCCTTTTCCCCCTCAGGAGACTGAAAAGATTTGGCATGGGTCCCCAGATTCTCAAAAAGTTATACAGCTGCACCATCGAGAGCATCCTGACTGGTTGCATCACCGCCTGATATGTAGTGCGTACAGCCCAGTATATCACTGGGGCCAAGCTTCCTGCAATCTAGGACCTACAGTATATACTAGGCGTGTCAGAGGAAGGCCCAAAAAATTGTCAAAGACTCCAGTCACCCAAGTCATAGACTGTTCTCTCTGCTACCACACAGCAAGCGGTACCGGAGCGCCAAGTCTTGATCCAAAAGGCTCCTTAACAGCTTCTACTTTATTTTATTTAGTAAATATTTTCTTAACTCTATTTCTTGAACTGCATCATTGGTTAAGGGCTTGTAAGTAAGCATTTCACGGTAAGGTCTACACCTGTTGTATTTGGCGCATGGGATTCTTTTGTTTGTTTTTGGATTTGATTTGATGGATGGTCTAGTAATCTAATGGCACATCCAAAGTGTTATTGTCAAATAAACTCAGGTAGGCCATAGCTATCATTTTGATTCGCTTTCTGTTGTTTATTTTGGTCTTAAGTGCTGAATGGTTGCAGAATAATATTTTATTTCAAGTGCTTCTAGATGCCAGTGGGGAAGGTAGATCGTCTTAAAGAGTCATTGGTTGAAACAAACAAACATTTAAATCATATTTTTCCTTGATTTTCTTTAACTACCTCTTATTCTACTTGCTCAATATCTCCTTCCTTCATCCTTATTAGTTATAAATGCAAATCTGTACTCCCTTTAAATAACTATATCATCAATGTGACCTATTACAGCTCAAGCAATAACCCTCTTGTAAGGGTTCTTCTCATATTTATTAATTCATTTGACATTTGAGGTGTATTTCCCCGTGGCGCTGAACATATTGTGTGTATCAGATATTGTTCCCACATGTGCGTCAGTTACTGTATAACTGCAGTGAGACCGTGAACACACACACACACAGACACACACAGACGTAAATGCCTTAATCTTGTTTGGACCCCAGGAAGAGTAGCTGCTGCCTAGGCAGCAGTGAATGGGGCTCCTTAATAAATACAAAATACAAAATGCACACACACACACACACAAACAAAGGTTAGAGAATAATTAAACACATTTTTGTATCATCAGTCACCTGAAATGTTTAATGAGGATATCATTGATGAGTTGTGGTTTTGTTTTACATGTGGCATGCATATGCATAGGGGTTTTCTAGCCTACTGTGACCCCAACATCCAGAAGAGATCATACTAATGCCTCTGATGAAAATAGGCTTGGTGAGGCACATTTTGCCCTAATGATCTGCTGAGGCATCTGACAACAATTCAATATTAAATCACTATGCAACAGTGTTGTAAAAATGAACATTTCTGGTCTGTCCTTTTCCAGTAGCTAGTAGTATACTATTCAGTTGGCCAATGACGTGCAGTGAGGTCGGTGTCTGGGAAAGCACAGGCTATTATCAAAGCCAGATTTATTCACAAATAAACTTTGATGAAGCCCAAGTTCACCATACAACAGATATATCCAACAACCAGAGTGACACCAAATGTAAATACCAATGTAGCCAACATACACAAGCGATAGCCTCTGATGGCAGCATTATTCATATCATCCAGCAAAATGGCACACTGCTCAACTCAGCTCAGCCATAGACCGATGTAGTATCCATAGTTACAACTGATAGGTGGCACTAAAATACCAATATATGTACACATTTCATCCAAATAATTTGCAACGCAAACTCCATAGCCTTTCACAATGTATTTACAATTCTTCCAACGCGGGGCACGCAAACACACACACACCACATAAAATATGAAATATTATTACACACACATATGTAATTAATACTTTTCTAACAAAATGTCCAGATCAACAATCAAAATGAATAAAAAAGGCTGTTCAAAAGTGTCTCATCAAAAACTAAATTCTAGCTTGATAAATCAAATGCATTTGAAGGGATGTGGTCTATTTTCATGATTCAACAGTAGCTTAACATGCATATTGCAAAGCAAAATGCATTTAGGCCTACCTTTACTTGTAAATTAAGTCCATTCGTCTGGTGAACCTCTTGGTGACAGTGTTGTAAAAGTGACAGCAGAACCCTATGTCCATTATTTTATTATGCATGCACACAGCAGGCCCACGGTCGTGTGGGACTGGAGACGCATCCCCAAGGCCTCCTTCTATTTTCACACTGACACAAAAAGTAACACACACACAAACAGTAGATAGTAGAAAGCACAGTTTGCCCACGCAGCACACAGGTAGATTCATCCATCAGGGAATCCAGCCGGTCGGAGACCTGGCAGTGTGGTTCCAGGACAACAACCTCTCCCTCAACGTGAACAAGACAAACGAGATGATCGTGGACTACAGGAAAAGGAGGGCCGAACACACCCCCATTCACATCGACGGGGCTGTAGTGGAGCGGGTCGAGAGTTTCAAGATCCTTGGTGTCCACATCACCAACAAACTATCATGGTCCAAACACACCAAGAAAGTTGTGAAGAGGGCACAACAACGCCTTTTCCCCCTCAGGAGACTGAAAAGATTTGGCATGGGTCCCCAGATCCTCAAAAGGTTATACAGTTGCACCATCGAGAGCATCCTGACTGGTTGCATCACCGCCTGATATGTAGTGCGTACAGCCCAGTATATCACTGGGGCCAAGCTTCCTGCAATCTAGGACCTATATACTAGGCGTGTCAGAGGAAGGCCCAAAAAATTGTCAAAGACTCCAGTCACCCAAGTCATAGACTGTTCTCTCTGCTACCACACAGCAAGCGGTACCGGAGCGCCAAGTCTTGATCCAAAAGGCTCCTTAACAGCTTCTACTTTATTTTATTTAGTAAATATTTTCTTAACTCTATTTCTTGAACTGCATTGTTGGTTAAGGGCTTGTAAGTAAGCATTTCACGGTAAGGTCTACACCTGTTGTATTCGGCGCATGGGATTCTTTTGTTTGTTTTTGGATTTGATTTGATGGATGGTCTAGTAATCTAATGGCACATCCAAAGTGTTATTGTGAAATAAACTCAGATAGGTCCTAGCTATCATTTTGATTCACTTTCTGTTGTTTCTTTTGGGCTTAAGTGCTGAATGTTTGCAGAATAATATTTTATTTCAAGTGCTTCTAGATGCCAGTGGGGAAGGTAGATTGTCTTAAAGAGTCATTGGTTGAAACAAACAAACATTTAAATCATATTTTTCCTTGATTTTCTTTAACTACCTCTTATTCTACTTGCTCAATATCTCCTTCCTTCATCCTTATTAGTTATAAATGCAAATCTGTACTCCCTTTAAATAACTATATCATCAATGTGACATATTACAGCTCAAGCAATAACCCTCTTGTAAGGGTTCTTCTCATATTCATTAATTCATTTGACATTTGAGGTGTATTTCCCCGTGGCGCTGAACATATTGTGTGTATCAGATATTGTTCCCACATGTGCGTCAGTTACTGTATAACTGCAGTGAGACCGTGAACACACACACACACAGACACACACAGACGTAAATGCCTTAATCTTGTTTGGACCCCAGGAAGATCCTTAATAAATACAAAATACACACACACACACAAATCAAAGTTTTTTATTTTTATTTTTATTTTTTATTTTCTGGGGAATGGATCAGCTTAATATTGCAGATAGATTGTATCTTCTATCAATGTAATTGTCTGCATCACTTCCAATCCCCCATGTTTATTTTTATTTTTTATATATATTCCCCTTTATTACTTTTCAACCCCACCATCCTTTCCCTACTTGGAGTAAATTAGTGAACAACAATGCCCAGGCCTCTACTTCCGGTCTATACTTACTATCTACACCTTATGGACAGAGTTAATTTTACAATAATTCTATTATATATATATATATATATATATTTATTTTTTTGCTCCTGAACTTCTTCTACTCTCAACCTCTCCGATCATTTTCATGATGTCCATCCGGTTTGCTTCTAAATGCCATATCTTTCTAACTGTGCTCTTTCCCAAAAGCTCCCAACATACAACCTATATACTTATTATGGACACAGTATGCTTACATTATTAGCTATCTTTCTTATTATCTGTTGTTATTTGTTATTAGTCCCATCCTTCAACTCTATTCAATACCTCCCATCTATCTCTTAACACCATCCATATAGGATTTCTATTTGCCATATATATTTCAACCGTACTGTGATGTTTTACAAAAGTTCTGAACCTTTCTATTCTCATTGCTTCTACAGATTGTGAATTAAAAATAAACATTTTTGCTAAAAGTATTATTATATTATTGATTGATTGACTATGACTTTTCAGATCACCCAGTAATGCTATCTGCAAGGTTAGTTCCGGGTAAATATTGCAATCCTTTAGCCATTCCTGGACCTGTGTCCAAAAACAAGCTACAAATGGACAGAACCAAAACAAATGATCTAATGATTCTGTCTCTTCACAGCAAAATCTGCAGAGCTGGGAAGATTGTATCCCCCATATAAATAACATTCTATTGGTAGCAAGAATTTTATATAATAATTAAAATTGAAAGATTCTAATTTTTGAATCCGGTGTCGTTTTGCGTGTCAGTTCATAAACACTATGCCATGGGATCGGTACGTCAAAGATCTCTTCCCAACTATTTTGCAATCTATATGGGACGGCTGTCAATCCTTTGGTCCTTAAGTGAAACTGATATACTTTTTTATTTATCACAGTTTTCCTTAACCAATTATGTTCTTTAATGCAAGGCCGACAGACAAGTTCCTTACTTTCTCCCCCTTCAACTTTCCTCTTCCACTTTTGCGGTAAGGCTGCAATTATTTGGTTGTAATTTTGGGTAGAGCAGACATTTCCATATGTTTTTGTTAGCTGCATGTGCGACATAACTCCACCAGTCCTACCGATGATATCATTTACGAAGATTATACCTTTTTTAAACATTCTGTCAAAAAATAAAGGTTTTTTGTCAATTAGTATATTTTAATTTAACCACAATATTTGTTGCATTATTTGTTCTGTCGTTTCTGGAGGATTAAATTGAAATTGCAACCAACTTTCTATGGCTTGTTTTAGAAATAGTGACATTTGGGAGATTATTTCCTTTTCAAATAACTGAAAGTGAGAGGTTGTAATCTGAATAAAGGGAAAAAGGCCTTTCTTGAACAGTGGGTGAGACAATCTTACTAATTTGCTTGAGAACCAGTTCGGATTTAAGTATAACTTTTGGATGACTGAAGATTTTAGTGATAGGTCTAATGCTTTAATATTTAATAATTTCTGTCCTCCGAATTCATATTCATTATATAAATATGCTCTTTTAATTTTGTCTGGCTTGCCGTTCCAAATAAAATTAAATATTTTTTTCGCATATAATTTAAAAAACTGTTTGCTAGGCGTAGGCAAGACCATAAGCAAATAGGTAAACTGGGATAATACTAAAGAGTTAATCAGGGTGATTTTCCACAAATTGACAGGTATTTTCCTTTCCATGGTAGTAAGATCTTATCTATTTTTGCTAACTTTCTATTAAAATTTATTGAAGTGAGATCATTTATTTCCTTTGGGATATGTATTCTGAGTATATCCACATCACCATCAGACCATTTTATTGGTAAACTACATGGTAATGTAAAAATTGTATTTTTTAGTGATCCAATACGTAATATAGTACATTTGTCATAATTTGGTTTTAATCCAGAGAGGTTAGAAAATGTATCTAGATCCTCTATGAGGCTGTGAAGGGATTCTAGTTGTGGATCTAAAAGAAAACATGAATCATCTGCGTACAATGACACCTTTGTTTTTAAGCCCTGTATTTCTAATCCTCTGATATTATTATTGGATCTGATTTTAATAGCTAACATCTCGATGGCCACAATAAATAGATATGCCGATAGTGGACAACCTTGTTTCACTCCTCTTGACAGTTTAAAACTTTCTGAGAAAAAGCCATTATTTACTATTTTACACCTAGGGTTACTATACATGATTTTGACCCATTTTATAAGAGATTCTCCAAAATTGAAATGCTCCAGGCATTTATATATAAACCCCAGTCGAACTTTATCAAATGCCTTTTCGAAGTCTGCTATGAATAGCAGGCCTGGTTTCCCATATTTTCCATAGTGTTCTATTGTTTCCAATACTTGCCTTATATTATCTCCAATGTATCTTCCATGTAAAAAACCTGTCTGATTAGAATGAATAATATCCGACAATACCTTTTTAATTCTATGCGCTATACATTTTGCTAGGATTTTTGCATCACAACACTGAAGTGTAAGGGGCCTCCAATTTTGTAAATGGACTGGATCTTTATAAACAAAAGTTAGAGAATAATTAAACACATTTTTGTATCATCAGTCACCTGAAATGTTTAATGAGGATATCATTGATGAGTTGTGGTTTTGTTTTACATGTGGCATGCATATGCATGGGGGTTTTCTAGCCTACTGTGACCCCAACATCCAGAAGAGATCATACTAATGCCTCTGATGAAAATAGGCTTGGTGAGGCACATTTTACCCTAATGATCTGCTGAGGCATCTGACACCAATTAAATATTAAATCACTATGCAACAGTGTTATAAAAATGAACATTTCTGGTCTGTCCTTTTCCAGTAGCTAGTAGTATACTATTCAGTTGGCTAATGACGTGCAGTGAGGTCGGTGTCTGGGAAAGCACAGGCTATTATCAAAGCCAGATTTATTCACAAATAAACCTTGATGAAGCCCAAGTTCACCATACAACAGATATATCCAACAACCAGAGTGACACCAAATGTAAATACCAAGATACACAAGCGATAGCCTCTGATGGCAGCATATTTCATATCATCCAGCAAAATGGCACACTGCTCAACTCAGCTCAGCCATAGACCGATGTAGTATCCATAGTTACAACTGATAGGTGGCACTAAAATACCAATATATGTACACATTTCATCCAAATAATTTGCAACGCAAACTCCATAGCCTTTCACAATGGATTTACAATTCTTACAACGCGGGGCACGCAAACACACACACACCACATAAAATATGAAATATTATTACACACACATATGTAATTAATACTTTTCTAACGAAATTTCCAGATCAACAATCGAAATGACAAAAAAAGGCTGTTCAAAAGTGTCTCATCAAAAACTAAATTCTAGCTTGATAAATCAAATGCATTTGAAGGGATGTGGTCTATTTTCATGATTCAACAGTAGCTTAACATGCAAATTGCAAAGCAAAATGCATTTAGGCCTACCTTTTACTTGTAAATTAAGTCAATTCGTCTGGTGAACCTCTTGGTGACAGTGTTGTAAAAGTGACAGCAGAACCCTATGTCCATTATTTTATTATGCATGCACACAGCAGGCCCACGGTCGTGTGGGACTGGAGAGGCATCCCCAAGGTCTCCTTCTATTTTCACACTGATACAAAAAGTCACACACACACAAACAGTAGCTAGTAGGTAGCACAGTTCGCCCACATGAAGATTAATCCATTAGGGAATCCAGCCGGTCGGAGAGCAGAAGAATCCTCCTGCACGAGTGTGCCCCCATGCAGCCACGCACTTAGAATAGTTGTAGTGTAGTTAGTCGCATCCATCTTGTAGAAGCCAAGGCTCTGGCCTGCATTGAGTGGTGGGAGAAGCCCCATTCCCATTACATCCACAAAGCAAAAGTAAATGTCATAGATGTGTAAAAGTCTGGGTAAAAATTACTAATTGGTAATGACGTTTCAGACAAGTGGACAGTCCAGTACTCACTGTTCGCCTGCCTGACAGCTAGCAGTGAGGGAGTTGGTGGTTGCCTTCTGTCATGCCTTGCCTGTCATGAATAAAGTCAAGTTTTGTATGCTGTATGCTGCCTCTGTCTGGTCTTAACTTTCATTATAGTTGACATTCCACTCTTTGAACCCTCCAAATGGTGCGTTACGTTATTTGAGGTGCAGTATAGTAGTTTCCATTAGTCAGGTTGTTTTTGCTAGCTAGCTTTGTTCAGTTCAAGGGATGCGAGTGCCAAATTATGTAGACACGTCCAAATGTACACAGTTTACCCCAGGCAATATCCACACAACATGTTTAGGCAATACGCACACGCAAAATATAAAATTGGCTCAATGCAACAAATGTAACTACTTCAAGCTAGGCAAACCAGCGACACCTATGCTGACCCTATGACTGGAGTCAGGAAAGGCAGCGCACGTCAAGAATTTTAATGGCTTTGAATGGATGGAAAGAAAGGTATGAATATCCTTGAGCCTCTCATGAGGTTTTGATGCTGTTTTAGCACATTTTGAGATTTTGAGCATAAAAACCACCAGAATCACTGAGGGAAAAACATTAGATAACAAAAAATAATGACTATTTTGTATATAATTGTATTTTTTATTTGGCTTTTCATAACAGCTGTTTATAATTAGATTATCACAGGGTAAGCACTGCCTACCCCGACTGCACATCACTGGTTGTAGCCATATTCAGCACACCAGGCATAGATTATGAGTGAAAAGGGGTCACACTACTGCTACTTAAATAGTCAGTTTGAGAGGATGGAAACAGATAGAACTGATGGGTTGAATAAAATTGTTGACTGGCTTGTTTAATCGTTCTAATAAAATAATTTTAAAGCAAATTAAATAGTATCAGATGACAATGTAGTCAACCCGAGCTTGGTAGGAAGGTGTGGAATTGGGGAATTGGAAATTACATAATGTGCTTTGTGGCTATAAAATTCATTGTCTGTTTATGTCATAAGGCTTTTGTTTGTGTAAAGTTGGTTAACACTTTATTTGGACAGTCTACAGACTATCAGTAACATTTAAACTAACTACACTACATGACCAAAAGTATGTGGATACCTGCTCATCGAACATCTCATTCCAAAATCATAGGCATTAATATGGAGTTGGTTCCCCCTTTGCTGCTATTACAGCCTCCACTCTTCCGGGAAGGCTTTTTACTAGATGTTGGAACATTGCTGCGGGGACTTACTTCCATTCAGCCACAAGAGCATTAGTGAGGTCGGGCACTGATGTTGGGCAATTAGGCCTGGCTCACAGTCGGCGTTCCAATTCATCCCCAAGGTATTCGATGGGGTTGAGGTCAGGGCTCTGTGCTGGCCAGTCATGTTCTTCCACACCCATCTCGACAAACCATTTCTGTATGGATCTCGCTTTGTGCACGGGGGTATTGTCTTGCTGAAACAGGAAAGGGCCTTCCCCAAACTGTTGCCACAAAGTTGGAAGCACAGAATCATCTAGAATGTCATTGTATGCTATAGCGTTAAGATTTCCCTTCGATTGGAACTAAGGAGCCGAGCCCGAACCAAGAAAAATAGCCCCAGACCATTATTCCTCCTCCACTAAACTTCACAGTTGGCACTATGCATTGGGGCAGGTAGCATTCTCCTGGCATCCTCCAAACCCAGATTCATCCGTCGGACTGCCAGATGGTGAAGCGTGATTCATCACTCCATAGAACGTGTTTCCACTGCTCCAGAGTCCAATGGTGGCGAGCTTTACACCACTCCAGCCAACACTTGGCATTGTGCATGGTGATCTTAGGCTTGTGTGTGGCTGCTCGGCGATGTAAACCCATTTCATGAAGCTCCCGACGAACAGTTCTTGTGCTGATGTTGCTTCCAGAGGCAGTTTGGAACTCAGTAGTGAGTGTTGCAACTGAGGACAGACTATTTTTATACACTACGCGCTTCAGCACTCTGCGGTCCTGTTCTGTGAGCTTGTGTGGCCTACCACTTCGTGGATGAGCCATTGTTGCTCCTTGTCACGATCGTTTACGGATGAGACGGACCAAGGCGCAGCGTGATAAGCGTACATATTTATTAAAGTACTTAACACGAACAAAACAACAAACAAACTAAACGTGAAGTCCAAGGTAGACTAATAACATACCTTTACGGAACAAGATCCCACACAGACTGGTGCCAAACGGCTGCCTAAGTATGGTCCCCAATAAGAGACAACGAACTACAGCTGCCTCTGATTGGGAACCACCCTGGCCAACATAGATCTACACGATCTAGAAACTCAAACATAGAAAACTAAACATAGAAACTACACACCCTGGCTCAACATTTAAGAGTCCCCAGAGCCAGGGCGTGACAGTACCCCCCCCCCCCCAAAGGTGCGGACTATGCCCGCGCCCCATAAACATAACAGGGTAGGGGCCGGGTGGGCATTCCGCCTCGGAGGCGGATCCGGCTCCGGGCGTAACCACCACTTTCTCTCCACCTCCCTGTTGCGCCCCTGGTCTGGTCTGGCACCATTGACTGGAGCTGGACCCGACGACGGTGGATCGAACTGTACAGGCTCCGGACTGGAGCCGCTGGCCGGAGCTGGACTGGGCACCGGTGGAGCGGATTGCTCTGGCTCCGGAGTGGATCCGCTGACTGGAGTTGGACCGGACCCCGGTGGAGCGGATTGCTCTGGCTCCGGAGTGGAGCAGCTGACCGGTGCCGGACCAGGCACCGGTGGAACAGGCACGGGCCGTGCCGGACTGGACACACGCACCACTGGCTTGGTGCGGGGAGCAGGAAAGGGCCGGACCGGGCTGGCGACGCGCACCACTGTCTTGGTGCGAGGGACAGGAACAGGCCGGGCTGGACTGGGAATACACAACACTGGCTTGGTGCGGGGAGCAGGAACAGGCCGGGCCGGACTGGGAACACGCACCACTGGCTTGGTGCGGGGAGCAGGAACGGGCCGGGCCGGACTGGGAACACGCACCACTGGCTTGGTGCAGGGAGCAGGAACGGGCCGGGCCGGACTGGGAACACGCACCACTGGCTTGGTGCGGGGAGCAGGAACGGGCCGGGCCGGACTGGGAACACGCACCACTGGCTTGGTGCGGGGAGCAGGAACGGGCCGTACCGGACTGTGGACACACACCACTGGCTTAGTGCGAGGAGCAGGAACGGGTCGGGCCGTACTGGGAACACGCACCACTAGCTTAGTGCGGGGAGCAGGAACGGGCCAGACCGTACTGGGAACACACACCACTGGCCTTGTACGGGAAGCAGGAATGGGTCGGGCCGTACTGGGAACACGCACCACTGGCTTAGTGCGGGGATCAGGAACGGGCCGGACCGGACTGGCGACACACACCACTTGCTTGGTTCGAGGAGCGGGACTGGGTTCCCTTCTAAACCCCCGCTCCTTCTGCTGCCTAACCAGCTCCTCTCGCCGTGCCTCTACACTCTCCTTCTCCCTTATCGCCTCCTGTAGCTCCTCCCTCTGACCAATTAACTCCTGCTCCCTCTGGACCAATAGCCCCCGTAACCTGGTGGCCTCCTCTCCTAATCTGCAGATTCGCCCTGTCGCTGCCTCCTGCTGCCTCGTCGTCCACGCTGTGTGCCCCCCCCCCATTTTTTTATTGGGGTTGCCTCGGGTGTCCGTCGTCGGCACGGTTGGCGCCGTTTCTCCTCTCCTGCCTGGGCATTTACCTTCGCGCATGGCCCTTTCCCCGCGAATATCTCCTCCCATGACCACCATTTGCCCACCTGAGACATCGCTATTCTCTCTTCCTGGGCATGCTGCTTGGTCCTCATTTGGTGGGATCTTCTGTCACGATCGTTTACGGATGAGACGGACCAAGGCGCAGCGTGATAAGCGTACATATTTATTAAAGTACATAACACGAACAAAACAACAAACAAACTAAACGTGAAGTCCAAGGTAGACTAATAACATACCTTTACGGAACAAGATCCCACACAGACTGGTGCCAAACGGCTGCCTAAGTATGGTCCCCAATCAGAGACAACGAACTACAGCTGCCTCTGATTGGGAACCACCCTGGCCAACATAGATCTACACGATCTAGAAACTCAAACATAGAAAACTAAACATAGAAACTACACACCCTGGCTCAACATTTAAGAGTCCCCAGAGCCAGGGCGTGACACTCACACGACTTCACAATAAAAGTACTTACAGTTGACCGGGGCAGCTCTAGCAGGGCAGAAATGTGACAACTGACTTGTTGGAAAGGTGGCATCCTATGACAGTGCCAGGTTGAAAGTCACTGAGATTTTCAGTAAGGCCATTCTACTACCACTGTTTGTCTATGGAGATTGCATGGCGGTGTGGTTGATTTTATACACCTGTCAGCAACGGGTGTGGCTGAAATTGCCAAATCCACTAATTTGAAGGGGTGTCCATATACTTTTGCATATATAGTGTATCTATTAAACCTAACCCTAGCTCTAACGTTAATCTTTATCCTAACCCTAAACGTAACCCTTACCCTAACCCTCTAAACTTAACCCTTACCCTAACCCTTATTCTAAATCTAACCCTAACCGTAACCTTAGCAAGCAGTTGCTTATCAACAGATAGCTTGTTGATATTTTGACTTTCCGGACTATCCAAATAATGTGTGACCTAAAGTAGTCTTACACAGGTCAACCATAACCTCTCACATTAACTTACAGTAGGCTACAATACATGGCTCTGTCCTGGTGACCCTTGGGTGGTGGTAAGTGAGAGCTAATGCATGTTCTTTTATCTACATCAAGTTTTATGTCCTTATGTCCTTCTTTAATTGTTATTTTTGGGGGTAAAGTCTGATTCGCTGACCTACTGTGGAAAGGCTGTTGGCCACAAACATGCTATTCAAGACTACATTGTTCAACACTCAGTAAAATGGCCCTTACATTTCTAATATGAGTGGGGTGGCAAAACAGCAGCAATTTCAGCACCGCCATGATGCCCTTTCTGGACCAAGTGCTGTCCACGCCAGTGAGGTGCTGAAAGTTGTCTAAGTTCACTCGAGTCCATCTTCCACATACAAGAAATACACTTCTCCTCCTTCGGCAGAGTTGATGAAGTTCAATAAACCAATAAGCAAAATTGAAAACTTGTAGCCATAACAAAGTTTCTAGGTCTTATTTTTTGGTCCCTAAAAGCTAAACATTTATTTTAACAATAGCCTAGGTCTTTATAGTGTTAAATTCCCATGGTTCCATAGTAAAGTTTAGTTAATATTGTGTTTTCATTACTTCTTGTCACTTTCTTGTCAAGTCTCTGGATTATTTGATTTACTGTTGAAGATATAAATTCATTATGCTACAATATCTATTTCATTATGTTGATGGTTTGGTGTTTTAAAGGCCTGGATTTAGACTACAGTGAGGGAAAAAAGAATTTGATCCCCTGCTGATTTTGTACGTTTGCCCACTGACAAAGAAATGAAAAGTCTATAATTTTAATGGTAGGTTTCTTTGAACAATAAGAGACAGAATAACAACAAAATAATCCAGAAAAACGCATGTCAAAAATGTTATAAATTGATTTGCATTTTAATGAGGGAAATAAGTATTTGACCCCCTCCCAATCAGAAGGATTTCTGGCTCCCAGGTGTCTTTTATACAGGTAACGAGCTGAGATTAGGAGCACACTCTTAAAGGGAGTGCTCCTAATCTCAGCTTGTTACCTGTATAAAAGACACCTGTCCACAGAAGCAATCAATCAATCAGATTCCAAACTCTCCACCATGGCCAAGACCAAAGAGTTCTCCAAGGATGACAGGGACAAGATTGTAGACCTACACAAGGCTGGAATGGGCTACAAGACCATCGCCAAGCAGCTTGGTTTGAAGGTGACAACAGTTGGTGCGATTATTCGCAAATGGAAGGAACACAAAATAACTGTCAATCTCCCTCGGCCTGGAGCTCCATGCAAGATCTCACCTCGTGGAGTTGCAATGATCATGAGAATGGTGAGGAATCAGCCCAGAACTACACGGGAGGATCTTGTCAATGATCTCAAGGCAGCTGGGACCATAGTCACCAAGAAAACAATTGGTAACACACTACGCCGTGAAGGACTGAAATCCTGCAGCGCCCGCAAGGTCCCCCTGCTCAAGAAAGCACATATACAGGGCTGTCTGAAGTTTGCCAATGAACATCTGAATGATTCAGAGGAGAACTGGGTGAAAGTGTTATGGTCAGATGAGAGCAAAATCGAGCTCTTTGGCATCAACTCAACTCGCCGTGTTTGGAGGAGGAGGAATGCTGCCTATGACCCCAAGAACACCATCCCCACCGTCAAACATGGAGGTGGAAACATTATGTTTTGGGGGTGTTTTTCTGTCAAGGGGACAGGACAACTTCACCGCATCAAAGGGACGATGGACGGGGCCATGTACCGTCAAATCTTGGGTGAGAACCTCCTTCCCTTAGCCAGGGCATTGAAAATGGGTCGTGGATGGGTATTCCAGCATGACAATGACCCAAAACACACGGCCAAGGCAACAAAGGAGTGGCTCAAGAAGAAGCACATTAAGGTCCTGGAGTGGCCTAGCCAGTCTCCAGACCTTAATCCCATAGAAAATCTGTGGAGGGAGCTGAAGGTTCGAGTTGCCAAACGTCAGCCTCGAAACCTTAATGACTTGGAGAAGATCTGCAAAGAAGAGTGGAACAAAATCCCTCCTGAGATGTGTGCAAACCTGGTGGCCAACTACAAGAAATGTCTGACCTCTGTGATTGCCAACAAGGGTTTTGCCACCAAGTACTAAGTCATGTTTTGCAGAGGGGTCAAATACTTATTTCCCTCATTAAAATGCAAATAAATTTATAACATTTCTGACATGCGTTTTTCTGGATTTTTTTGTTGTTATTCTGTCTCTCACTGTTCAAATAAACCTACCATTAAAATTATAGACTGATCATGTCTTTGTCAGTGGGCAAATGTACAAAATCAGCAGGGGATCAAATACTTTTTTCCCTCACTGTGATAAAATAATTTTAAACTGAATAATGTCAGATATTTTGTCAAACATATACTGTTTTATATCTCATTCGTGTATTTGTTCAGGCAGAATATTATTTATGTTGTTATAGCATCACGTTTCCTCATAGCCTCAATCATCAATTAGATAGGCCCTAGCCTAGTGTAGCCTACGCGTGCATGTGATGTGGAATTAATGACGCAGTCATTGATGTAGAGAGGGTGTGACTGTGTAAAATTGTTCCGGTGGAATAGTACTTATCACAGATGAACAAGAACACAAGCAAACAGCAACCAGAGAGAAGTAATTATGAAGACCTCTCAGTGCCAAACCAGAGTCTCTCAGAGCGGCAGCGCGAGCTACATGAGCGGCCTCAGCACCAGCGCAATGAACCCGCTCAGCAGTGCGAGCCTCACCCTCCTAGTTCTCCTCATCTCAGCGATCCCCGTCTGCAAAAGTAAGTTTAATAATATATTTTGTCCATGCTTTGGGTATAGAATATGGAAAGTCTTGTGCATTGCTAAAGGTCGAAGTCAAGATGTTAAAACGAAAAACTTTTTAGGCAATGGGAAATATTTGTGGGTCTGGTGTAGCCTAATTGAATAGGTTATGAAAGTTTTTCTAAACCATTAAATTTGGGCAACATAAATTGCTAATAGGCCTAATCAACAAGCTCAACAAAAACAATATATATGTTGAAAAGATAGACATTTGTTTAGCCTACAAAATAAAACTAGGTTAATCAATCATCTCTCTTTGTTTGTTTTAATGTGTACAACTCCTGAAAAAATTTAACTGTAGACTAAACGTAGTTCTATTTCAATTCCTTACAATATGAATAGACCCATATCAATGTTTAAACTCAAGATTATTTTACATGCCAAACATTATATTATTGTGCGTAATTACGCATTCTTGGGAACGTTCCCAAAGGAGAGAAAAGGTTTGAGAAATAATTAAAAGTTTTTTGTTGTTGTGGATAGTGACATTTACTTAAGTCTACGTTAAATGCAGATTATCATTATAATTATCAGTAAATGTACGGCAATTGTTGCCTGTTGCATTCAATTAAACGTTTGCCATGTCATCAACACTTTCAGCAGTTTCAATTGGTAAGTTTATTTTGTTCTGAAGAGGGCCTGGGGTCTCCCAGATTGTTGCTAAAATCAGAGCGCTAGATTTGATGGCAATCTTTCATTACAACGATGTTTTATTTATTTATCCTATTTAACCTATTATCCAATACTTTATTTTCGTTTATGGGATTTTCTCTGACTGGAATTGAATTGATTCTAAACTGTGTTGCATAGAGAACTGGTGTAAGCCTATAGGCACCCACCACCAGTACTGCGGCTTCACAGCCTGTTGTTCTAGGGCTGTTCAATGTCGGACCTGGAGGGCCGAAACACTTCTGGTTTTCATCTTCTCCTTCTAATAAGGAACTATTTCAGACCTGGGAGACCAGGTGAGCGCAATTAACTACCAGGTAGAAACAAAAACAGAAGTGTTTCATCCCGCCAGTACCGGAACTGAACAGACCTGGGCTGGGTTTCCCAAAAGCATCATAGGTGGTAAACTTAATTCTATTGAAACTAAATGGATGAAAGATGATCTTAGTTCAATGATGATTTGGGGAAATCCAGCCCTATTCTTGAGTATGAAATTAGGCTACACTTTTATGACTCCCCATAGCCATCTAACATACATTGGAAAGGAAATGACCTTCTAATCAACAATCAGTTAATTTCACAGTATTTTGAACCATCATGGGACTTCCTATTGGAACTTGTTGTGGATGAGCCTGATCATTAGTTTAAAATTTACCCATTAGTATTGTCAAACCTTTCTGGGAATAACATCTATTGTGGCATTGTTGCAGCTTGTTTTGGTAAAACTATGATTTTAGTGTACTTATTGCACTGGTAATTTCTCTCTATCTTTTATTTATTTCATGCATGGCCCTCTTCTCCCTCTCTCACTCCTTTCCTTGTCCTATGACTGACAGCTTGAATCTACTACAATTACCCCCCAAAGACATGTCAGGATAATCTGAGGCAGGCAAACTCTGGCCCTGACAAACAGGCAAAATCGTAATGACTTAACATTGGATTGGATTCGACTCCAAACAGCAATAATGTCACAAATGATTGAGACGTCAATAGATTTAGAATGGCAATCGTGTCAATCACTCTTCAGATGTGATCAATTATATTTGTTAAGGGTTATTTGCTGTGACATTGAGAGATTGATCACAGCTTTGATGCTCTTATGTGTTAATTGGCACAGGTGTTTAGAGACAGTTAAACCGCGATGGTGACAGGAAGAGATAACAGAGCTATTGCTGTGTCAGACGAAAAGAAGGAAAGAAGAGAGGGAAAGACGGATCTATAAGGGAAAATAGTGGTTTACAAGAAAGACATCCCCTTTGGGGCATACCATTGCTGGATGTCAATACACCTTTGGGATACAGAGCTGTTGGTTTATATTTAGCTGGTCACTGTGAGTTTTTGAATATGAACAAATATGACCACAGGGTAACATAGGAAAGCTTCAATACACTCTCTAATTTCCCATCCACCTGTTGTATTGTCAAAATGCATTAGTTCATGTCTATGATCCACTCAAAGTGGATTGTTATGGTTTTTAATCATGATCTGCACACTCCTACCAGCTCAGTCCTACAGCATCAATGTGATGATGTAATGATGCTTGTGCCTGTCTGTGTTTTAATGGAAGGTGTTCCAATACAACAGCAAAGAGCAACAATAGACCAGCACCAGCGTCTCAACCAGGTAGGCCACAGAACTACAGTGCTTCTCTTTGTATCTCTCTCTACATTTTCCCATACTAAGACTGAGTTGTTGCTCTCCTTTGCAATAAAGAGACATGTTTACTGTTCACTCCCTCTATCATAACAGCACTCTCTTGTCTTGTCTCCAATAGCTAGAAGATGTGTGCTCATCCTACATTTCTGCAGACCTGGCATTTCGTGTGAGTAAGACTAGAATAATTAAATGATCAAATGAAAGCGCTGAAGGGAATGGATGAATGTTCAATGTTTTCTTTCTCTGAACCTCTCTCATATTTTCAAGTTCAGGATCAATTCCAATTATGATGAAATTTAAAATAGTCAATAACAGGCTTGAAATTAAAATGGTGTACAACTGTATCAGATTCTTGCGCTCAACTCTTTCCCCCTGCTCTCTGGTTGCTACCCTAGATACCCAATGTTTTAGGAGAACTCTGTGTGTTCATGCTTGCACAGAAGTCTAAGGTATTCCACCCTTCATGTTCCAGCATAGTAGCTCAAACAATAATCATATCACATGTATAAACACACAAATACAAACATTATAGTGGTTTATCCTGTTATGTGAGCACAACACAGTTGCATGTATATTCAGATTTGCAGTGTTTAATCATTCTCAAGAGTAAATTGAGTTTTATTTCGATGTCGTTGCAGGACTTGAAAGGACAGGACAACCCTAGTAAAAGGGTAAGTGTGGCATCATGTCTGTTTCATCCATCTATTGAAATATGTTACCTTTAGTGAACGCCTATCAATGCAATCAACATCCAACCTTTTGACCATTTTTATTTGTGCGTCTATGTGTTTGCTTGCGTATACAGTTTTTATTTCATTATGTTAAGCAACAAGGTGCTGGCTTAACAGAGGGGGCGGTAAGTTGGGTTAAAGTTCAATTTCACCATGCACTGCTTGCGGCTTGACACAATAAAGCACACTGCATTTTTTAAATTATTTGTTACTTGTACTGTGCTTTTAGTATTGTATTACCTTTTTATTCCATAACGTGAATTTATATCGTGGAAAAGTGTTACGTTTTAGCTTAGTTTCTTTTCCAGAGTAAACCAAATATTTTGAGGCATGAATTGCAGACACTCACTTTCTCAAAATGCATGCCTGCTCACACAAACACACACCCTATTGCTGCCCAGCTTGTTAACTTAGTCACTTCTCAAGAGTTGTCCTCCAAGGAGATAGGCCCTTAGGTTGCTGGTTTCTGGTACAGGAAATACCATAGTGTTCCCATCCCTGGTATAACAAAGGTTGAAAAAAACTCCACCAGCCAAAGTGCTTCCCTTGTTTCTTGCTCTGCATGCAAGATGCACACTTTCATGCAAACTATTTTAGGTGCGGCATGTGTCCACACAGAGGCGTCATGCCCTAGGGGGCACAGGGGCATGTGCCCCCTCAGATTTGTCCAGTTTTTTGTTGTTGTTGTATCTCTGTAATACTTCTAGCCACCTAGCAATTTTATGAAGTTGGCTTTAACTAGCCCAGATACACTACATGACCAAAAGTATGTGGACACCTGCTCGTCGAACATCTAATTCCAAAATCATAGGCATTAATATGGAGTTGGTCCCCACTTTGCTGCCTCCACTTTTCTGGGAAGGCTTTCCACTAGATGTTGGAACATTGCCCCGGGGACTTGCTTCCATTCAGCCACAAAAGCATTAGTGAGGTCAGGCACTGATGTTGGGCGATTAGGCCTGGCTAGCAGTCGGCGTTCCAATTCATCCCAAAGGTGTTTGATGGGTTGAGGTCAGGACCATGTGCAGGCCAGTCAAGTTCTTCCACACCTATCTCGACAAACCATTTCTGTATGGACCTCGCTTTGTGCACAGGGGCATTGTCCTGCTGAAACAGGAAAGGGCCTTCCTCAAACTGTTGCCACAAAGTTGGAAGCACAAAATCATCTAGAATGTCATTGTATGCTGTAGCGTTAAGATTTCCATTCACTGGAACTAAGGAGCCTAGCCCGAACCATGAAAAACAGCCCCAGACCATTATTCATCCTCCACCAAACTTTACACTTGGCACTATTCATTCCAGCAGGTAGTGTTCTCCTGGCATTCACCAAACCCAGATTCGTCCGTCGGACTGCCAGATGGTGAAGCGTGATTCATCACTCCAGAGAACGCTTTTCTACTGCTCCAGAGTCCAATGGCGGCAAGCTTTACACCACTCCAGCCGACACTTGGCATTGTGCATGGTGATCTTAGGCTTGTGTGCTGCTGCTCGGCCATGGAAACCCATTTAATGAAGCTCCTGATGAACAGTTATTGTGCTGACGTTGCTTCCAGAGGCAGTTTGGACCTTGATAGTGAGTGTTGCAACCGAGGACAAACGATTTCTATGCGCTACGCAGCTGAGCCGTTGTTGCTCCTAAACATTTCCACTTCACAATAACAGCACTTACAGTTGACCGGGGAAGCTCTAGCAGGGCAGAAATTTCACAAACTGACATGTTGGAAAGGTGGCATCCTATGACGGTGCCACGTTGAAAGTCACTTAGCTCTTCAGTAAGGCCATTCTACTGCTAATGTTTGTCTATGGAGATTGCATTGCGGTGTGCTCGATTTTATACACCTGTCAGCAACGGGTATGGCTGAAATAGCCGAATCCACTAATTTGAAGGGGTGTCCACATACTTTTGTGTGTATATATAGTGTAGGTTCCCAATCTCCCAACCTCATAACTAGCTACCAAGAAGCCATTTCAGGCTGTCAATGAAGTTAGAGTAGCTAGCTTGTCTATCTTAGCTGGCATGCCTGCTGGCCCGGTGAGTGGACGTTCTCCATTTCTCTTTATAATGCATCTTTTTCCAGCTACTGTGAAAAGTCTGGATGTGTGTAAAACCCTCCATAGTCTGCGTTGTTTTAATATTATATGCCCATGGGGAGAAATTATGGTGCTTTTAAGTGTGACATAGCCTATTTAAAACCAGTTGTTGTTTCGTTTTGTTTAGAATTTGATTAGAATTATTAATGATCTTTTTAAGCCTTATCAATAATTAATTTTAATCTTGCTTATTGACAATGTTTGGCATGTCCATGCTCAGCCATAATGCAATTTACAGTAGGCCTAGCCCCTATATCAGTGTGAATGCTATTGAAGCCATGCAATTACTTAGAACAATATGGACTGCAAATGGGTTCAAGTTAGTATTTAGCAAAGATATGTCTACATTTTTTAAATTTCATTTCTGCAAGCCATTTAACAAACTATAACGGACTAACATTGGAATTGGAGTTGATTCGAAGGCCATACATAAAAGACCGTAAATACACAACTTGAAGCAACCACATATTTCGCCATGGAGCCTCGACACACCCACAACTTGTTTATTAATCAAAACCCAGCCCTTTCGCGCCAACACCAACAAGTGTGCTGATAATTGTGATAGTGAAAATAGCACACACCCCTGAACCTATAACGCTACCGCCTGCGCTTAAATTTACTGTTAAAATGTGACTAGATTGCAGAAAAAAAAGGTGTTTCAGGTGTTTGAAAAATGCCAAATTCTCTAACTTACGGACAGGGGACCTAGCCCCCCCTACAGACCACCCCCCCAGCTATCCTCACTTACTTTGTGCCCCCTCACATTTTGGGGTACATGACGCCACTGTTTCCACATCAATGTATACTGTCTTGTTTGCATGAGAATTTAAATTACTCATGCCCCCCTCACTTCCGCTGTGTCATCAGTATGACTGACGTGGGGGAACATCATCAGCGCAAATTAGATAAACAGAAAGGACAATGTATTTTTAAGTGCCAACTATTTTCTTCTCAAATCTCCAAGTCATTGTAATAGCACCGAAATGATATTCTCTATTTCCTGTGATGGCTTCATTAATTCATTTAGGATATAGCTCTGTTTACAGTCACTGGGCGGAGGTTGGATTTGCAAAGTTCTTCCTCAGAGGATGTTAGCACAGTAAAATCAAGTTGAGTTGACAAAATGTGAAACTTGTCAACCAGATAACAATCAAAATATGTATTTCCTAGACATTGTGATTACGCCATGAAAATATTTATTTAACTGATTGTAATCAGTTATCTGACATCACTTCCATCATTATGACATCCCACACCAAATTTTGTTCAATGTTACCTACGCATGACATTACATTTTAGTCATGTAGGAAACGCTCTTATCCAGAGCGACTTACAGGAGCAATTAGGGTTAAGTGCCTTGCTCAAGGGCACATCGACAGATTTTTCACCTAGTCGGCTTGGGGATTAGAACCAGCGACCTTTCGGTTACTGCCACTACGCGCTTAACCACTAAACTACCTGCCGCCCATGATGCTGGTACATTACATCTGTAGAGAAAGTATAGCACTTCTATGTACTGGCATGGCCTGCATGTGGAGAGTGTGCTGTCAAAAAATGTTGTGTGTGTGTGTGTGTTTGTGTCAGTGTTGCCCAATTCAGAATTGAATCGAGGAATGCATCAAATTCCAATTCTTGAATTAAAGGAAATATAATTGAATTCAGTGAAATTCTATAAAATTAAAATGCCTCTTCTATTCTATATTAGGTGTAGTCAAATCAAATCAAAGTTTATTGTTCACATACACAGATTTGCAGATGTTATCGCTGGTGCAGTGAAATGCTTGTGTTTCACTGCTTGTGTTTCTAGTAGAAACACAAGCATTTCGCTGCACCTGCAATAACATCTGCAAATCGAGCTCCAACAGCGCAGTAATACCTAGCAACAAAAAAATACAAAAATACAGAATTACAAAATAAGTTATATATGATGAGCCATGACTATAATACAGTACATATAAAGTGGGAGAAACAGTATGTAAGCATTATTAAAGTGACCAGTGTTCAATGACTATGTACATAGAAAAGCAGTATAAGGTGCAGGGTAAAGTACCTGGTAGTCTATACAAATATACATATTGAACAAATATAAAAAATGTCATTATATACATGCATATAAAACATTGTTGAAACAATTGATTTCAGGACAAACTCTTAAAGGAACAATTAAGGAAAACAAAACCTGTTTATGAATATTCTAAGTCATTAGATTTCATTAATCACATACATTTTGTTCAAAATGGGGAAAATACTTAATTTCCCAGGATGCATTAGTTTAACCCTCAAGTTGACCCTGAGGCATTCAAAAAGAAGCCAAACAAATGAATTGGTTGGTGGAAATATAATTGGCTATTCTAAGCACTAATGTTAAAAGAGTATATAAACATTGTTTTCAGAGAAAAGTGATATTTGTTGGTATCTGGAAGTGTGACCAGTCAGATTCAATGAAACTCTCATGTTCTATGACTGAGTGGAATTAATTTGAATTGCACTGAATGAACTTCTACTTCCTGTCACTCAAACTCAAATTCTACATCCTGTGGGGTGTGGCCAATTCAATTAGAATTTCAACTCATGAGTGGAATGGGAGTCAATTCCAAAATTCTGAATTGAGCCCAACCCTGGTGTGTGAGTGTGTGCGTGCACATGGGTGCATCCACTGGAGCATGCATTCATACTTGTGTCTGTATGGATGGGATGTTAGGGGGGAATGTTGTGTGTGTATATGGAGTCCTCTCTGCAACCCCCAGCCCTCTGTCTTGATGTCAGGGCAGTTGTTCATGGTTCTCATGTTTCTTCATGTCTGTCCGTATGTGGATGTTTTGTGGATGTGTCAGTCCCCTGTGAAGCACCCTCTCCTGCAGCTAGTTCCTCAACTCCATACCAGACGAGAGAGAGGAGAGTTTGTGGTCCGCGTATGTACCCTCTGCATGTTCCTTTTTACATCTACTTTGCACCTCTCACTTCTTTGGAGAGGAAATCTCTCAGTAATCTCTAATCACAATTTGCAGTGCTTTGTTATAGTGTGGTACTAATGATCAAATTAAAGATCTTGTGAACACCCTTTGCTTTTATTTACACAGGAGAGCTAAAACTCTTGATGTGCCCCAAGCAGTCAATATAGGGCATCTGGAGGATATTCTCTTTTCACTTTGTCAACGTATGCAGGATTTGTCATTTTTTCAGTGTGTTGCCCTATTATGAGACTGTTTCATTGTGCGTATAGAGGCTACCTTTTTTACACACATACTGTCACTCTTTCTACTTGTCTACATTAGCTGTTCTTTTCCATGATGCAGGTAATTACAGTCTAAAATTAGTGCTTTAACTCAACATAATTAATCCTTCATTCTACCTGGAGTTGGCATTCACATAGTAGCTACAGCAGAATTGTGAGTGGAGAAGTGCTCAGCTTAGTGTGTGTCTGTTTACGGCAGAGACTCAATGGGAGTGACGTCTGCTCTAATGGTTTTGCCTACGAAAGAATGAAATAAGTGGAAAAGGAGCTTAGACAGATAAACAAGGATATCTAGCACACTTCTTTCTGTTCCAACTGAAATGTTGACTTTTTTAATTTTAAAGTGGTTGTCGGCTGAATAAATACTGCCTTAATCAAATAAGACAATACCTGATTTTATAGCACCTGATCATTGATATCTTCTGTGCTTTCTGTTTAGGATGATCTCCAGGGACCTGGGGGAATTCAGAATAGAGGGTACTTCTTATATCGGGTATGATTGACACATTCAGAGAACAGGAATGCTCCATTCAAAAGTTTATTTGACTTCATACATCAGTAACATTTATTTTTCTTACTTACAGCCAAGAAATGGAAGACGAACCCTGGAATTTGAGTAAATGTAAGGTTTGGGGTATTTCTCAATGCCATTATTATTAGTGAACACTGCTGTAACACTGACGTCCATTTACTAGTGTACCCTGAAAGGGTTGGGATGGGGGGGAAAAAACACATCAAACTGTAATCTGACAGAGAGGGGAGGCATGTTTCCATGAAACTCTTTGGTGATTATTACTGTGAAAACAGTATGAAAAAAAAAAAAAAATGTATGCACTCACTAACTGTAAGTCTACTGTGTTTGTGCTTGCATGTGTTATAGACTCCCTACTATACGCTGTACAGAGATGACACAGAACCAGAGAACCGAACAGGCACAACCATCATAGAGTGGTCCAGACCACCGCCGAAACGATGTTGAAAGAATGAAGAAACAAAAATGAACAACAAAGAAATTAGAGTCTAAGTAAAATAATCTTTGTTGGTCCAAAAGTCTTATTTGTGTTACGTCTTTTGAAGTAAAAGCATTGTCATATGGTTATTTTTGTGGTGGCATGATTTTGCAAACAGACAGATACTGCTTATGAAACTTGCACAAAGAGGTCCTGACGCAACTGGAAAATTGTCAGTGAACACAAAAGAGGAGTGTGTTTGTGTGTGTGAGCTGAAATACTCTTGACCATACATAGTAGGGATGTAACGATTGGTTTTAACAACGATTCGATTTGTATCACGATTCGTGGTTGTCGATACGATTCAAGGACGATATTGGTTCATTTAGAACGATACGATCCGAAACGATTCAGTGACTTGAAATCGATTCAGTAACCTTTTAGCCAAAAATTCAACCAGTGTGACTGAAATATATACCTGGATACTGGACAGTGCAGGTGAAGTTTCCTAGATTCCTGTTTCTTGTAAGGACCGCAATGGTGGCTTGATAATTTCTCGCTCGTCGGCTTCTCCTCTGTCGTCCGCCATGCTATGTTTTGTTGTCTTTGCGCCTTTGCGCTGCTGCTGGCGCGGGGCGATGACGTCACGGATAGGCAGACTGAATCGAGTAATGTTTAAAGCCTTTATCATTAAAAGTGCTAAGAAAAAACATCCATATAAAGTCTGACGTGCTTAAATCCAATGGGTTATTTCCTAGTATCGATACAATCGATTTATTACATTTTAAAACTATGTTAGATTGATATATGTTGTCCAAAAGGCCAACTCGCCGAGCACAGATCGATGTAGTTGGATCATAGGAATATAAATCGATACATCGATGTAGTAGATGGATCGTTACACCCCTAATACATAGTGTGCTCAAAAAACGACACAATGTCTCTCTCTAAAACATTTTCTATGACAGAAGATTGAGATCTCACCCAACACGATTATGTTGCACCCACATTCTGTGATTAAATTCCACCTTTCAAACAGACGTAAGAGCAGAAAGGTTGATTATAGTCTCAATATACCAAAACCTCAAATTGTTTCAGCTACCAACTATTACATTCAGGTGAAAAACGAAACTCATTCTGATGACTTACTAATTGTATTTACCTTGCAGCATGATTAATTGTTTTGTTAATTAGGAAAATATTTGTGGAGAGTCAGGTATGGAATAAAAATGTATACTTTGTTTTTGCTATCTAGTAACTATTATTATCAGACTTAACACACACACACACACACACAATAGTCGCTATATGATTGACAATGACACTACACAAATACTGTGAAAAAGATGAGTCATTGGAAGTGTATCTCTTTCCTTTCTGGTTTCTCACCCACTGTGGGAGTATTTCTTGAAAGAAGTAGCTGGAAGGCTGTGGACTGATAGTAGTCCATGAGCAGGCTGCCGTGCCCTGACAAGCTAGAGCTGGGTAGGGGATTGAGGAGGTTGGGGGTGTGAAGCAACAAGACACCCCACAAGACAACTCTGAGTGTGAGAACTCAGCCAAGCGGAAAGCATGTGTTCTGTCACCAGCCAGAATGCTCTGCCAAAGGGTGAGAAGAGCTGGTAAAATATAATACCTGCCAGCTGCACATAATATTGCACCAGATAACACAGAAGAGGAACACACATTTGTATCCTGATGCAGGATCAATTCACTTCTGTGTGGAACATATATTTGACCATGGCGCTATCTAGTGGTGGTAAAAATAACATCTCAGAAAGCATAGTCCTTCTATCTTCAGCACCAAGCCCATCCCAAGGCAATGTTACATTTCCTTCAAGACTGTTGAAAAACCTTGACCCTAAAGGGAGATAGGCTAGTCCCTTTCATTGATCAAACTGACAATATGACAAATCCTTTTTTTGTGGGGGGGGGATACAAGATAACTGCTCCAAGGCAAATACAATGTCACTATCAGCAAATAATGTATACATACACAGTGTACAAAACAGTAAGAACACCTGCTCTTTCCATGACAAAGACTACCCAGGTGAATCCAGGTGAAAGCTATGATCCCTTATTGATGTCACTTGTTAAATCCACTGCAATCAGTGTAGATGAAGGGGTGGAGACAGGTTAAAGAAGGATTTTCCAACCTTGAGACATGGATTGTGTATGTGTGCCATTCAGAGGGTGAATGGGCAAGACAAAATATTGAAGTGTCTTTGAACACCAAGGCGCACCGGTTTGTGTCAAGAACTGCAGGCTGCTGCAGGCTGCTGCAACTCAATATTAGGAATGTGTTCCTAATGTTTGGTATACTCAGTGTAGAATCATGAGAATCGCAATGCATATTGTATCGGCACCCAAGTATCGTGATAATATCATATCGTGAGTATGTTGCCCACTCACAAACTATTGCAACAATTACATTTATTTCTCACTCATTTAACCATTTAGAGAGTTTAAAAATACTCTCAAACACAATTTACCCGGGCACACTAGACTAGAGCCTCCATAGAGTCTGTGCAGCAGCCTGAACATTTGACATCCCTACTCTTAACAACGTGATGCAACTCAATATTAGGAAGGTGTTCTTAATGTTTTGTACATCAACACAGTTTCTTACATGGATTTAATCTCCATCAGCTAAATCCGTCCTTGGAAAGCATTGAACTGCAGAAAAATCAACTCACTTAGCAGACATTTCTCATAGCAATCCTGATTTCAGAATAATAAGGTTATACAATGCGAGACATATCTATATATAAGGCGGCAGGTAGCTTAGTGGTTAAGAGTGTAGTGCCAGTAACCGAAAGGTCGCTGGTTCTAATCCCCGAGCCAACTAGGTGAAAAATCTGTCGATGTGCCCTTGAGCAAGGCACTTAACCCTAATTGCTCCTGTAAGTCGCTCTGGATAAGAGCGTCTGCTAAATGACTAAAATGTAAATATCTACATTTTCCCTCATTCAAAAGTTTTGTAAATTGGTGAAAGATCATTCTCATAATTTTAAAAACCATACAGCATAAAGTGTTAGTTTGTTCTCAGCTATTGGTTTGTTTGTTTAGTTCTCGATTCCTGCAGGGAAACAGCTCATTTAACAGGGCCCAGAGAATATGCTAAAGCGGACAGACTTTGTGTCATGGTATGTAGGTCCAGTAGCCTTACCTTATTATTACATATACAGTAACATCCAGCAACACCTTCAGTAACACAGTAGCCTTAATACAGTTTCTTTCTTTGTCAGCTTGCAAACCTGCAAACTGACTTACTTTGCACTGAACTATACTCCAGAGAGCTATCATTAGTGGAACGTGAGGTCAATAGTGAAAACAACACAATTATTTCAGAGTAGGCTATGATTTGATGATAACAACTGCCAAAATGATAAAGTCCATAATTTTCAAACAACCAGATCATGTCATGTCTTAAGACCCAACAGAACAGCCTGGTCTCATAGACTAGATGTAACATAGTAAACAGAAATCCCGGACACTGAAATTAGTATGATATGTTACGTTGGTATGATTAAATAAGACAGAATTTCCATTAATTGCGCTAATACTAGTTAGAATTGGCTCGTGAAACTACCTCTAATTTCCTTCATACTGGACACAGAGACATAAAAATGGTATCCACGTCTTCATCTGACTCCTGGGAAGCAGATACACTGCCTCATTGCCAAAATCCCGAAGTATACCTTTAAGGCAAAATCAAAGTAAGGTGGGTGGGTGTGTAATGCGAACATCTAATGCGAACATCTAGCAACCCAAAGGTTGGTGTTCGAATCTCATCACAGACAACTTTAGCATTTTGGCAACTTTGCAAATACTTACTACTTTTTAGCTACTTTGCAACTACAGAGTAGTTGCATCCCAGTGGAGGCATGTCACACACCGTAAGCCCAGCTCAAGGCAGCGGTCTTTGGTAAACTGTATCTAGATCACAGGAGGTTGGTGGCACCTTAATTGGGTTGGACGGGTTCGTGGTAATGGCTGGAGCGGAATATATGGAATGGCATCAAATGCATCAAACACATGGTTTATGCCATTCCATTGGCTCCATTCCAGCCATTATTATGAGCCGTTCTCCCCTCAGCAGCCTCCACTGATCTAGATCTGGGCTGCATGCAAATTTCGGTCAATTTTGCTGCGGACTAACCGACCCTCATTAACCGGTCAACAAACTGCAAAATGTTTTCAAAACAGTAAAATGACGTGACCTACAGAAAATACAAGACAGAAACACTGTTCATTCAGCACCATGGAGCTCTGCCGACTATACCTGTTTCGGATTAGTTTTGGCGCCACATTTTAAGCACTGTCCATTCAGAGGTGATGAATCCGGCCCCCAGGCACGGCAATGCATTCATTCGTTGATGTGGCATTTAGTCTGCCCTGTTGTGACTTAATAACCTATATTTAGAGGCTTTAACTGGGCCTACATTTCATTTAGATGTTAAGTCTATGGTCTTGATTTAATGTCACACCATATTGTCACACCAGCATTCGCTTTGGCTCCCCCTCCCGTCCAACTCAGGTGTTCGGCGTCTCCGGCCTTCTAGTTGCTGCCAAACCTGCTGCTGGCAAACGCCCTTCACTCATCAACCCCGGACTTGTCTCATCATCATTACACACACCTGGTTCCAATCCCCACTCTATCACTGTATATATACTCCCTCTGTCATTTGTCTTTGTCAGTCATTGTATATGTTGCTTGTTTTCCTGAGAAGAATCTCTCCTACTATTTCCTGAGTACTTTATATTTTGCACATGGGTTTCGTCCCACTTTAAGCAATAGCGCTTTAAAAAATTCAGTAGTTCTAACCTGCGACTGCCTCCTGCCTACTCCTCTCTACACTCGTGACAGAATGACCGACCCAAGAAAACAGGAGGCAGCAGGACATCCCGACCTCTCCGCTGTAGGAGCGAAGCGAAGCTCCTACAGCACGACTCGTGCCTGGAGCACCTCAGGACTGCCATGGACGAGGTGATCCGGACCGTACACCAACTGCAGGCTACACCTCCACCTTCCCAGCTCCTCATGGTCATTCCAGCCACACCCCCACCATCAACATCACCCGGTCCGATCAGCAACGTCCACCTGCCCCTCCCTGAGCGGTTTGACAGAACCCCAGCTCACTGTAGGTGGTTTCTCCTGCAGTGTGACCTCCACCTTGCACGTCATGCCGGGACGGCCTCTGAGAGGGACAAGGTGGCCTTGGTGATTTCAGTGCTGACAGGCCAGGCTCTGGAGTGGGCGCACGCCATCTGGGAGCGGGACGGTCCAGAAGTACAGTCCTATGAGCGCTTCATCCAACTCTTCCGTGCCATTTCCGACCACCCAACAGAGGGCCGAGAGGGAGGTGAGCATCTCCAACATCTGTGCCAGGGGTCCAGGACAGCGTCTGAGTACGCTGGAAAGACCAGGCCCTGTTGACAGTTTTCTGCAGTGGGCTACAGGCGGACGTCCAGACCGAGCTGGCCTGTCGTGATGAGGACCTCACGCTGGACCAGCTCATCGCCATGGCCATCCGTCTGGATAATCTCCTGCGTGCCCGTCGTCGCCCATCCCAGGGGTTCAGGTTTCTCCCAGGAACCTCCAGCGAGACTGAGCCCATGGAGGTGGGCACGACGCACCTTCCCCCAGAGGAACGTCAATGCCACCGTCAACAGGGTCTCTGCTCCTACTGCGGGGAGTCGGACAACCCCTGGACTCCTGTCCCAGAAGGAGAACCAGGTGAGGAAGCAACAGGCTGAGGAGCGCTCCTGCACCTTCCAAGGTAGGCGTGGACATGCCTTGCTCCTCTCTGTCCAACTAGCCCGTCCTCCTCCCTGTCACCTTCCCGGACTATCCTGGTCCCCCACTGAGTCCTGCCTTAGTGGACTCAGGTGCTGCAGGTAATTTCCTAGACCGGTCAGTGGCCTTATCATTACGCATTCCTCTAGTCCCTTTACAACCCCCTATCCCAGTCCATGCCCTAGACAACCGTCCCCTAGGAATAGGACTGGTGAGCCAGACCACAACTCCCATTTCCCTCACAGTTGATCACAACCACCATGAACGCATCACGTTCCTCATCTTAGACTCTCCTGCACACCCCGTAGTTTTAGGTCTCCCCTGGTTACAGTTGCATAACCCCAGTATATCGTGGACAGAGAGGAGGTTGTTGGGTTGGTCGCAGGAGTGTCAGGGGAGGTGTCTCTCAGTTTCTATCTGTGCCACCTCCGTGGAAATGTGACGAGGTGTGAAAGAAGGAGTCAGGCGCAGGAGGTAAAATACCGAAGTCCAGAGTTTCATCTGTTTTCATAAATCAAATGCCCCAATATTCAAACGGGAAAACATCCACCTTGGCAATAACACAGTGAAATGTAGCTCAACCGAGCTACACGCTCTCACAACAAAACAATCACTCACAAAGACAAGGGGAACAGAGGGAATACTTATACACATACAAATCACACACCAGGTGTGTGTGATTGACAAGACATGACAAGTGGACTGATGAGAATGGGATCGGCAGTAGCTAATACTCTAGTGAAGACGAACGCTGAAGCCTGCCCGAACCAGGAGGGGGGGCAGCCTCAGCGGAAGTCGTGACAGTACCCACCCCTCGGGGAAGGTCAGGAGGACGCGTAGCAGGGCGAGTCGGATGGCGACGGTGGAAATCCCTCAACAGGGAGGGATCGAGGATGTCCCGCCCTGCCGGACTCAGCTTCCGGCAGGGCAGGCGGAGTGGCAGATTCCGGGTCGAGAGCCAGACCCGATCCCCCGGTATAAACACCGGGGCCTCCCTGCGGTGGCGGTCAGCGTTGGCCTTCTGACAACGCACGGTGCGCTGGAGGCGAACGTGGGCAGCGTCCCAACTCTCCTCCGCGTGCCGAAACCAGTCATCCACTGCGGGAGCCTCGGTCTGGCTCTGGTGCCACGGTGCCAGGACCGGTTGGTACCCCAAAACACATTGGAAGGCTGTTAGGTTAGTGGAGGAGTGGCAGAGAGAGTTCTGAGCATATTCTGCCCATGGCAGGAACACCGACCACTCCCCCAGCTGGTCCTGACAGTAGGTCCGCAGGAACCTACCCACATCTTGATTCACCCTTTCCACCTGTCCATTGCTCTCGGGGTGAAAACCAGAGGTCAGGCTGACCGAGACCCCCAGACGTTCCATGAAAGCCTTCCAGACTCTAGACGTGAACTGGGGACCTCGGTCGGACATTATATCCTCTGGTACCCCGTAGTGCCGGAAAACGTGAGTAAACAGAGCCTCCACAGCTTGTAGGGCCGTGGGGAGACCGCGCAGAGGAAGGAGGCGGCAGGACTTTGAAAAGCGGTTCACAACGACCAGGATCGTGGTGTTACCTTGGGAGGGGGGAAGATCAGTGAGAAAATCAATACTCAGGTGAGACCATGGTCGTTGTGGAACTGGTAAAGTTTGTAGCTTACCCGCTGGGAGGTGCCTAGGTGCCTTACTCTGGGCGCACAATGAGCATTAGGAAACATACACCCTCACGTCCTTAGCCAAGGTAGGCCACCAGTTTTTCTCGGTCAGGCAGCGCATTTTACGACCAATACCTGGATGACCAGAGGAGGGTGACGTGTGTGCCCAGTAGATCAGACGATCACGGATAAGCGCAGGCACGTACTGCAGCCCAGCTGGACACTGCGGTGGAGATGGATCTGAGCGTAATGCCTGCGCTATATCTGCGTCCATCGCCCATACTACCGGCGCCACAATGCATGAGGCCGGGAGTATGGGGGTGTTGTCTCTGGGCCTCTCCTCTGTGTCATACAGCCGAGACAGTGCCTTCACGTTCTTCGTACCCGGAATGTATGAGAGTCTGAAATCAAACCGGGTGAAGAAGAGGGCCCACCTGGCCTGGCGAGGATTCAGCCTCCTCGCTGCCTGAATGTACTCCAGGTTACAGTGGTATGTCCAGACGAGGAAAGGGTGTTTCGCCCCTTTGAGCCAATGTCTCCACACCGTCAAAGCTCGGACAACAGCCAACAGCTCCCGATCACCAACGCCGTAGTTCTGCTCCGCCGAACTGAACTTCTTAGAAAAGAAGGCACAGGGGCGGAGCTTGGGTGGCGTGCCCGAGCATTGGGATAAGACAGCTCCTATCCTTACCTCGGACACATCCACCTCCACTACGAATGGTAGTGATGGATCGGGGTGAGCCAGTACCGGGGCTGAGGTGAACAGACCCCGCAATCTACTGAATGCCAAATCAGCCTCAGCAGACCAGCGGAGCCGGGACGGCCCACCCTTCAACAAGGAGGTAATGGGAGCTGCGACCTTGCCAAAATCCCAAATAAACCTTCGATAGTAGTTGGCAAAGCCAAGGAAGCGCTGCACCTCCTTTAACGTGGTTGGAGTCGGCCAATTACGCACGGCTGCAATGCAGTCTCCCTCCATCTCCACACCTGTGGTGGTAATGCGATATCCGAGGAAGGAGATTGACTGCTGGAAAAACTCACACTTCTTAACCTTGGCATAAAGATAATTTTCCAGCAGTCGGACCAGTACTTTGCGAACCAGGGACACATACTTGGCGCACGTAGTGGAATACACCAGGATGTCATCGATGTAGACCACCACACCACGACCAAGCATGTCCCGAAACACCTCGTTCACAAAGGACTGGAAAACAGATGGAGCATTCATCAAACCGTAGGGCGTCACCAGGTATTCATAATGCCCGAGGTTGTGCTGAATGTTGTTTTCCACTCATCCCCTTCCCGAATACGCACCAGGTTGTAGGCACTCCTGAGGTCTAATTTGGTGAAAGAACGGGCCCCATGCATTGACTCAATCACTGAAGGAATGAGGGGAAGAGGATAACTAAATCGTAACCGTCACATTATTCAGTGGTCGATAATCAATGCACGGGCATAAACCACCATCTTTCTTCTTCACAAAGAAGAAACTCGAGGAGGCAGGTGAAGTGGAGGGACGTATATACCCCTGGCGCAGGGACTCGGTGACATATATTTCCATAGCCTCCATTTCAGCCTGCGACAGGGGATACACATGACTCCTGGGAGGTACAGCGCAATCCCCCTCCCGATGAGGTGGTAATTTAGTCGCTTGCGTCTTGGAAAACGCTTGCGCCAGATCATGGTATTCGGGGGAATGCGCACGGTGGGGGTACCATCTGGACTTTCCACCGTGGTCGCACCAACGGAAACACCTAGACACCTACCCGGACACTCACGCGACCACCCCGTAAGAACCCTCTGCGGCCATGAGAAATTGGGGTTGTGAAGGGCTAACCACGGGATACCCAAGACTACAGGGTAAGCAGGAGACTCAATAATCGTAAAGGTGATCTGCTCAACATGTGTCTCCTGCGTAATCATGGTGAATGGTACATTAACTTCCTTAACCAACCCGGACCCTAATGGTCGACAATCTAGTGCTCTGATGGGGAGTGGAATGGTTAGGGGAACCAATGAAATGCCTTGACGGTGTGCAAATGCCCTGTCCAATAAATTCCCAGCTTACACTGGGAACCTACCAAGTGATCTGGAAAGGAGATAGATAAAATACACCGCAAAGGGCTCTGTACACGTTTGGGTGTTCGTTACCTGGGGTGATGAATGAGTACCCTGCCTACCGCCTCCAGACCCAAAAGCACATTGACAGCGACGTGAGGTGGATTGTCCCTTCGTTGTCCTCCTGCGCTCTCTCGACCGGCGGCTCCCCCCAGCTCCATCTGCTTGGGGTCAGAGTCGTCCAGAGTGGGAACGGGCAGACCCCTACCAGGACGTCCTCTGGCTGCTAGCAGATTATCCAGCCGGATGGCCATGTCCACCAGTTGGGATAACGATAGCATGGCATCCCGGCAGGCTAGCTCCCGTCGGACGTCCTCCCTTAGGTGGCACCGGAAATTGTCTATCAGGGCCCACTCGTTCCAACCAGACCCCGCTGCCAGCGTCCGGAACTCCAGCGCGTAGTCCTGAGCGGTCCTCGTCCCCTGCCGTTCGAACCTGTCGTTCGCCCACCTCTCAACCCTCAGGCAGGTGATCAAAAACCCCGTTGTTCTCCAACGTGGTACCTCCCTCGTTCCACACCGCGTTGGCCCACTCCAGGGCTCTCCCACAAAGGCAGGAAACGAGGATGGATACCTTCTCCCGCTCCCGGGGCTCCGGTCTGATGCTGGAGAAATACAACTCCAGTTGGAGAAGGAATCCCTTACATCGCGCTGCAGTCCCATCAAATGCCAGTGGCCTGGATATCTGGATCCCTCCAGGGGCTGGGGTGTAGGTGGCTGGATCCGGTTGACCAGCTGGTCTCGATAGATCGGATCCTCTCCTCTCCAGGCGTTCAACCATCTGTAGAACCCGATCCATCGCTTCCCCCAAGCTGGCCAACATTGAGGAATGCTCCTGGACCCTTGCCACAACTCCAGGCATGCGGTCTTCTCCTGCTGTCTCCATATCAGATCAGGTGAGTGATTCTGTGACGAGGTGTGAAAGAAGGAGTCAGGCGCAGGAGGTAAAATACCGAAGTCCAGAGTTTAATCCGTTTGCATAAATCAAACACCCCAAGCGTTAAACGAAACTGTACAAGGGAAAACATACACCTTGGCAATAACACAGTGAAATGTAGCTCAACCGAGCCAGACGCTCTCACAACAAAACAATCACTCACAAAGACAAGTGGAACAAAGGGAACACTTATACACATACTAATTAGGGGAAGTGTGATTGACAAGACATGACAAGTGGAGTGATGAGAATGGGATCGGCAGTAGCTAGTACTCCGGTGACGACGAACGCCAAAGCCTGCCCAAACCAGGAGGGGGGGGGCAGCCTTGGCGGAAGTCGTGACAGGAAAGTCCGGACCAGGCCACCACGTCCCTATCCCGGAGGAATACCGGGACCTACAGGTGGCTTTTTTGAAGACTCGTGCCACGTGCCTGCCCCCTCATCCCCCATGGGACTGCACTATCGACCTACTGCCTGGTTATACCCTACCGCGGGGGCACATCTACCATCTCTCGCATACAGAGACCGAAGCCATGGAGGTCTACATCCAGGAGGCGCTGGCCCAACGATTCCTCTGTCTGTCCACCTCTCCGGCCTCTTCCAGGTTATTTTTCGTGAAGAAGAAGGACAGAGGTCTCCGCCCCTGTATCAATTACCTGACACTGAATAACGCTACGGTTAAATTCAGTTATCCCCTGCCTCTCATACCCACTATGATCGAACAGATGCACGGTGCAAAGTACTTACCAAATTAAATTTATGCAGTGCCTACAACCTGGTGCGCATCAGAGCGGGGAATGAATGGAAGACCGCCTTCAGCACCGAGCACTACGAATACGGGGTAATGCCCTACGGCCTGACAAATGCGCCCTCGATGTTCCAATCCTTCATTAACGAGGTGTTTAGAGACATGTTCGCTCACTCTGTAGTGGTGTACATAGACGACATCTTGGTGTACTCCACTGGCGAGCAACATGTCTCTCATGTCAGGTCCATTTTGGAGAGGCTGATAGGGCATCACCTGTACGCCAAGGCAGAGAAGTGCCTTTTCTTCCAACAGGCGTTCTCCTTCCTGGGCTATCGGATATCCACCGCGCGAGTGGAGATGGAAGAACAGAGGGTCAGTGCAGTGCGGTCGTGGCCTGTTCCCTCCAACATCAAGGCGGTTCAGCGCTTCCTAGGTTTTTCCAACTATTTCAGGTGCTTCATTAGGGGTTTCAGCACAGTGGTGGCCCCTCTCACCTCCCTCCTGAAGGGAGGTCCTCGATAGCTGAGCTGGACTGGGGAGGCCAATGAAGCCTTTCATGCTCTCAAGGAACGGTTTACGAACGCACCGGTTCTGGCTCACCCTGACCCGTCTCTGCCCTTCATCGTGGAGGTGGACCCATCTGAGGTTGGTGTAGGGGCTGTTCTCTCTCAACGTACTGGATCACCGCCTAAACTCCATCCATGCGCCTTCTACTCACAGAAGCTATCTCCCGCGGAGCGGAATTACGACATGGGGGATCGTGAGTTATTGGCCGTCAACAAGGCGCTGAAGGGATGGTGGCACTGGCTGGAGGGTGCTCAACACCCATTCCTTACTATCGACTGTCTCTCTGCCAACTACTGGTGGCCCACCTTGGCCCGGGACGTCCGGGTTTATGTCTCTTCCTGCGCCACCTGCAAACACAGAGCAAGACACAGCGACACCTCCCCTATGGCAAATTCCATCCACTTCCGGTTCCACACGACCCTGGTCCCATCTCTCAGTGGACTTTGTCACAGACCTTCCCCCCTCGGAGGGGCACACCACCATCCTGGTCATTGTGGACCGGTTTTCCAAAGCCTGTCGTTTGATTCCTCTGCCTGGTCTCCCTACGGCCATGCAGACCGCGGAGGCTCTCTTCTCTCATGTCTTCCGGCACTACAGGATCCCGGAGGACATCGTGTCTGACCGTGGTCCTCAGTTCACCTCCTGTGTCTGCAAGGCCTTTATGGAATGACTGGGGGTCACGGTCAGCCTCACCTCCGGGTACCGTCCCCAATCTAATGGGCAGGTGGAAAAGGTAAATCAGGAACTGGGTAGGTACCTTCGTAGTTACTGTCAGGACCAGCCGGGGGAGTGGGCTGCTCCACTAACCTCAAACCATTTCAGTGTGTTCTAGGTTATCAGCCGGCCCTGGCACCCTGGCACCGGAGTCAGATCGAGGCTCCTGCGGTGGACGATTGGTTCTGGCGCGCTGAGGAGGTATGGAACACAGTGCACACCCGTCTCCAGCGCTTCGTCCTCCAGCAGAAGGCACAGGCCGATCGTCACCGCAGTGTGCCCCTGGTCTTTCACCCCGGTGACAGGGTCTGGCTTTCTACGAAGGACCTGCCCCTCCACCTGCCCTGCCGGAAGCTGAGCCCGCGGTATATGGGGCCGTTCAAAGTCCTGAGGAGAATCAATGATGGGGGGACTCTTCAGCACCTGGTCGACTGGGAGGGGTACGGTCCCGAAGAGCGGTGCTGGGTTCCGGCGCGGGACGTCCTGGACCGTTCTCTCATTCGGGATTTCCACAGGCGTCGTCCTGACCGACCCGCACCGCGTCTCCGGGGTCGTCCCCAAGGACGGTGGCGCCCCGCTGCTGGAGCAGCGCCTCGGGGGGGTACTGTCACACCAGCCTTCGCTTTGTCTCCCCCTCCTGTCCAGCTCAGGCGTTCGGCGTCGCCAGCCTTCTAGCTGCTGCCGAACCTGTTGCTGGCAAACGCCCTACACTCATCAACCCCAGACTTGTCTCGTCATCCTAACACACACCTGGTTCCAATCCCCACTTTTACACTGTATATATACTCCCTCTGTCATTTGTCTTTGTCGGTCATTGTATATGTTGCTTGTTTTCCTGAGACTAATCTCTCCTACTATTTCCTGAGTACTTTATATTTTGCACTGTGGGTTTCGTCCCGCTTTAAGCTATGGTGCTTTAAAAAAGTCAGTAGTTGAAACCTACGACTGCCTACTCCTCTCTACACTTCTGACAAATATTCCTTTGATGCATTTGATTTATCAACACACACAGTAATTTCGTTGTAATGAGAGACACTTTCTGTTACACATTTTTACTCCTTTTTAGCAACCATGGCAGATAAACTTGACTAAATAAAATAATGTTACCCTGATAACTTCTGACTCCTGTGTGAATTGCATACGTACAAGGAAAGGCCATTTTCATTAAGAGCTTTATTAAAATGAAGCAGCCAAATGTAAAAACGTTCATTTCCAAAATAAAACATTTGCTATTTCAATTAGTAGTAAAGGCTCGTCGAAATATAACATATCGTCAGAAAAATGTAGGCTACACTGTACAACAAATATTGTACCAAATTAACAAAACAACAGTAACAAAAACCACAATATATTATTTAGCGTTTCCATTTTATTTTCAAAACCGTTAACATTTAATCTTTCAATTAACAGCAGGCACATCGAAGTGGACTGTCGTCAGCAAATTGTATGCCTACATTTGAAACAAATACTGTGGCAAATAAATGTAGCCTAACTGAACAATAATAGGCCTATATTTGTATAGGATAACTTTACTCTGTGTGACAACTAACCAGGAGCAGGGGCTGGAACTGGAGCAGGGGCTGAGGGCCCTCCTGTGGTTGCTGGGGAGGAGGTGCTGGTGGACGGCACAATGCTGCTGGTTCCAGGAGAGGCGGTGGTGGGACCTGGTAGGGACCGAGACGGCATTAAACGGGTCCCTTCAATGGCTGAAGGGTCAAAAGGGAAGAGGCCACACTTCTTAAACCCTTCCACCACATAGCGCATGTCCTTGCAGTGCTGGTACGGGTAGCGGAATACTCTGGCAAATTCTGATTTGTTTACCATGTAGGAGTGGTCAAAATGGCTGAGGTCTCCAGCTACCTTGGAGAATTCAGCCTGTAAAGGGCCCAAGTATGCCACGTCCAGTGGCTGCAGGACATGGGTGCAGTGTGGTGAAAGACAAAGAAGAATAACCCCTTCCCTTTGTGCCGCCGCGAGCACCTCCGGGTCCATGTGGCTCTTGGGCCCATCAAAGAGGATTAGGAGAAGGCACTCCTTCACTGCATGCTTCATTAAGTGCTAAAACCACTTCCTGAACAGGTCACCGTCAATGTAGCCACTGTTAGACCATCCATACAAGGCTTGGGGGGGCTTCCCAGTGCGTAGTGGCCACCGGGGAAACACTTGGGGTAGATGATAAACAGGGGGACGTCCTCCCCAGCTGTTTTGAAGCAGGCCAGCACTGTGATGTGCTCCTTGGTCCCCGTAGCCTGCTGGTACACGTGTTTTGCGTCCCGGGAGCCAGCACTTTGTGCCTGCTCTGGTTGCTAAGAGACCCAGACTCATCGCAGTTATAGATTTGTCTGGGTTTTTCCCTCAACCCACTCTCCTCCAAGTGCTTCTCATAAGAAGTGAAGAAGGTGTCCATCGTCGGACTCAGCTCTTGACTTTCTCCATGCTGTGGTGGGAAATACATTTAGCTAAATAACTTGGCATACTATACACATTTTAGAAAGATGTTATCTGTAATGAAAATTAGTGTCCCAATTAGTTTAATATTGATGGATACATTGTAACATTTGACTAAATACTGCCTCGATGTAGCTGTTGTAAGATGAAACATAGCCAAACAGTGATAGGTGTCAAAGTTCATGGTTCAAAGTTCAAAATAATTGTTTGCAGATTGCGCAAAACGCCCCCGTCACAGACAACTCCAATTTTGATACGGTAAAGCTTGACAACATTTAGCTGTTTTCTTTCCTTTTTGGTTACTAAACAGTTCTAACAACATTTAGCAACTAAGCTAGCAACATTAGCAAATCCGTTAGATATATTTCAGAGGTAAAAAGTTAGATATTATATTGATGTGTGATCTGTCGTGCAGTCGAATTTTACAATATACAGCGTGTCCCACAAAATGTGTATATAATTACTTTTTTGAATACTCTCATAACCTAACTTAACTTACATAAATTGCAATGAAAATTGGTGGTCAGCTAGCTAGAAGGGTGTCTTTAGTCGCAAAACGTACCGTTATTTTCCAGTCCATTTAAATGTTGAGCTCGAGGTGATTTAGTCCTCCAACCGCTAGAGAGTGTCCGAAGTTAGGGGGTGTCCGATGTTGGGGGGAAATTAGCTACGTTTGGTGCACTTCATTTTCCCTCAGTTGCCAAGCTACAGTGAGTGAAAAAAGTATTTGATCCCCTGCTGATTTTGTACGTTTGCCCACTGACAAAGAAATGATCAGTCTATAATTTTAATGGTAGGTTTATTTGAACAGTGAGAGACAGAATAACAACAACAAAATCCAGAAAAATGCTTGTCAAAAATGTTGATTTGCATTTTAATGAGGGAAATAAGTATTTGACCCCCTCTCAATCAGAAAGATTTCTGGCTCCCAGGTGTCTTTTATACAGGTAATGAGCTGAGATTAGGAGCACACTCTTAAAGGGAGTGCTCCTAATCTCAGCTTGTTACCTGTATAAAAGACACCTGTCCACAGAAGCAATCAATCAATCAGATTCCAAACTCTCCACCATGGCCAAGACCAAAGAGCTCTCCAAGGATGTCAGGGACAAGATTGTAGACCTACACAAGGCTGGAATGGGCTACAAGACCATCGCCAAGCAGCTTGGTGAGAAGGTGACAACAGTTGGTGCCATTATTCGCAAATGGAAGAAACACAAAATAACTGTCAATCTCCCTTGGCCTGGGGCTCCATGCAAGATCTCACCTTGTGGAGTTGCAATGATAATGAGAACGGTGAGGAATCATCCCAGAACTACACAGGGGAATCTTGTCAATGATCTCAAGGCAGCAGGGACCATAGTCACCAAGAAAACAATTGGTAACACACTACGCCGTGAAGGAATGAAATCCTGCAGCGCCCGCAAGGTCCCCCTGCTCAAGAAAGCATATATACATGCCGGTCTGAAGTTTGCCAATGAACATCTGAATGATTCAGATGAGAACTGGGTGAAAGTGTTGTGGTCAGATGAAACCAAAATGGAGCTCTTTGGCATCAACTCAACTCACTGTGTTTGGAGGAGGAGGAATGCTGCCTATGACCCCAAGAACACCATCCCCACCGTCAAACATGGAGGTGGAAACATTATGCTTTGGGGGTATTTTTCTGCTAAGGGGACAGGACAACTTCACCGCATCAAAGGGACGATGGACGGGGCCATGTACCGTCAAATATTGGGTGAGAACCTCCTTCCCTCAGCCAGGGCATTGAAAAGGGGTCGTGGATGGGTATTCCAGCATGACAATGACCCAAAACACACGGCCAAGGCAACAAAGGAGTGGCTCAAGAAGAAGCACATTAAGGTCCTGGAGTGGCCTAGCCAGTCTCCAGACCTTAATCCCATAGAAAATCTGTGGAGGGAGCTGAAGGTTCGAGTTGCCAAACGTCAGCCTCAAAACCTTAATGACTTGGAGAAGATCTGCAAAGAGGAGTGGGACAAAATCCCTCCTGAGATGTGTGCAAACCTGGTGGCCAACTACAAGAAACGTCTGACCTCTGTGATTGCCAACAAGGGTTTTGCCACCAAGTACTAAGTCATGTTTTGCAGAGGGGTCAAATACTTATTTCCCTCATTAAAATGCAAATCAATTTATAACATTTTTGACATGCATTTTTCTGGATTTGTTTGTTGTTATTCTGTCTCTCACTGTTCAAATAAACCTACCATTAATATAGACTGATCATTTCTTTGTCAGTGGGCAAACGTACAAAATTAGCAGGGGATCAAATACTTTTTTCCCTCACTGTAACTTTAGCAAGGCCTCTAGCCGATGTGAATGCTTCCAAGCGTATTCTTGGTTGTAAAGCGCCCTCTACAGTTCAAATTCGTTTTCACACCAAAGACACAAAAATACACATGCGCCACTTTCATTCCACAAAATTATGCAAATCACCCTATAAACCGATAAGCAAGACCTTTCAAATCTATTTTCTGCGGCTAACCGACTAATGGTTAACTGTTAACATTCCTAATGCAGACGAATACGGACATTCTGGTATTGACTTAAAATTGGATCTCTTGGGACATTCTGGACTCAGATATTAATATTGGGGGTTACAATGTGTTCAGAGCTGATAGACAGGGTAGAGGTGGTGGAGTGGCCATTCTTATAAAAAATAATTTCTCTGTCTGTCAAAAATGTTTAGATACTATCTTTAAGCCTTTGTCTGGGGAAAAATGTATCCACAACTGTCATAGGGGTCTACCGTCCTCCCTCAGCTAACCTTTGTGCACTTGAGGAGTTAACTAGTTTGTTGTCTTCTTTTACTAAATCAGAAGTTATTATCCTGGGTGACCTAAATTATGATTGGGAAATGCAGGCTTCAGACAATGTAAAAGACATGTGTAATGATCTAAACCTAACCCAGTTGGTGACTAAGCCTACAAGGCCGAACCCTAAAGATCCTTCAAAGTCAATTCTGATTGATCTTATTTTAACAAATGCATCAGAGAAATATTTTACATTTTAGTCATTTTAGCAGACGCTCTTATCCAGAGCGACTTACAGGAGCAATTATGGTTAAGTGCCTTGCTCAAGGGCATATTGACAGATTTCTCGCCTAGTCAGCTTGGTGATTAGAACCAGCGACCTTTCGCTCTTAACCACTAAGCTACCTGCCGCCCGTTTTTTATTATGAATTAGTATATTTGAGTTTAACTATAATATTTGTTGTAATATTTGTTCTGTCTTTTCTGGTAGCTTAAACTGAAATTGCAAATATATTTTCTACTGGTGTCTTCGCCCAAGATATTAGTGACCATTACCCAGTTTTTTGTGTTAGAGATGTGAGAATACAAAAATCTAAGCCTCATGTCAACACAAAGAGGAACTTTAAAAACATCAGTGAACAGGCTTTTTAGAGTAGATCAGCTTTAATAATGCAGATAGATTGGGGCTTCTATCAATGTAATTGTCTGCATCATTTCCAATCCCCCATATATATATTATTTTGTAAATATTATTTTTAATATATATATTTTTTATTAAATATAATTTCCTTCTTTATTATTTTCCCCTAACCCTACCAACCCTCCCCTAATTGGAGATTAATGGACAACAATACTTAGGCTTCTACTTCCAGCTTATACTGTACATACTATATACATTTTACGGACACAGTACATTTTATATTAGTTAACTTTGTTTTCTTTTTTGTCCCACCCTTCAGCTACCCTCAACCGCTCCCATCTATCTCTGAAAACCATCCAGTTTTGATTTCTAATTTTTCAACTGTGCTATGATGTTTCCCAAATGTTCTGAACCTTTCTATTCTCATCGTTTCTACGGATTGTAACTTAAAACATTTTTGCTATGAGTATTATTATATTATTGACCGATTGGCTATGGCTTTTCAAGTCACCCAGCAGTGGTATTTGCAGAGTTAGTGCCAGGTAAATGTTGCAATTCTTCAGCCATTCCTGAATCTGTGACCAAAAAAGCTACATATGGGGAGTACCAAAACAAGTGATCTAATGATTTTGTCTCTTCGCAGCAAAATCTGCAGAGTTGGGATGGTTGTATCCCCCATATACTGTATATAACATTATTTTTGTATAATAATGTAAATTGAAAAACTGTGTTTTGTATCCGGCGTCGTTTTATGTATCAGTTCATAAACCATGTGCCATGGAATCGGTACATCGGAAATCTCTTCCCAACTATTTTGCAACATGTATGGGGCAGCTGTCAAGGTTTTGGTCCTTAAATGAAACTGGTATACTTTTTTATTTGTCACAATTTTGGTCTTAAATGCAGGGCCGACAGACAAGTTCCTTACCTTCTCCCCCTTCTACTTGCCTTCTCCATTTCTATGGTAATGCTGCAACCAGTTGGTTGTAGTTTTGGATAGAGTAGACATTTCCATATATTTTTTGTTAACTGGATGTGACATACCTCCACAAGTCCTATTTATGATATAATTTACAAAGATTAGATCATTTAAAAAGTAAAAACCTTCAGAAATAATGTTTTTTATTATGAATTAGTATATTTGAGTTTAACTATAATATTTGTTGTAATATTTGTTCTGTCTTTTCTGGTAGCTTAAACTGAAATTGCAACCAGCTTTCTATGCCTTGTTTTAATTTTCAAATAACTGAAAGTGAGAGGTTGTAATCTGAATAAAGGGAAAAAGGCCATTCTTGAACACGGGGTGAGCCATTCTTACTAATCTGCTAGAGAACCAGTTCGGATTTAAGTATAGCGTTTGTATGACTGAAGCCTTTAGTGAGAGGTCCAGTGCTTTAATTTTTAATAATTTCTGCCCTCCGAATTCATATTAATTATATAAATAGGCCCGTTTAATTTTATCTGGCTTGCCATTACAAATAAAGTGAACCAGGCTTCTTTTTTTTTTACATTATCTTTATTTTAGTGACCTTGATTGTATTTCAGCTATCACTGAACCTGATTTAACTTTCAGCCTTTTTGCAGATGTCTTCAATACTATTGTGGATAATCATGCTCCATTAAAAAAATTAAGGGTTAAAGGTAAATTGAATGCCTGGTACACTCTGGAATTATCAGAAGTCATTCATGATGCTTGGATCAAGGCCAGGAACACAGGCTTAGGCCCGGACTGGCAAGCTTTTAAGCAACTGAAGAATCATAGCCTCCCGAGTGGGGCAGTGGTCTAAGGCACTGCATCACAGTGCTAGCTGTGCCATTAGAGATCCTGGTTTGAATCCAGGCTCTGTCGTAGCCGGCCGTGACCGGGAGACCCATGGGGCGGCGCACAATTTGTTCAGGGTAGGGGAGGGAATGGCCGGCAGGGATGTAGCTCAGTTGGTAGAGCATGGCGTTTGCAACGCCAGGGTTGTGGGTTCGATTCCCACAGCGGGCCAGTATGAAAAAATTATAATGTATGCACTCACTAACTGTAAGTCGCTCTGGATAAGAGCGTCTGCTAAATGACTAAAATGATTGTGTTAGACAAATCAGAAAGGCTAAATCAGATTATTATGTTTACTCTTTCGGATTGTAATGGGAACCTGGCTAAATTCTGCAAAACTGTCAAATCCCTGCCACAACAAATTAATTCAGACCTGGCCTCATTATGGATGCATTTAATCACCATTTTATTTCAGCGGGCTATCTCTTTGAATGAACTTCTAAGCCTATTCACAATGATATTGGGCTGGATGCTGATAAGGGAAACTTGCTGAATGATCAGATAAATAATAGTCAAAGCTTTTTTTAGGCTACTTACAGAAAAATAAGTCCTGGATGCTTTGCTAGCAATAGACAACAAGAAATCCACAGGGGCCGACTAATTGGATCCCGGTCTGTTTAAGTGTGCAGCGCCCATCATTGTTGGCTCAATAATCCACATTTGACATTTAACAGGAAGTATTCCAAAAGTATGGAAATGTTCTCTTGTGCTGCCACTCCATAAGGGCGGGGATAGTAGAGATCTTAATAATTATCGCCCCATTTCAAGGCTTCCTTGTCCTTGGCTAAGATTCTTGAATCCTTGCTAAATGTACAACTTTGCTCTTTTTTATCTGAGAAATGTATTTTGAATGTAAACCAATCAGGGTTTAGGCCTGGGCATAGCACTATTACAGCAACCAGTTTAGTTGTTAATGATCTCATCAATGCTTTAGACACTAAAATGAAATGTGCTTCTTTGTTTGTGGACCTGTCAAAAGCTTTTGATCCTGTTGATCATGATATTTTAATGAATACATTTTCCTCGATAGGCCTGAGCTCTGACTCCTGTTCATGGTTTATGATTATCTTACTGACGTCTACATTTGACTCATTTCTCTCTGCCTCCTTCTTTCCACTCCTCTCCTCTTTTGACCTCACCCTCTCACCGTCCCCCCCTACTCACAAAGCAGGCAATACGCTTGACCTCATCTTTACTAGATGCGGTTGTTCTACTAATCTCACTGCAACTCCCCTCCATGTCTCCGACCACTACTTTGTATCCTTTTCTCTCTCGCTCTCCTCCAACACTACTCACTCTGCCCCTACACAGATGGTAATGCGCCGTCGCAACCTTCGCTCTCTCTCTCCCGCTACTCTCTCCTCTTCCATCCTATCATCTCTTCCCTCTGCTCAATCCTTCTCCCTCCAATCTCCTGATTCTGCCTCCTCAACCCTCCTCTCCTCCCTTTCTGCATCCTTTGACTCTCTATGTCCCCTATCCTCCCGGCCGGCTCGGTCCTCCCCTCCAGCTCCGTGGCTTGATGACTCATTGCGACCTCACAGAACAGGGCTCCGGGCAGCTGAGCGGAAATGGAAGAAAACTAGACTCCCTGCGGACCTGGCATCTTTTCACTCCCTCCTCTCTACATTTTCTTCATCTGTTTCTGCTGCTAAGGCCACTTTCTACCACTCTAAATTCCAAGCATCTGCCTCTAACCCTAGGAAGCTCTTTGCCACATTCTCCTCCCTGCTGAATCCCCCCCCCCCCTCCTCCTCCCTCTCTGTGGATGACTTCGTCAACCATTTTGAAAAGAAGGTTGACGACATCCGATCCTCGTTTGTTAAGTCAAATTACACTGCTGGTCCTGCTCACACTGCCCTACCCTATGCTTTGACTTCTTTCTCCCCTCTCTCTCCAGATAAAATCTTGCGACTTGTGACGGCCGGCCGCCCAACAACCTGCCCGCTTGACCCTATCCCCTCCTCTCTTCTCCAGACCATCTCCGGTGACCTTCTCCCTTACCTCACCTCGCTGATCAACTCATCCTTGACCGCTGGCTATGTCCCTTCCGTCTTCAAGAGAGTGAGAGTTGCACCCCTTCTCAAAAAACCAACACTAAATCCCTCTGATGTCAACAACTACAGACCAGTATCCCTTCTTTCTTTTCTCTCCAAAACTATTGAGTGTGCCGTCTTTAGCCAACTCTCTTGCTATCTCTCTCAGAATGACCTTCTTGATCCAAACCAGTCAGGTTTCAAGACTGGTCATTCAACTGAGACTGCTCTTCTCTGTGTCACGGAGGCTCTCCGCACTGCTAAAGCTAACTCTCTCTCCTCTGCTCTTGTCCTTCTAGACCTGTCTGCTGCCTTTGATACTGTGAACCATCAGATCCTCCTCTCCACCCTCTCCGAGCTGGGCATCTCCGGCGCGGCTCACTCTTGGATTGCGTCCTACCTGACCGGTCGCTCCTACCAAGTGGCGTGGCGAGAAGCTGTCTCCGCACCACGTGCTCTCACCACTGGTGTCCCCCAGGGCTCAGTTCTAGGCCCTCTCCTATTCTCGCTATACACCAAGTCACTTGGCTCTGTCATATCCTCACATGGCCTCTCCTATCATTGCTACGCAGACGACACACAACTAATCTTCTCCTTTTCCCCTTCTGATAACCAGGTGGCGAATCGCATCTCTGCATGTCTGGCAGACATATCAGTATGGATGACGGATCACCACCTCAAGCTGAACCTTGGCAAGACGGAGCTGCTCTTCCTCCCGGGGAAGGACTGCCTGTTCCATGATCTCGCCATCACGGTTGACAACTCCGTTGTGTCCTCCTCCCAGAGTGCGAAGAGCCTTGGCGTGACCCTGGACAACACCCTGTCGTTCTCCGCTAACATCAAGGCGGTGACCCGATCCTGTAGGTTCATGCTCTACAACATTCGGAGAGTACGACCCTGCCTTACACAGGAAGCGGCACAGGTCCTAATCCAGGCACTTGTCATCTCCCGTCTGGATTACTGCAACTCGCTGTTGGCTGGGCTCCCTGCCTGTGCCATTAAACCCCTACAACTCATCCAGAATGCCGCAGCCCGTCTGGTGTTCAACCTTCCCAAGTTCTCTCACGTCACCCCGCTCCTCCGCACACTCCACTGGCTTCCAGTTGAAGCTCGCATCTGCTACAAGACCATGGTGCTTGCCTACGGAGCTGTGAGGGGAACGGCACCTCCGTACCTTCAGGCTCTGATCAGTCCCTACACCCAAACGAGGGCATTGCGTTCATCCACCTCTGGCCTGCTGGCTCCCCTACCTCTGCGGAAGCATAGTTCCCGCTCAGCCCAGTCAAAACTGTTCGCTGCTCTGGCACCCCAATGGTGGAACAAGCTCCCTCACGACGCCAGGACAGCGGAGTCACTCACCACCTTCCGGAGACATTTGAAACCCCACCTCTTTAAGGAATAACTGGGATAGGATAAAGTAATCCTTCTACCCCCCCTTACCCCAACCCACCCCCAAAAAAAAAAAAAAATAACATTGTAAAGTGGTTATCCCACTGGCTATAAGGTGAATGCACCAATTTGTAAGTCGCTCAGGATAAGAGCGTCTGCTAAATGACGTAAACGTAAATGTAATGTAAATGGATACATTTGTACTCTGTCTTGACTCGGTCTCGGACAGTGAGGACTCATAATTTCTTCCCGAGACCAGCCGAGACCAGATGTTTGCGCAGTGGCAAACATATATAGGCTTTCAGTGTGTGACAGGTTTGTGATTCTGAAAGGACAGCAACCGTGATACCAGTACACTCATGTAGGAGAGTGCACTTTTTGTAAAACAAAAAGGGCCAGTGGTGTAGTGGAGGGTATATGCATGTATGAACCGTATACCCACTTTTTTTTCAGTGGGCATTGCGTATACTCACTTCTTAATCCCTACTGATGCGTATCAAAGTAGTGTAGTGGTGGTGGTATACGACTTATCAATTATATAGTACAATAGAGAAATCATGCACAAAGTAGCCTACACAATCGCAAAGCACGTGAAATATATTCACATGCGCGCCGCACACATAGCCAAGTTTCAACAGAATATCATCTGCAGGCAGCAAGAGTGTGCAGCTCTCAACTGGTTTTGGCATGTAGCACTCACAGAAGAATGACATCGGTAGCCGGTAGGGTAGGAAAGACGTTTCAACTTATGATATCTGCCAGTAAATGCTAACTAAGGCAACAATGGGTATGCAAACCAGGTATTGAAAAAGTTTAGTCCAAAGTGTTGGTTAGATGGTTATTTGTGATGCGCAATTGTCATCATGCGCTGTTTGCATGAGGGGCGTAGACATGGATGGGCCTGGGAGGACACAGGCCGTGACACGCACACCCAATCAATCTGATTGTGTCATGATTTAACTGGATTTGAACCCAAATGCAGACAACTACACCGAGCCAGAGAAGGTTTATTTACAAAGTTCAATTTGTCCAGGTTTCCAATAATAGGGGAAGAGCAAGTCCAGGTTTACAGGGAGGGTAACAGATCCAGGTTCAGAGCAGGTGTGGTACCGTAATGTCCTAGTGTCCGTGGCGAGTCCAAAAGGGAGGTCCGGTAGTGGAAAGCAGGATGGTGGTGGCAGGAGTGAAGCGGAGGCAGGAGTCAGGTTCCAATAATCTGTGGCACAGGAGAAAAGTAACTAGAACAGGCCAAAAACACAAAGGGCGAAAACAAGCAGGTTGAGTCAACAGCGAAACTAACATGGTCGTCTTGACTATGATCTGACGATGAGTGGCAAGTTTGACCGGGTCTTTAAGGCTGAGGTGATTATGGTGAATGAGCTGCAGCTGGAACCCTGACTCCCGCACACCATACTTCACTCCTGCAATCAAGGACAGACAGAGGGGAGGGGGAGAGCAGAGTGAGTCCTACCTAGCAGCATTAGGCCTAACAGTACCCCCCCCCCCCCCCCCCCCCTCTCTACGGACGCCACCTGGCGGCCGACAGGGTTTATCGGGATGTAACCTATGAAATTCACGGACCAGAGCAGGATCCACAATGAAGCTCCTGGGCACCCAGGAACGTTCCTCAGGACCATAACCCTCACAATCCACCAGGTACTGGAAACAACGACCCCGGCGGCGAACATCCAGAAGTCGCCGGACAGTGTAGACAGGACCCCCACCCACGATCCTGGGCAGAGGAGGGGGACGAGAGGGCGGGCACAGAGGGCTAACCGACACAGGCTTAATCTGGGGAACATGAAAAGTGGAATGAACCCGTAGGGAGGCAGGAAGCTGTAGCTTAACCGCGCAGGGGTTAACAATAGACAGTATCTTGAACGGTCCTATAAAACGCGGCGCCATCTTCTTAGACTCCACTTTCAATGGAAGATCACGTGACTTAAGCCATACCTCTTGACCAGGAGATTAACCGGGAGCCTGGGACCGGTGATGGTTGGCTTGCCTCTGCATGTACGACGAAGCTCGGGACAGAGCTACCCTGGCCTTCCTCCAGACCTTGAAGCAGCGGCGCATGTGGGACTGCACCGAGGGTACCGCCAGTTCCCTCTCTTGAGAAGGGAACAGGGGAGGTTGATGACCCAGAGCACACAGAAAGGGAGACAAACCAGAGGAAGCGTTAGTCAAGGTGTTATGAGCATATTCCACCCAGGGGAGCATGGAGCTCCATGACCCAGGGTTAGACCCTGTGACACAGCGGAGAGCGGTCTCCATCTCCTGGTTCGCTCTCTCGGCTTGCCCGTTGGTCTGGGGGTGATATCCAGAGGACAGGCTGGATGTGATGCCTAAAGCTTTACAGAAAGCTTTCCATACCTGGGAGACAAACTGGGGACCCCTGTCAGAGACAATATCAGTGGGTAGACCATGAGAGCGGAACACATGTTCAACCAAAATATCAGCCGTCTCTCTGGCAGTGGGCAGTTTAGGTAGGGCCAAAAAATGAGCGAACTTAGAAAAACGATCAATCACAGTAAGAATGACAGTCTTTCCAGACGAGGGGGGAAGTCCAGTGACAAAATCCATAGCAATGTGCGACCAGGGCCGGCTGGGTATTGGCAGAGGTCGTAGATGACCAGCGCTGGCCTGGGTGGAGTTCTTACTTCGTGCACATACCGTACAAGCAGCAATGAAGGCTCGAGTGTCCGCCTCCATCCTGGGCCACCAGAACTTCCGTCGCACAAAGTCAAGGGTCCGAGTAACTCCAGGGTGACAGGTAAGGGGAGACGAGTGAGCCCACTGAAGTACCTGGGAGCGAACAGACTCAGGGACAAACAACCGGTTAGGAGGACCCCTCCCAGGGTCAGCTTGATGATGTTGAGCCTGTCTAACAATCCCTTCGATGTCACATGTGATGGCCGCAATACTGCAGGTAGGAGGCAAGATGGGTTCAGGGTTACTACCAGTATCAACAGCCGAATGAACACGAGACAGGGCGTCAGGCTTGACGTTGCGTGACCCAGGACGGTAAGACAGAGAAAAATTGAATCTCCCAAAAAATAGTGCCCACCTGGCTTGACGGGGGTTGAGCTGCTTCGCCGACTGGATGTATGCCAGATTTTTATGATCCGTCCAAACGATGAAGGGTTGTTCCGCCCCCTCCAACCAATGCCGCCACTCCTCGAGAGCCAGCTTAACGGCGAGCAGTTCACGATTGCCAATATCATAATTCCTCTCTGCCTGAGAAAGTTTCCGTGAAAGAAAAGCACAGGGATGCAGTTTGTTATCTTCAGGAGAACGTTGTGACAACACCGCACCTACCCCAGTGTCGGATGCATCCACCTCCACGACAAACTGGCGGTCGGGGTCCGGCTGCATCAGAATGGGAGCCGAGGCGAAGCGATGTTTCAGTTCTTCGAACGCTGATTCGGCCCCTTCATTCCAAGCGAACGGTAGTGAGATGGAGGTGAGAGCGGTGAGTGGCGCCGCAATGCGGCTGTAGTCCTTGATGAACCTCCTGTAGAAGTTCGCAAACCCCAGGAATTGTTGAAGTTGTTTGCGGGTGGAGGGGGCTGGCCAGTCCGTGACAGCAGAGATCTTAGCTGGGTCCATCCGCAACTCCCCCTGAGCTATTATGTAACCCAAAAAAAGAGGTCTCAGACACATGAAATTCACATTTCTCCATCTTCACAAACAGTTTGTTCTCCAACAACCTTTGCAACACCTGGCGCACATGCAGTTCATGTTCCTGGGAGGACTCTGAGAAAATCAGGATATCATCCAGATAGACAAAAACAAACCGATTCAACATGTCCCGAAGGACATCATTCACTAGTGCCTGAAAAACAGCAGGGGCATTGGACAACCCAAAAGGCATAACCAGATACTCAAAATGTCCCAAGGGTGTGTTGAAGGCAGTCTTCCATTAATCACCTTTACGAATGCGCACCAGGTGATACGCATTTCGTAGATCCAGTTTGGTAAAGATAGTTGCACCATGAAGGAGGGGAAAAGCAGAATTAATTAAAGGCAGAGAATATTTGTTCTTAATGGTGATGTTGTTAAGTCCACGGAAATCAATACAGGGTCTGAGGGTCTTATCCTTCTTTCCAACAAAAAAGAATCCCGCTCCTACAGGTGACGAGGAAGGACGAATAATACCTGCCGCCAAGGAGTCCCGAATGTAGTTCTCCATAGCCTCCGTCTCCGGGCGGGAGAGATTGTACAGGCGACTGTTGGGGAGAGGGGCTCCTGGCTGGAGGTCAATGGCGCAGTCGTAAGGCCGGTGAGGAGGAAGAGAAGTAGCTCTGTGTTTGCAGAAAACGGATGCCAGGTCATGATACACGTCAGGGACAGCAGAGAGATCCATGGACTCCAGTGGAGGTTGAGGCACAGTGCTGGCAGGGGTCTGAGCAGAACACAAACAATTCACATGACAAAATGTGCTCCATGAAACAATTCTACCTGTCACCCAATCAATGTGTGGATTGTGTCTTATGAGCCAGGGGATACCAAGGACCAGGGGGGTCTGTGGGCAGTCAATGATGTGAAACTGAATGTTCTCCTGATGATTACCCGACACTCTGAGACAAACAGGCACAGTCTGATGAGTAATACGGGTCAACAATTGTCCATTTAGACCCTTAGCCTGCAGCGGACGGTCCATAGGTACAGTCTCTAAATCCATTTGTTGAGCCAACTCTCGATCCAAAAAGCTTTCATCGGCACCAGAGTCAACCAGCGCACTAACAGGGAAATCCTGGGACTGCCACTGGAGGGATGCCTGGAGCAGAATGCGGGGAGAAGAGGAAGAATCCGCTGCTCGGCTCACCAAAACTTCTCCCATTAATGATGAGCCGGCCCTTTTCCCGGACGAACTGGGCAGGAAGGAACGAAATGACCAGCTTCTCCACAATACAGGCAGACCCGAGCCTGAATACGACGTGCACGCTCCTCTGAGGACAACCGTGCACGACCCACCTTCATGGCTTCGGGTTCAGTGCTCCTAGTATCGACTCGGGAAGACTCGGCCTTCTCCGTAGGGAAGAGGCGGGGAGGAGTTGGTTGACGACAGACAGGTTGCTTGGAACTACCACTCCTCTCCCGGCGGCGCTCCCGAATCCGATTATCCAACCTGATGGTGAGTGAAATAAGATTATCCAGCGTAGGCGATTCATCATATGACACCAATTCATCTTTCAAGGTCTCAGCCAAAGCATTAATGAACACTCCTTGTAATGCCTCGTCATTCCAACCACTCACTGCCGCTAAAGTCCGAAACTCCACTGCCATCTCCGCCACACTGCGAGACCCCTGCCGAAGAGAAAACAAACGTTTAGCAGCCTCCTTGCCCCGTACGGGGTGGTCGAAAACCTTCCTCATCTCAGTGGTGAAGGCAACGTAAGCGTTGCAAATGTCCGACTGACTCTCCCAGACCGCGGATCCCCAGGAACGAGCGGAACTGCTAGTAGAGTTGATAAGGTAGGCAATACGGGCTCTTTCTGAGGCGTAGGTGAGGGGCTGTTGTTCAAACACCAACGAGCATTGAGTCAAAAAATCACCACAGGTTCCCATGTTCCCGTCATAGCGCTCTGGAGCAGGAACAAAAGGCTCTCTGATCTGGGCTGGAGGAGCCGGAAAAACAGGCGGAGCATGAGAAGGAGCAGTTTGTATGCCATGAACGAGGGGTGCATTATTAACTTGGGTAGTAAGGGCAGACACTTGATTGGTGAGTAATTGAACCTGATTAAGCAGCACCTGACTGTTCTCGGATATAGTCTTAAACAGGGTATCATGTTGGCCAAGTAAAATGCCCTGATTGGCTATGGCAGTCCAAATTTGAGTGCACTCTGGGGTGGTATCCGAGCTACTGTCTGCTGGGTTCATGTTGGTCAGATCATACTGTCATGATTTAACTGGATTTGAACCCAAATGCAGACAACTACACCGAGCCAGAGAAGGTTTAACAGGTTCATTTACAAAGTTCAATTTGTCCAGGTTTCCAATAATAGGGGAAGAGCAAGTCCAGGTTTACAGGGAGGGTAACAGATCCAGGTTCAGAGCAGGTGTGGTACCGTAATGTCCTAGTGTCCGTGGCGAGTCCAAAAGGGAGGTCCGGTAGTGGAAAGCAGGATGGTGGTGGCAGGAGTGAAGCGGAGGCAGGAGTCAGGTTCCAATAATCTGTGGCACAGGAGAAAAGTAACTAGAACAGGCCAAAAACACAAAGGGCGAAAACAAGCAGGTTGAGTCAACAGCGAAACTAACATGGTCGTCTTGACTATGATCTGACGATGAGTGGCAAGTTTGACCGGGTCTTTAAGGCTGAGGTGATTATGGTGAATGAGCTGCAGCTGGAACCCTGACTCCCGCACACCAGACTTCACTCCTGCAATCAAGGACAGACAGAAGGGAGGGGGAGAGCAGAGAGAGAGCTACCTAGCAGCAGTAGGCCTAACAGATTGTGGTTTAAGGATTGTTGTTGACTTAGACCATCAAATGTGTGTATTTTTTCTATTACAAAATTCTATAGGAAAACTCATAAAAAACCATAGGAAAACATAGGATTTTTCACACAGGGTGCCTTTCCTTTGCTTGGTGGGCCGTTTGGGAACTTTTTTTTGGCATAATTAGAGTATACCCACTTCTCCAAGCACCACTACACCACTGCATAGGGCCAATGGAAAGACAGCATGATGTTAAAGGAGTCCATAATCTCTGACATAATAAGGCAGTAGGTCCCAATCATAAGAATACAAAAACACAACCATTAAGCATTTCCCAATCGAAATGTACAACTATTACTTACCATTGCAAAAAACATTTCACATTTAGCACACAAAGTAACCACTGACCTAAAGCTTAAAGTGGAACTGACAGCGTTTTAACTACTTTGCAGATATGAAACAAACAGACAATCATAATATCAGTCAAAAATATCTAATTCCCAGTTTATTATACAAAACCAACTTTATAAGAGATTTTAAAAGTAAATGTAGGTTCTATTTGACTCAACGTTCCATGATGTACACTAAGGCATTGTTGGCAGAATAGATGGATGCAGTTCAATGCATGATTAATATAATTCACCAATACATTTCTTGGTAGTCCAAAAAATATTGCTATCAGGTTGTAAATCACAGCTGGCCTGGTACATTGTTTGCTGCCTCCATTTGGGATGCACTGTTTCACTTTCAATGACTCAATATTCTGGACAAAAACTGATGAATCTAACTAAGGCTAGGAATGTTAATACAATCAAACTAGCAAGAGCAATGATCACAAGTCAGTCATAACGTGGCTAATAGGCTAGCATATCTAAACACAGAGCCTAATGTTAGCTAGATAGCTAGCTAGCTGCTAGGAGGATGTCATGCCACTGGAGGAGTGGGTGAGTGACTGACTTTTCCCCTCATATCGTTTTTCGGTGGCTATACACAGCTAGAGATGCAGGTGTCATTTGGTTAGCTAGCAAGAACTTGAACAACTGTTATCCAGTTAGCATATCTTTTGCGTTTGCAAATTCACTCTCGCTATCTACTCTGATTTCAGAGCACTCTCGTCTGAGTGTGCCAGAGTGCAGAACAACAGATGAATTTGCAAACGCGCAACACCCACTGAATATGACAGGTGTCAGTAAACGTAGGCAAAAATGTATGTAATAGTCAGTCAAGAACACTCTAGATAACATGTAAACAGCCTAACCAGCTCTGCTATGGCGAGTAAAATGGTCAGAGTGAGGTGTTCTCTCATTTGTGTCTGGAAGTAGCTAGCTAACAAGCTAGCCAACTTTAGCCAGTTAGCTTGGGTGCTTGGTTGGGACAAGCATGCATTGGCAGGCAAGCTGCAGAAGAACGAAGAGGCTACAGTTCCCCATTGTTTATCAGTGCAATTTTGACGGCCAACTAGCTGAAAAAGTTTGAGAGGGTTAATCTAATGTTCCTTTGTTAGACTTTAGCTCATTTTGCTCTGGCTAGCATTAGTTTTTGATCTTGTTGTTGTTGATGTGCATAACTGAGGGAGAGAGAGCCTACCTTTTCATGGTTATTTCATCAATAGGACTGTAAAGTTCCCAAATGTATGAGGACTTCTGTGGTGTTTGCATATCTTCAGAAATCCATTCAGGTGTATTTTGTGGCTTTTGGCGAATGCATTCTAATGATCTAAAGTCGCGCTGTTGCAACTGCCTGTAAACGCACAGTCCTGTTCAACGTGAATGATGGCAGGCCTATGTGGCAAATAGCTTGTTTGTATAAAAGCCTACTGTAGCTCTGATTGGCTATAGTGCACCGGTTTGTGTAGACTCCAGTCTTGGACAAGACAGATGTTTTTATTCGGTTTTATTTACTGCAGTGTCTATTAATTGTCCAAGCGCATGGCCGCTTTCCCATTATATCGCTAGAGAATTTTCACAAATGCCTTAGTATACGTAATTCCCGAACATTCTAAGAATATATGAAAAAGTGAAAATGACCATATCTAAGTAGTCGCTTATCAGATTTTTATTTTTTTATGTCATATTCCTCCTGGGGTGTAAATGAACAGATTTGAATAAGATTTCATGTTGCACTTTAAATGTAAAAAAATGTCACACACATAAGTTATTTTCAAAGAGATGGCTAACAACAGCAAGCACACTGCAATAAAAAACCCAGTTCCACTCACCAGATGATGATAATTTGAAATGTTCACAGGGACTCCTGCAGGCATCAAGCTCTAGATCAAGAAGCCTTTGTCTTCCAAAATCATGTCTCCAGACGTGAAGATCTTCTTAAACCACAACTTCTGGACAATGGCTTTGTCCGACACAGATCCTGGATACAGATCACTGCAGTATGTTATCACCGCATTAGGTGCAACTCCCAGAGGTAGCTTGAATGAGTGCATTAAACAGTACACAGCGTAGGTTTGCTTCTGCAGATCCATAGGACTTGAAGTAGCAACTTCTATGTCAGTACAGTCAATGACCATCCTCTGCTGGACCCCTGAAAAGGCGCAGGCAAGCACGTTCGGTTCTTCTCCCGACTTGGAACAGTCTTCATGATGCTAATGAAAAAAAGCTTGTGGATCACGTGAATGAAAGTGATGGTAACAATGCTGACAGTGCTTTTACTACAACTGAATAGTTGATCCAGGTGCACGTTGGTGTAGCTGTGATGCAACTTCATAAGCGCCATAAACACTTGATCCTCAAATGAAAGCACCTCGACCCATCCACATGGCAAAGTAGATAACGCAGTCCTTGTAACGTTCCAAGTATGTCTTTGTCTGGAAGTCCTGTTTCCATCTAAAGTATACTGAACAAAAATATAAACGCAACATGCAACAATTTCAAAGATTTTACTGAGTTACAGTTCATATGAGGAAATCAGTCAATTGAAATAAATTCATTAGGCCCTAATCTATGGATTTCACATGACTGGGAATACAGATATGCATGGGCCTCACAATGAGCCTCAGCATCTCGTCACAGTATTTTTGTGCATTCAAATTGCCATCGATAAAATGCAATTGTGTTCATTGTCCATAGCTTATGCCTGCCCATACCCTAACCCCACCGCCACCATGGGGCATTCTGTTCACAACGTTGACATCAGAAAACCACTCACCCACACAACGCCATACACATTGTTTGCGGTTGTGAGGCCGGTTGGATGTACTGCCAAATTCTCTAAAATTACGTTGGAGGCAGCTTATGATAGAGAAATTAACATTTGGGATGGGCAGCATCACGTAAAAAGGCATTTGCATTCCACTGAGTGTGAGACGTTTGTTTACATTGTAGCCACTGTAGCAGCGTGAGCAACTAGTGCTAGCAATTCAGTGAACAACTATCCCAAAATGGAAATATCTGACACGAATAACAAGTAAACAAGTAACAGAATCAATCTCCTCAGTACCTGTTCATGAATTAAGTTGACGCTGACCAGAATAATTATCCTACAGTATAGGGTCCTCCTCTTGCATATTGCTTGGTCTGCAGCTCCATCGTTGGACAGACAAGCAAGCTTACATGCAATGATACAGGATAAATTTTTTTGAGCTAGCTAAATAAGATATTTTACTGACTGTTTAAGAATGATTATTAGCCAAAATAGTGGTGTTTCACAGTGAAGCTAATATTGCATTAGAGCTGCTAATGTTTTTTCTATGAGTAGGCTTACATTGTGATTAATTCATACAACTATCAGAACTGTGCATATTATTCAATTACATTGATGTTCAGGATAACATGGTTTTATATTCGTTGATAACTAATATTGAAAGGTGATATAATGTAATCTACTGGTCCCCTGTAGCTCAGTTGGTAGAGCATGGCGCTTGCAATGCCAGGGTTTTGGGTTCGTTTCCCACGGGGGACCAGTATGAAAATGTATGCACTCACTAACTGTAAGTCGCTCTGGATAAGAGCGTCTGCTAAATGACTAAAATGTAGATAAGAAGGCTTAGGCTACTTTATCCTAATATAAGCAAAATGCATTGGATGCAAATACTGGCATGTGATAAAGGATAACATGTCCAATATAATTATATAATTGCATATCAAACAGGAATATATGGGGTATTGTGTGTACAGTCGTGGAATGACACAAATATTAATTTTCACAAAGTCTGCTGCCTCAGATTTTATGATGGCAATTTGCATATACTCCAGAATGTTATGAAGAGTGATCAGATGAATTGCAATTAATTGCAAAGTCCCTCTTTGCCATGAAAATGAACTTAATCCCCAAAAAACATTTCCACTGCATTTCATCCCTGCCACAAAAGGACCAGCTGACATCATGTCAGTGATTCTCTCGTTAACACAGGTGAGAGTGTTGACGAGGACAAGGCTGGAGATCACTCTGTCATGCTGATTGAGTTAGAATAACAGAATGGAAGCTTTAAAAGGAGGGTGGTGCTTGAAATCATTGTTCTTCCTCTGTTAACCATGGTTACCTGCAAGGAAACACGTGCTGTCATCATTGCTTTGCACAAAAAGGGCTTCACAGGCAAGGATATTGCTGCTAGTAAGATTGTACCTAAATCAACCATTTATCGGATCATCAATAACTTCAAGGAGAGAGGTTCAATTGTTGTGAAGAAGGCTTCAGGGAGCCCAAGAAAGTCCATCAAGTGCCAGGACCGTCTCCTAAAATTGATTCAGCTGCGGGATCGGGGCACCACCAGTGCAGAGCTTGCTCAGGAATGGCAGCAGGCAGGTGTGAGTGCATCTGCACGCGCAGTGAGGCGAAGACTTTTGGAGGATGGCCTGGTGTCAAGAAGGGCAGCGAGGAAGCCACTTCTCTCCAGGAAAAACATCAGGGACAGACTGATATTCTGCAAAAGGTACAGGGATTGGACTGCTGAGGACTGGGGTAAAGTCATTTTCTCTGATGAATCCCCTTTCCGATTGTTTGGGGCATCCGGAAAAAAGCTTGTCTGGAGAAGACAAGGTGAGCGCTACCATCAGTCCTGTGTCATGCCAACAGTTAAGCATCCTGAGACCATTCATGTGTGGGGTTGCTTCTCAGCCAAGGGAGTGGGCTCACTCACAATTTTGCCTAAGAACACAGCTATGAATAAAGAATGGTACCAACACATCCCCCGAGAGCAACTTCTCCCAACCATCCAAGAACAGTTTGATGACGAACAATACCTTTTCCAGCATGATGGAGCACCTTGCCATTAGGCAAAAGTGATAACTAAGTGGCTCGGGGAACAAAACATCGACATTTTGGGTCCATGGCCAGGAAACTCCCCAGACCTTAATCCCATTGGGAACTTGTGGTCAATCCTCAAGAGGCGGGTGGATAAACAAAAACCCACAAATTCTGACAAACTCCAATCATTGATTATGCAAGAATGGGCTGCCATCAGTCAGGATGTGGCCCAGAAGTTAATTGACAGCATGCCAGGGCGGATTGCAGAGGTCTTGAAAAAGAAGGGTCAACACTGCAAATATTGACTCTTTGCATAAACTTAATGTAATTGTCAATAAAAGCCTTTGACACTTATGGAATGCTTGTAATTATACTTCAATATACCTTAGTAACATCTGACAAAAATATCTAAAAACACTGAAGCAGCAAACTTTGTGAAGACCAATACTTGTGTTATTCTCAAAACTTTTGACCACGACTGTAGATTGATGAGGGAAAACAATTATTTAATCCATTTTAGAATAAGGCTGTAACGTAACAAAATGTGGAAAGAGTCAATGGGTCTGAATACTCTCCGAATGCACTCTTTACACCTACTTACATTTTGGAAGCTAATAGATTGCATTTAGTTAAAAGATGATACATAATTGCAATCAGAAGATACTATTTACATGTAAATACTATTGGTAACAGAATAAATAGCAGAAGAATAACTGCAGATTACACAATGCACCCAATGTAGGCTACTGCCCCTTTAAGAGCTAGAATAGATTTTGTACCCTATGTTGTGATTCTCACCAAATATGTTGTAATCTTCTCACACTATTCAAACCCCACAAGAGAATAAGCAGTTTATGAAGCTCTCTTTATAAATCACATATTGCAAACACATTATCACCGTATGCAGAGTTTATTCCGTCGTACACAAATAGCGCTGGATAGCGACAAGCGAAACAGGCACAGGGGGAAAATCTACCCTGGCTATACAAGGTAACGGTAGCTCCAACAATAACAGGCACAGGGGAAATATCTACCCCGGCAATAATAAGGTACGAGTAGCTCCACCGAGCTACACTACTCTCACAAATAAACAATCACCCACAAGGACAAGGTGGGCAGAGGGAACACTTATACACGGACTAATGAGGGGATAAGAACCAGGTATGTGTGATTGACAAGACAAGACAAGACAAATGGAATGAAGAATAATGGAGTGGCAGTGGCTAGTAAGCCGGTGACGACGAACACCGAAACCTGCCCGAACAAGGAGGGGAGGCAGCCTCGGCGGAAGTTGTGACATATCTGAACTAAAAACTCCACACATATTTTGCAATTTCTGTACATCCTTTGCCAATTGCTAAACAATATGCCAAAACCACACACATTTTTGTCTGAGAACCTGCTCATCATCTTCCCTCTTTTGTGGCACCAATGTGAGGGGTTATCGCAGGGGAAACTGTTTTGCAGTATTCTAGTGTCTGCTGTGGGAATAATGACAAGCGAACCTGGGGAGCTTTGTGTTCACATTGTCCTAAAAAAGGGAACCGGACCGAGAAATTCAAGCAAATCGAATTCAGACCACCTCTCGAGATGGTCTCAGTTCAGTTCGCTTTGGGGGCTCTTTTGAGGGGTCTGAGTTACTTTGGAGTGTTCACACTGGACAAAAAAATTCAGCGAACTGCACCGAGTTCACAAAAGTTGCCTGAAAGTGTGAAAACACCCTTAGCTACCTCCAAACGAATTGGGAAGTACAGTTTTCTCCTGCCTAGCCAATTTAATGGAGTGAAACGCAATGGGCCTGGATTCACAAAACCTTCTTAAGAAATGTCTTAATAAGTGCCATTTTCCCCTCAACTTTATACTTAAGAAGAAACTTACAAAAAGTTGCTATTCCTCAATAAAGTTATTGGAAATGTTTCTTTCTACATTTCTTCCTAAGAAAAAAGTTAAGAAGAAATGGGATTCTTGAAAATAATGTTCTTGGATTTCTTCTTGGAAATGTACTTAGCTTTAGGACGGCTAAACCCTTGTCTTGCGCAGACTGGTCAGGAGGTGAGAATTAAAAAAAATACATTTTAACTAAAAACATCAATGTAAACCTTCATTTGAAAAGCTTTTAATTACATATTTGACTAAATAATGAATATTATAATAATAATAGTTGAAATGGTGATATAAAATCAAATGAAGACAAGCTAAATGTATTATTAAAGTATTAAAATAACAATAGTCAAACAACTTCCATTTAATGGCAATAGTCAAAAACAGTAATAATCAAACATGAATATTTAGTGATTCAAAGCTTACTATGATACTTTGAAGGATGGAAGTTCTTTGGATAGCTGCTAGAGAGAGGGAGAACCCACAGAAGCCACTCAGAGATCGGATGGATCCTCTACATGTCCCTGACCATGTTCTACTGAGGCAATATCGACTACCATGACACTATCATGTACTTGGCTGACCTTCTAAATGAAAACTTAAAAAGAAAGACCATGAAATCATGCCCTCTTCCAATCATCCTACAAATCAAGATAGCCCTGAGATTCCTAGCATTGCGATCCTTTCAAGCCTTGCTAGCAGGGACAGTGGGAGTTAGTCAGTCCTCTGTGAGTCGGGTGGTTAGTGCAGTGTGTGTGATGCACTGTGTCGTCATGTGTGAAGATGTATCAAGTTCCCATCAACTGCAGCTGAACAAATAAGCACCAAACAAAAGTTTTTTGAGGTGGCTAACTTCCCCAATGTCCTTGGTGTAGTGGATGGGACCCATGTGGGAATAAAGGTCAGTGACAATGACAAGCTTCTGTCAAAACATGTCTACATAAGTACAGTTTGCACCCCACCAAAATGGATTATTTCAGTAGGCCTTATAAGTATCTGATGTAGTCTTACCATTTCTCCTGATAGGGTCCACGTGAAGAGGAGGAAATGTATGTTAATCGAAATAACTTCCACTCTATCAATGTCCAAGTAGTCTGCGATGCCACACTAGCCTTCACAAATGTTGTTGCCAAATGGCCTGGGAGCACACGACTCCTTAATTTGATCAAATTCAGCCCTGGGAGTCAAGTTTGAGGAAGGGCACATTCCTGATGGATGGCTATTAGGTAAAGAAATCACTAACCCTTTCTTTCCTTTACCTGATACCTGTTACCTGTGTAATTGTTTTATGGTCCACAGCACACTTAAAATAGTGTTGCTTCTTATAATATCAATTTAATACTTTGTATTTTGGGGGTTTTAGGTGATAGTGGCTATGGACAAAAAACATGGCTCATAACACACTAACAACAACGCAGAGGATAACTATAATCATGCTCAGATGAAAACAAGGTGTCTAGTAGAGAGATCTATCGGAGTCCTAAAATCCAGATTCAGATGCATTGACCGCTCTGGGGAGTTATTTTATACAGCCCAGAAAAAACATGCAAGATCATAACCTCGGCATGTATCTTGCACAACATCTGCATACAAAACAGGATGCCACATCCCAATATTATTATTTTTCGCTTCTCCATGGCAAACTTCTCATTCTCATTCTCCAGGGGTAATCTCTCTCTCTCCTACTTCAGCAGCTCCTTCTGCACCCTGCACATGCCTGTGACCTCCCCCAGGAGCGTCCACTGGACAGCCACCATCTCCTTCACACCAGCAAGCCTCCTTGCCCAGGGTGGCACTGGCTCGTACATTGGGGTGTCATGATGCATAAGGATCTGAGACAGGCACATCTCCTCTGTATCTTCAGTGATGATCTTTTGAGGAAATACAGTGAATCTATTATGGGAATGATAATGTGTTGTAGGACATAGGCCTATTGTAGAAGAATAATAAACTTTCGAAATTACAAATCAAACAAACAACTACCTCTGCTTGTTCTTCTGTCATATGATCACGATGATCCATGGCTCCCACATCTGGGCACAGGGGCATATGGATGAGGTCCAGTGTTATATCTGGAAGGTCAGACACATCGTGTCGATGACAACAAAGTTTCAAAAGCTGTAGGCTTGATATGATGAGAGAAGTAAACAAGTGTAAAGTTAGCTTCACGACTGGATACATTTGTAACCATGGACGTTTTCTTGCTGCCACTGCCATGGTTGGCTACAGGACATTTAAATACGGCAAGAAAGCTCATTAAACGCACATTATCTAGCTAGCTAGTAATTAACAATATATTACAATATTCTAGAAGTGTTATATAGCTAACGTTAGCTCGTCAATTTACAAATAGTCATGATAAGCTCCCACTTAGTCCTACAATTCAGTTGCTTTTAGGTGGGGAGCTCGGGGCTGAAATTGAAATGGCTGTTTGGTTTGGTCTTGCAAACCCACAATCCAGTGATTCGACACATCATCGGTCAAGCATGTATTTTCCCACGTGCACAGGGATGGTTGGTTAGTTCGTGAGTTTTACTTAATTGGCACCCTGCCAACGCAGTGAGTGGCACATGAAGGCCAAGGATTTTGAACAATTGTATAACAAGAATTCAGAGATCACCTGCGTGGCCAAAAACCTGATCATTCTTAAAAATAAAAAATATCCTTATGAAACAAAAATAGTAGCTTGCTTGTTTATTGGAATGCAATACATCAAATAAAGTTTGCTTTACAGCATCTAACAGCAAAAGCGAAAGGATTGTGTTTGTTGTCGTTCTGTTTTATGATAAATATATAAACAATGAAAAGCTCATTTTTCACATAACTGAAGGCGCAAATGTTTGTAGGCTATTGTGAGAAAAAGGTCTCAATAGCAACACATTATATAGAGGTGTTACCCTTTAGTTCACAGATAATTAACCACTAATATAAACTATGAAACATTACAAATAATTGAATATATGTATAACAATTTTTTATTCAATATGCCTATAAAATACTAAATTTGCCATTTATCTATATTTACTTTGATATATTCATAATTATGTAGGTAGGCCTATGCACGGAACACTTTTTTCCTAAATGTAGCCTACTTCCAAAATGGTATAATTCAACAACAAAAATGTTTATGGTTGTTGAACTGTAGGTTTGTGTTATTATCAAAGATAAATATAATTAATTTGAATGTTTTTCGCAACATACTTCAAACATCTTACAATATTTGTAAAACAGTAGCTAGGTTGCCATCCAATTGGCGACAGACTTTCATGCTAATATTCTAAAATCCGCATTAAGAAAAGATGTGCATTTTCCCTCCAGTGAGTCGTAGTGAGGACGACACGCCATATCATCTCGTGATTCCAAGTTTACTTCGATATGATGGTTAATATATCAATACTTGCGCATAAAGGCGTTTCCACCGCCATTTCGCGCATAATAAATGTTTCCGATACAAAAATATCCCACCATATCGAACGAACAAAGTAGGCCTATCTGTCGGCATTTATAAAATTGTACCGAAACTTCCTGTTTCCATCACAGCTGTCGTGATTTTTTTTCTATATGTATGCAGTAGCCAATGATTTTACTCGCATGAAAACCGTGGATGGGCACGTGGTTATAGATGAGTTTATTGTGCCAAATGTATTGCTCAGTAAAAGCTGCGCATGCGCGTCAAGAGACGGCGGTAGACCCTGCTGTTTTTTTCAAATCCAGTTCAAACATAGAGATAGATAGAGGACTCATTTTTGTACGTGTGCTATTATAGCGTCTGTGACAGAATGGGTGGCGCAATTGAGGCAATCTCCTTTTTGAAGTAGTCAATTTTCTTCTTCACGATTGGCTGATCCCTCCTGATGACCCAGTTGGACATGACTTCAACAGGGTCATCAGAAGGGTCTTCACTAGTTACCACAGACACAAAGTCATAAACCCTGCCTATTTCTACAATTTCTCTTCTTAAAATAATATTTTAAATCTAACCTTAACCACACTGCTATCCTTATGCCTAATCCTAACCCTAAATTAAGATTAAAAGCAAATGTTTGTTTTTGAATGAATGAATTTTTACCATACAGCCATTTTGACTTTGTGGCTGTGGTAACTAGTGGAAACCCCACCAGGAAGGATCAGCCAATGAAGTTGGAAGTCCCACCCAGTTGACTACATTAAAATGGTGGAAGCCCTCAATGGCGGTGCCCATGCTAATATAGCTTTTTGGCCACTAGAGGCCTCTATCATTCTCTATGAGTTCAACCCAACGCGGCCAGCTGAAGCAAAACAAGAAGCAGGGAAATCCAGATGAACAGACAAGGTAAGAATTAAATTTTTACCGACAAAATCCACGTAATTTGGAAACGCGCCTGTCATAGGTTTATGTGCAGACACAGTTATATTGAAGAGGAGTAAACGGAGGTATTTTTTTTCTTAGCTATGCAAGCTTGATTCAGAAGGCCTGGTGACCCACATTCGTAATCTAGGCTAGAAATACCCGGGAGTGTGCAGTAGAACGCCGCATAGGTTTTTGATGTTTAAATATGCCCCTGGTTTTCGTGTGTTTACCATTTTAATTAGTATTGTGGATGTATCTGTCGCATAATGTGTTATAACTACGTTGCTATATTTAGCCTGGTAGCTCGCATTGACCCCTGTTTTGGAGTGATGAAACACGCAGTTGGTTTCGGGTGCGCGTTTGCAATGACAGCACAGTTGCGTCTCTTTCACTGTAATTTCTAACGATGTTCCTTTTGGGGTTGAACCTATAATGTCAGTGGGTTGAACGCTGCGGTTGTGCAGTGAAGTGAACAGTAGCTGTGAATGTGAGTTAAATTTGTACAGTGCAATCGGAAGCTTTTGCAGGGATGGGGGCTGAAACAAATCCAATTTACCCCCAACATTTTCACCCAGGATCTGCGGACGCAACCTGTAAACGTAGCTGGGTGATCCAGTGAGAAATGCAGATAGGCTACACATCAATATTATGCAGAGGAAATCCGTAAAAGGGGAGTAAACACTTTGCATGTCAGGATCTGGTTGAAAAGACGTCAGTATGAGGTTTTATTCTGGTCGCAAACTGGTTGAAAAATTATGTTTTCTAACGTCTTTTTACTGACCAGAATATTACATATTTTTCAGACCACCATACGACCAGTTGGTTGTAATTGTGACCTCTATCTGATCAGCTGGTCATAATTCTGACCACTATATTATGTGCTATATTATGTAGCCTACTGGTCATAGTTAAGACCTCATCATAACCTGGTAATGACCACCTGACTACAGCTTATTACCTACACTCTTAGAAAAAAGTGTTCCAAAACGGCTCTTCAGCTGTCCCCATCGAATAACCCTTTTTGGTTCTAGGCAGAATACTTTTTGGTTCCATGTAGAACCTGCGTACAGTAATTGTTTCATAATTCACCCACAGAAATTACATGCATAGAAATATTGTGAGTATATAAAGGCCCATTGTTTTATTTGATTAATGATTAATAAGAGTGGTGTGATGCGGTAGATCCTCATCAAGGACCTCTGAGCACAGAAAGCGATCTGGAGCATAGTGGCCCTCTTGAAGAGTCGTGTGATGGATCAGATCTGCAGTGAAGAGAATCAGCGCATTACAACTTTATCAATTTGAGATTTTTTAAGCAAACTAGAAAAGGACATTCTTGAAGAAACTTTGTGGACTCAGCTGGCTAAAAGTATTTGCATGGTACTAGTTGAAGAATTTTGTGGCAGTTGTAGCTTAGAGATGTCTTTAAAAAAGAACAACTTGCTCATATACATACTTTGCGTCCTTCACCAACACGGTTTAGGGGCATATTTCGGGACTTTCCAGAGGGCCCGCAACACATCAATCTCCTGAGTTTTCATGACACTTACTGTAAGCATAAAACATTTAATGATTAACGATTAGCATAATGTGGGCATGCAGTACACGACATGACAATAACGCACAGTAAAATATCTTAAACAGTCAGAATCGACTAAAAGTGGTAGCAATGGCATGTTTGCTCCTCTGTCCCTACATATTGAAGTCGGACATTAATTAATTGGTCATCAAACAGAAACATTTTGAAGAAAGAGGATATCAAAATTAGACAGTAGTTGGATAATGAAAATGTTTAACTCCTCTCTAAATGGTAAAGTTTTGCTTAATCCTAATACATGTAATATTCTTTTTATAAACATACCGCTCCATAATCCTGAGGACATTGTCCCGGACAAAGGTTCCCCAATTGAGGAAGTTTGTGTAAAGAGGCAATAGAGACAATAAAATATTATATTGTTCAAAAGTTAGGTGTCTGTCATATAATTCCTGCAACAAACAGTGTTAGAAATGGGTGTAATTGGCTAATCTCGTCCTCTTCTCTGCAACTTCACACGTGTTTGAGTGAGCGACAGAGAGAATGAGCAAGAGAGAAATGGGAGAAACTTTACATCACTCACCAACAATGTTCCCGGCACTGAGCAAATTTCAGGTCTGCTGAGCGCAAACTTGAATGTTGTGAAAATTCTATGCAACTTCCAGTGCGCTTTTGCTGTAAACACTGAGGCTGTACCCACTTTAAGTTACAGTTTTAACAGTGGCCATGTAGGCTACTGTGGCTATTTGATCATAATGTAGGCCTCCCAGAGTAGTCTACCGTCAAAAACAATATAGAAAATGCATCCCATAACATTTTAACATGGAAATAGATGTTCTATCATTCAGCCTACAGTAGCAGCCAATGTGTGGTGTTCAATGTAGGCCTAAATTATGAGACTTTTGAAAAAAACATGCAGGGCTTGACATTAACCTGTTTATCCACTTGTTCTTCAGACAAGGAGGTGACTGAAAATGTTGTTTTGTTGTTTGATGCAAGAAACCACTTTACAAAATAAAATGCATTATTATTCCCATACCATTATTACAAAGAATCAGACAAATTATGCTACCCTCTGCCTATTGGCTACTTAGCTTATTCAAGCCTGTCTCAAAATACAAACTGCCCCTTTAAGACAAAAAAAGCTCTTTACCCGACTTGCCTTTCAACAATGTCTAGAAATGTACACGTTTTGTGCTCTTGTAGGAAGCAATCACTCCCCCATTGCTGACTACAAATGATCTATAACTGGGCTAATAACTCAATAACTAGCAAAGAATATGAACAAAATGTGGACACATGGCTACATGCAGCTCTTGCTTTGATCTCAAAACAAGCTCATCTACTCAGACCACAGCTGTAAACAAAGTCCAGTTCAAAGTAAACACCACATGTCCATATATGGCAATGGTCTATTTGCATATAGGCCTACTGCAGCTCTGATTGGTTATGCTGCACTGGTCTGTGTAGAGGACAGGCTGAGTCATGCCCAATAGAATCCTACTCCGATGCGTTCTGCCTACAACAACATCTCTTTCATAGTTCGTTTTGTTTTGGTATGTTGCATTGAAAGTGGCTAATATTGCGTTGATTGGATCACAATTGCCACAGTAAAGGGAAACGTTGATAGTGTTAACTAACAGGGAAAACTCTAGAAAGTTGAGTGAAGTTCAATCTCGTGCTTCTCTCTGTTGGCTGATATTTCTTCTGCGCTCCCGGCAGTCTCTGGGCAAATGCGCGCCCACGCGCAGCTTAGAGGGAACATTGCTCACCAAGGGAGGTGTCTGTTAAATCAGGACACAAGGGTTTTGCACCTGGGGAAAAAAGGCGAGTTAAAATTCGATTTGATTTTCTTTACAATGTTATATTATTAGAAGCGGTGCAATTTAAATTGGATCTACTTACACTACACTCTTAGAAAAAAGGGTTCCAAAAGGGTTCTTTGGCAATCTGGCAGTCAGGCAGGCAGACGGAGAGAGATCGAGGGATAGACAGCAAAACATAGGCTATTTACATTTCTTAGTCAGCAGGCTGGATCACTTCTGTACTCCTTCCCTTTGTTCCCTCCTCCATCCTTCCATCCAAGCTGGAAGATTCCTGCAAAAACAGAGAATAAAGAATTGACAAAGGCAGTTGAGCGGTGTAATGTAATAATGTGTGTTGAGGGGGAGCAGGGATTGGCAAAATGTATGGTATTCTCAAATATAAAATACACAAAAATACAAGGATCTCTGATGAATTAAGAAAATCTTCACATCCATATTGGGGGTAGAAGTTTCAAGAATTAGCGTAGTTTACAGTCTTACGCACACAAACAATCAATGTTTAGTGTATTCATGTATTCTCTCTTTCTCACACACACACACACACATCTAACATGACACAACATTGACATGATGACAATCTTTTCTATAATTTATTGTGATCATAATCATAATCTCTCTTCCCCCTCTCACACAGATACACACATAGTTAGCATGACAACGTTGACATGACAATGTTTTTTCTAAAGTTATCTCTCTCACACATTTAGAGGACACACACACATAGAGGACACACACACCAGTGGTGGTCGGTGCCATTTAAGATGAGGGAGGACGATTTTTACTTTCCATGAGCATGGCCTTATTTCTATTACAGCATGTTGGATGACTGTCGTTCATATTCCATTCACCCTGTTCAATGTAACAGCGTTAGGTTTAGGCTACTACATGATTCTCGAATTTTTCCTATACCCATCATGAGGTTGCTACATGAGCATGGCCTTATTTCTATTACAGCATGTTGGATGACTGTCGTTCATATTCCATTCACCCTGTTTTATTTTTTATGAAATTCACTGAGGAGGATGGTCCTCCCCTTCCTCCTCTGAGGAGCCTCCACTGACACACACACATTTACTATCATTAACAGAAATCAAAGTGTCAGTTAGCTAGCTACAACCAACGCCTACAACAGGTCAAAATTAAAATGTATCATGTCCATGGAGGATTAGTCAGAGAGCTAACAGCTAGTTAGCTAAAATTAGCCAGCTAAATTAGCAAGCTAGCTAACTACAGTTGCTAGCTAAACACGTTCCTTAATGTTCTTCTCCCCAACAAACCGCTGCTTTACTTACAAAAGTAAAACAGAAATGCAGGAGAACAGGGGACTACCACTTAGCAGTCAAATCTTTTCAAAGTTTCTTGTGTATATTTCGAGAAACTGTGGTTTTCCAGCTGTGTTGTTGTGTAGCTTACCGGGCGCTCTGTCCCAACTGCCATATGGAATGTTGAAGGATGCGCTCGAGCAGGCTGCCTGAGCGCAGAGATATATTGCTGCGCGTGAGACACAGATTCCAATCCAAGTTTTAGCTTAGTTTTCTTAAAGGTTTTATGGCAGACTACACCTATTGGTGTACTGCCGCCACATACTGTACGGGGTAGTGAAACAAAAAATATTCCATTGCTTTAGCTGGAACTGATATGCTTACCTCCTTATTTAGCTACTGAAATTAAAATCCAATTACTGCATGCATTATTTTAATTGCTTACAACCTTTCAGGAAAAATAGTAATATTTTCTGGGTCATATTCAGGTGCAATAATATTGGACTAATTATTGATGGAAATAAATGCGATAAAAATAGAGTTTTGTCAATCCTGGTGGATTGTAGTAGGCTATTGAATTAAAAGACAGAGGCCTATGTGTTATTTGTTAAATTCTGAAAACAAATTTAGTTAGTCATACTAGAACATCAAAACAGCATTTAGTGGAACAGAAGAAAATGTATAGCACAATAAACAGTGCAATTAGCTAACACAGACAAAAAATTACCATTAGAAGCCAACACACACAGCAAGCAATCCAGATATCATTAATTAAATAACCATTATTTCATTGTACTGCAGTTTTACTGCATTTAAAACTTGCAGTAAAATTTTGTAAGGGCATCCTGTGTTATTGTGCATGTTTATCTTACATGCTGGTAGCCTAGAACAAATGTTATGGAAGTGAATGTGCACTTTTTAATTGGCTGGACTGCAAGTACAAAAAACACTGCCATAGCCTGTAGTAAAAGCAAAAGCATTTATAGCATCTGAGATTCTCTAAATTAGGGACCATCTCTGATACCTATTGGACCACAGAGACTGTCACAAATTTGAGCTTTTAATTACCTAGAAAATTTGATGGCTTGGAGGTGAAATACACTGAACAAAAATATATACGCAACATGTAAAGTGTTGGTCCCATGTTTCATGAGCTGAAATAAAAGATGCCAGAAATGTTTGAAATGCACAAAATGCTTTTTCTCTACCATAAGCTGCCTCCAATGTTGTTTTATAGAATTTGGCAGTACATCCAACCTGCCTCACAACCGCAGACCACGTGTAACCACGCCAGCCCAGGACCTCCACATCCGGCTTCTTCACCTGCGAGATCGTCTGAGACCAGCCACCCGGACAGCTGATAAAACTGTGTTTGCACAACCAAAGAATTTCTACACAAACTGTCAGAAACTATCTCAGGGAAGCTCATCTGCGTGCTCGTCGTCCTCACCAGGGTCTTGACCTGACTGAAGTTTGGCGTCGTAACCGACTTCAGTGGGCAAATGCTTACCTTCGATGGCCACTGGCACCCTGGAGAAGTGTGCTCTTCACGGATGAATCTCGGTTTCAACTGTACCGGGCAGATGGCAGACATTATGTATGTATGGCATCGTGTGGGTGAGCGGTTTGCTGATGTCAACGTTGTGAACAGAGTGCCCCATGGTGGTGGTGGGGTTATGGTATGGGCAGGCATAAGCTATGGACAATGAACACAATTGCATTTTATCAAAGGCCATTTGAATGCACAGAGATACCTTGACGAGATCCTGAGGCCCATTGTTGTGCCATTCATCCGCCGCCATCACCTCATATTTCAGCATGATAATGCACAGCCCCATGTCGCAAGGATCTGTACACAATTCCTGGAAGCTGAAAATGTCCCAGTTCTTCCATGGCCTGCATACTCACCAGACATGTCACCCATTGTGTCACGACTGTTGGTGAGATGCGGTAAAAGATGTCAGGCGCAGGACACAGAACTCTGGGACACGTACTTTAATCCGATAAGGATCCAAAAGAACACAGAAATAACTCCACGCAGGGAGGAAATAACCCGCTCACTAAAATGACAACCGTGAAGGGAAAAACAATCACACACAATGTCCTGATGAGAGACAGGGGTAATATAAGGGAAACAATTAAACATAATGACGAACAGGTGTAAACAATACAGACAAAACTAAACAAACACCGATAACATCGAACGGCAGTAGCTAGTACTCCGGGGACGACGAACGCCGAAGCCTGCCCGAGCAAGGAGGAGGAGCAGCCTCGGCAGAATCCGTGACAGTACCCCCCCCTTGACGCGCTGCTCCAGCCGTGCGCCGACCCCGGCCTCGGGGACGGCCAGGAGGACGCGGAGCAGGGCGAGTCGGGTGACTCCGGTGGAACTCTGTCAACAGGGAGGGATCTAGGATGTCCCTCCTAGGGACCCAGCACCGTTCCTCCGGACCGTACCCCTCCCACTCCACAAGATACTGAAGACCCCCCATCCGACGCCTCGAATCCACGATGGAACGGACTGAGTACGCCGGAGCCCCTTCGATGTCTAGTGGGGGCGGAGGGGCCTCTCGTACCTCATTCTCCTGGAGTGGACCAGCTACCACCGGCCTGAGGAGAGACACATGGAACGAGGGGTTAATGCGATAATTAACAGGCAGCTGTAACCTATAACAAACCTCGTTCAATCTCCTCAGGACTTTAAATGGCCCCACAAACCGCCGGCCCAGCTTCCGGCAGGGCAGGTGAAGGGGCAGGTTTCTGGTCGAGAGCCAGACCCGATCTCCCGGTGCATAAACCGGACCCTCACTGCGGCGGCGATCGGCGCTCGCCTTTTGCCGTCTGATAGCCCGCTGCAGATGGACGTGCGCAGCGTTCCATGTCTCCTCAGAGCGCCGAAACCATTCATCCACCGCAGGAGCCTCGATCTGGCTCTGATGCCAGGGTGCCAGAACCGGCTGATAGCCCAACACACACTGGAAAGGAGTGAGATTAGTGGAGGAGTGGCGGAGTGAGTTTTGGGCTATCTCTGCCCAGGGAATATACCCCGACCACTCCTCCTGCCGGTCCTGGCAGTAGGACCTCAGAAACCTACCCACATCTTGGTTTACTCTCTCCACCTGCCCATTACTCTCAGGGTGAAAACCCGAGGTAAGGCTGATCGAGACCCCCAAACGTTCCATAAACGCCCTCCACACTCTAGAGGTGAACTGGGGACCCCGATCAGACACTATATCCTCAGGCACCCCGTAGTGCCGGAAAACGTGAGTAAACAGGGCTTCGGCCGTTTGTAGGGCTGTAGGAAGACCTGGCATAGGGATGAGACGGCAGGCCTTAGAAAACCGATCCACAACGACCAAGATCGTGGTATTCCCCTGGGAGGGGGGAAGGTCCGTGACAAAATCCACCGACAGGTGAGACCACGGCCGTTGTGGAACGGGGAGAGGTTGTAACTTCCCTGTGGGCAGGTGTCTAGTCGCCTTACACTGGGCGCACACCGAGCAGGAAGAAACGTAAACCCTCACGTCCTTAGCTAAGGTGGGCCACCAGTACTTCCCGCTAAGACAGTGCACCGTCCGACCAATACCAGGATGACCAGAGGAGGGTGACGTGTGAGCCCAATAAATCAGTCGGTCACGGACCTCGAGCGGTACGTACCTCCGTCCCTCTGGACACTCTGGGGGAGAAGGGTCGGTACGTAACGCCCGCTCGATTTCCGTGTCGACCTCCCACACCACCGGTGCCACGAGACAAGACTCCGGTAGTATGGGAGTGGGCTCAATGCACCTCTCCTCTGTGTCATATCGTCGGGACAGGGCGTCTGCCTTAACGTTCTGTGACCCTGGGATATAAGTGATCTTAAAGACAAACCGGGCGAGAAACATGGCCCACCTAGCCTGACGAGGGTTCAGTCTCTTCGCTGCCTTGATGTACTCCAGGTTACGATGGTCAGCCAGAATGAGAAAAGGGTGGTTAGCCCCCTCAAGCCAATGTCTCCACACCTTCAGGGCCTGGACCACAGCTAGCAGCTCCCTGTCCCCCACGTCATAATTGCGTTCCGCCGGACTGAGCTTCTTAGAATAGAAAGCACAGGGGCAGAGTTTTGGAGGCGTGCCCGAGCGCTGAGACAGTATAGCACCGATTCCCGCCTCGGACGCATCCACCTCGACTTGGAACACCAAAGAGGGATCCGGATGTGCCAGCACCGGAGCTGAGGTGAACAGGTCCTTCAAATGACTAAACGCCCTGTCCGCCTCAGCCGACCACTGCAAACGCACCGGGCCCCCCTTTAGCAGGGAGGTAATGGGAGCTGCTACCTGTCCAAAACCCCGGATAAACCTCCGGTAGTAATTGGCAAAACCCAAAAAACGCTGCACCTCCTATACTGTAGTTGGAGTCTGCCAATTACGCACGGCTGAAACGCGGTCAATCTCCATCTCCACCCCTGACGCAGACAACCGGTGTCCCAGGAAGGAGATGGACTCCTGGAAAAACAGACATTTCTCTGCCTTCACATACAGATCATGCTCCAACAGTCTACCCAGCACCCGACGTACCAGGGACAGATGCTCGGTACGTGTAGCGGAGTATATCAGAATGTCATCAATATACACCACTACCCCCTGTCCATGCAAATCCCGGAAAATCTCGTCTACAAATGATTGGAAGACTGAAGGAGCATTCATTAAACCGTATGGCATGACGAGGTACTCATAGTGACCCGAGGTGGTACTGAATGCTGTCTTCCACTCATCTCCCTCCCGAATGCGCACCAGGTTGTAAGCGCTCCTGAGATCCAATTTTGTGAAGAAGCGCGCCCCGTGTAATGACTCCGTCATACTAGCAATCAGAGGGAGAGGATAGCTGTATTTAATAGTGATCTGATTGAGACCACGGTAATCAATACACGGGCGTAAACCCCCATCCTTCTTCTTCACAAAAAAGAAACTTGAGGACGCAGGAGAAGTGGATGGCCGTATGTATCCCTGTCTCAAGGATTCGGCGACGTATGTCTCCATAGCAGCCGTCTCCTCCTGAGACAGAGGATACACATGGCTGCGAGGGAGCGCAGCGCCAACCTGGAGGTCTATCGCACAATCCCCCTGTCGATGAGGTGGTAATTGAGTTGCCTTCTTCTTACAGAAGGCGCTTGCCAAATCGGCATACTCAGGAGGAATGTGCATTGTGGGCATTTGGTTCGGACTCTCCACCGTCGTTGCCCCTACGGAAACACCTACACACCGCCCCACACACTGATCAGACCATCCCTTGAGAGCCCTCTGTTGCCATGAAATGTTGGGGTCATGAGATATTAACCAGGGAAGTCCCAACACCACTGGAAACGCAGGAGAGTCAATTAAATACAACTGTATAGTCTTCTCATGACCCTTCTGCGTTTTCATTTTCAGTGGCGCTGTGACCTCCCTAATCAATCCCGACCCCAAAGGCCGGCTATCTAGGGCATGGATAGGGAAGGGCACATCGACTGGTAATATAGGGATTCCTAACTTATATGAGAAATGGCGATCCATAAAATTCCCAGCTGCGCCTGAATCGACTAGCGCCTTATGCTGAGAGTAAGAAGAAACTTCTGGAAACATAACTTGGATACACATATGAACAGCAGAGAGCTCTGGGTGAGTTGGGACCTTACTCACCGGGAATGACTCATCAGTGCGCTGCCTGCTGCCTCGAGTCCGAGGAGACCCTCCCCAGCACCGAACCGTCGTGTGTCCTCGGCGGCCACAGCTGGTGCAGGGGACTGCCTCCTTCCTGGCCTCCCTACTACCAGCACCCCCGAGCTCCATAGGGCTCGGCTCGGAGGTGCTGGGGGATGGAATGGACGGCCCCAGCGCTGGACGTCCGCGGGTAGCCAACAGGGTATCCAGGCGAATCGACATGTCCACCAGCTGATTGAAGCTTAGGTTGGTGTCCCTGCAGGCCAGCTCTCGACGAACGTCCTCTCTTAAGCTACACCTGTATTGGTCGATGAGGGCCCTCTCATTCCATCCCGAATTGGCAGCATGAGTCCGGAAGTCCAGTGCGAATTCCTCCGCATAGTTCACAGTAGCGGCGTCTATCCCTCACCACTCGGCGTTGGCCCACTCCAGTGCCTTGCCGGACAGACAGGAGATGAGGGCGGACACGCTCTCGTATCCCGAGGGTGCCGGGTGAATGGTTGCCAGGTAAAGTTCCACCTGGAGCAGGAAACCCTGACACCCGGCTGCGGTGCCATCATAAGCCCTCGGGAGCGAGAGCCGAATCCCACTGGACTCCGGATGTGAGACGATAGGAGTAGCCGATGGTGGTGGTATCGTTGGAGGAGGTGTGGGCAAACCTCCTCTCTCCCATCGTCCCAAAGTGTTCATAACGTTATCCATAGCGGCACCAAGATTTTGGAGCATCGCTGCCTGTTGTAGGACGCGCTCCTCGAGTGATCCAGTCGGTGCCGTCGCTCCTGCTGACTCCATGTTAAGGTGTGTGATTCTGTCACGACTGTCGGTGAGATGCGGTAAAAGAAGTCAGGCGCAGGACACAGAACTCTCGGACACGTACTTTAATCCGATAAGGATCCAAAAGAACACAGAAATAACTCCACGCAGGGAGGAAATAACCCGCTCACTAAAATGACAACCGTGAAGGGAAAAACAATCACACACAATGTCCTGATGAGAGACAGGGGTAATATAAGGGAAACAATTAAACATAATGACGTACAGGTGTAAACAATACAGACAAAACTAAACAAACACCGATAACATCGAACGGCAGTAGCTAGTACTCCGGGGACGACGAACGCCGAAGCCTGCCCGAGCAAGGAGGAGGAGCAGCCTCGGCAGAATCCGTGACACATTGAGCATGTTTGGGATGCTCTGGATCAATGTGTACGACAGTGTGTTCCAGTTCCCGCCAATATCCAGCAACTTCGCACAGCCATTGAAGAGGAGTAGGACAACATTCCACAGGCCACAATCAATACTATGCGAAGGAGAGGTGTTGCGCTGCATAAGGCAAATGGTGGTCACACCAGATACTGAGTGGTTTTCTGATCCATGCCCCTACCTTATTTTAAAGGTATCTGTGACCAACAGATGCATATCTGTATTCCCAGTCATGTGAAATCCATAGATTAGGGTCTAATGAATTTATTTCAATTGACTGATTTTCTATATGAACTGTAAATTTTTTAACTGTACATTTTTGTTCAGTATAAAATCACCGATCTTAATGCAATTTACAAAAACACCCCTTATTTCAGTATAAGTAAAGTAATTGCATGTATGTAATTTCAAAAGTGGACTTAAACGTTGTTAAAGTGACTTAATATTCATTTTTTATCCAAGGTCGTTACAGGTAATACAGTGGGGGGAAAAAGTATTTAGTCAGCCACCAATTGTGCAAGTTCTCCCACTTAAAAAGATGAGAGAGGCCTGTAATTTTCATCATAGGTACACGTCAACTATGACAGACAAAATGAGAAGAAAAAAAATCCAGAAAATCACATTGTAGGAATTTTTATGAATTTATTTGCAAATTATGGTGGAAAATAAGTATTTGGTCAATAACAAAAGTTTCTCAATACTTTGTTATATACCAGTTGTTGGCAGTGCCACAGGTCAAATGTTTTCTGTAAGTCTTCACAAGGTTTTCACACACTGTTGCTGGTATTTTGGCCCATTCCTCCATGCAGATCTCCTCTAGAGCAGTGATGTTTTGGGGCTGTCGCTGGGCAACACGGACTTTCAACTCCCTCCAAAGATTTTCTATGGGGTTGAGATCTGGAGACTGGCTAGGCCACTCCAGGACCTTGAAATGCTTCTTACGAAGCCACTCCTTCGTTGCCCGGGCGGTGTGTTTGGGATCATTGTCATGCTGAAAGACCCAGCCACGTTTCATCTTCAATGCCCTTGCTGATGGAAGGAGGTTTTCACTCAAAATCTCACGATACATGGCCCCATTCATTCTTTCCTTTACACGGATCAATCGTCCTGGTCCCTTTGCAGAAAAACAGCCCCAAAGCATGATGTTTCCACCCCCATGCTTCACAGTAGGTATGGTGTTCTTTGGATGCAACTCAGCATTCTTTGTCCTCCAAACACGACGAGTTGAGTTTTTACCAAAAAGTTATATTTTGATTTCATCTGACCATATGACATTCTCCCAATCCTCTTCTGGATCATCCAAATGCACTCTAGCAAACTTCAGACGGGCCTGGACATGTACTGGCTTAAGCAGGGGGACACGTCTGGCACTGCAGGATTTGAGTCCCTGGCGGCGTAGTGTGTTACTGATGGTAGGCTTTGTTACTTTGGTCCCAGCTCTCTGCAGGTCATTCACTAGGTCCCCCCGTGTGGTTCTGGGATTTTTGCTCACCGTTCTTGTGATCATTTTGACCACACGGGGTGAGATCTTGCGTGGAGCCCCAGATCGAGGGAGATTATCAGTGGTCTTGTATGTCTTCCATTTCCTAATAATTGCTCCCACAGTTGATTTCTTCAAACCAAGCTGCTTACCTATTGCAGATTCAGTCTTCCCAGCCTGGTGCAGGTCTACAATTTTGTTTCTGGTGTCCTTTGACAGCTCTTTGGTCTTGGCCATAGTGGAGTTTGGAGTGTGACTGTTTGAGGTTGTGGACAGGTGTCTTTTATACTGATAACAAGTTCAAACAGGTGCCATTAATACAGGTAACGAGTGGAGGACAGAGGAGCCTCTTAAAGAATAAGTTAGAGGTCTGTGAGAGCCAGAAATCTTGCTTGTTTGTAGGTGACCAAATACTTATTTTCCACCATAATTTGCAAATAAATTCATAAAAAATCCTACAATGTGATTTTCTGGAGAAAATCATCTCAATTTGTCTGTCATTGTTGACGTGTACCTATGATGAAAATTACAGGCCTCTCTCATCTTTTTAAGTGGGAGAACTTGCACAATTGGTGGCTGACTAAATACTTTTTTCCCCCACTGTATTAGTTTATTAGGATGTGGATATTTGTGGTTGAAAGGTATTTTAGGTATATTTCTGGATTGATTGGGATCCTATGGGCAAACAGCATTACACAATATGCCTATAAAGTATCTAAATACGTGAGATATGGACCAAGAACTGTCTTGGGATATCAAACAAGTGTGAAAACAGGCACACATGTCGAAATCAGGGATATCCTGCCAATTGTGGCTTAAAGTAAGTTACATGGGGTTTATACACCCCATTTTTCCTAACAAACCCTACTTAATCAAATAACTGTTGTGTTACAAAAATATCTATGCAATAGGTTTAAGAAGAGCTCCTAGTAAATAAATTAAGTTACCAGCACAGCACACCCATTGAGTATAGATTAGAATTAGCTTAGTATCATTACCGAAATTAAGGTTCTCATTACCGAAACGGACCTGAAAATGATGTAGTAATGAGAAATGTGTGTTTTGGTAATGAGAGGCCCTTAGCTCAATCTGCAAATAATAGGAGAGCCATTATGAGTCAACAAACAATTGACCACATCACTAAAGCCCATTCATGCCTCCCTGTTGGGAAGGTAATGGTTCTCTGACTTTTTCCCAATTTGAACTTTTTTGCTGTTTTGGTAATGAGAAGGCCAAGTGAGGTAAAGGGGGTGTTTGAGAATAAGAACCTAATTCTGAAGGCATTTAAGCGAATACATGAATTTATGCTCATCTAAGGACTACTCCTCTAGAGGATGCATCAAGCATGGTTGAATATAACGTTATTTATTGGAGTTTTTACAGGAACTTGAAAAAGTGTTACGGTAATGAGACGTCCACAGACAGTGTTTTTACGTAATAAATACTGAATGATAGTTTAATGTAAACGTCAACTATTATAAAAAATATATGTATTTATAGACAAACGTCAGCACATATTTTGTGTTTTATTCAAATAAGTTTGTTTTTTATAAAGTAAGATTGTATAGAATGACCCGATAATTTAATCCGGACGCATTTCGGTAATGAGAATTTTGGGTGAAAATGTAAGATATTCAGGCAAAAATATAAAATGTATTTAAAGATGCACTATGCAGAAATCATGCCGCCAATTACTGGTTGCTAAAATTCTAATAGTTCGCCTAATTTTTGACAAAACAAGCAAGTATAGTGTAGAGAATCATTGTACCAGCTAAACTGCTGTGAAACATATTTTCCATAACCAACAATATTGTATTTTCAGCTGTTTTGAAGCTGGTGTACAAAACCGAAAGTAAAAGACACAAAAGTGAAACAGAAATGGTGCACATAGAACATATCTACCGCTTCTTAGACTTGCTTTCAATGAGAATGACAGATCTATAACACACATTTCTATGTGAATTTGGTCAGGTCACCCAGAAAGTTACATATTGCACTTTGCCAAAAACTAGACATCTTAGTCTGCAGAATGATAGTTGATTTTTCCAGATGTATCATGGTTTTGTAACTCTATTTGCTACAGACATGTTTTAAACTGGTTTCATGAGAATCACCCGTATACGGCTTTTGACTAGGATACAATGTATCCCACTGGCATAAATCTAATGGCCACTGCTATATTCAACTAGAGCTATCTGACCATGTTCATTGTATTAATTTACTGCCTTGATGTAGGCTACACATTTTGCTTATTTATGCACGGAATGCCTGTCTAATGCAGTTTGGTGCACTGGTTCCTGTGATGCTCAGTAGGGTTGTGTTTTGGACAGCCTTGAAGACATACCAATATGTGTCTTTATCAGCTGTTCAAGCAGTACCATCTTGCAATGGCCAATGTTTGTGTAGTCCAAGATAGATACGTCATCTGTTATTGCTAAGTTGCCCTCTGAATTTTACCTATCCAATATCTGCACTGACAGACGCAGCATGTAACCAATGCTGAAACGTACATTTGACCATGGAAACGGAATAAGTTGTTCAGTGGCTCTATGGTTGAACAAGTTGTTCAGGGCAGGCCATGGTAAGCAATTCTCATCCACTCTGAACTGCATCTGTTTTGCCGGCAGTACTAGAGACCTAGTTTGCCCTGCATCTTGTGATATCTATAGTGCTATGTCTGCATGCCTTGTCTGTGTCCTCAGTGTTATTGTTTGTGTTTAGGAGTATTCGTGGGGAAGTTGTCCTTGAGCACTGCACACAACATGCACAGTAAGTAGCCTGTTGTCTGAATTCTAGAAACTGCACAGTGACTTTTGGTTTGACCGTGACCAAGTTAGGATGTGTGTCAGTCGCTCCCCAAATAGTACAGTTTATTCCTTAGCCTAAACCTTGTATTCGTAGAAACTGCAGAGTGAGGAAATAACTTATATGAGGAGATGTGCATTTTGACAGCACTTTGAAGTAGGGCCAAATTCGAGCTAGCTCGAATGGAATTCTCAAATTCGAGCTGGGTCGGAGGAAACCCTGGCCAGTGCAGCCCAGTTTCACAACTGATGCTAGCCCGATTAAAATTCAGGCCAGTGACGTTGTGCTCAAGTTGGCAAACACCATTGCTAAGCAACCAGTTATCAGCTTCTTCATCAATCAACTGAAAAATGGATACTGTTGCGGCAAAGAACTAATAAGTTGGTTCCCTGGGCCTTTGAGGAGGTCCAGACTCTTCTGCCAATCTGGGTAGACACTTCAGTACAACATGTTATATTCTTCATTCAGAAATGCTCAAATATTTTTCCAAAATTAGCAGCGAACTGGTTAAACATGGGTATCTTAGGCCAGCTGACCAATAATTAAATAGAATGAAGATAGTATCAACAGGATCAATTCTCCAACGTTCTAAATTTTTCAGGTCGCAGAGATCACTCATATGGAATGCGCAGGTTGCTTAGCAATGTTGACATCACTTATAATTCTAGTGGACCACACAGATTCAATGGAAACGCAATTTGGACTATGCCCATCCAGGCCAGCCCAACCCGGGATGACTTCAACCCGGGTTCAAGTGCCAATAGAAACGGGACTCTAGAGGCATACAATATTGGCTGGCCTCAGATGGAGTGACGTATGGTGTTGTTCATTTGATGCCAAGATAACGTCCTATTGATTTGAAGGTTAGGTGAATTAGCTGGCTAGTTGATTGCCAGTTGGCAGTCTTTTGCTTTTACAGAAACACAACACAACAGCCCAGCTGAAGCTGACAGCTGATGCACTGCAGCAGGGCATGGCAGAACATATTGTATGCCCACCAACTAGTTACATTACAGCCTGATAGGACTATGTCCTTAGGGCTTTTGATCTTAGAGCGTGTTAGTCCTTCACTGCAAAATAACTTTGACCGTCTTCAAGTCAATCACAATTGCGGTGTAAAAAAACCAATCCATCCAAACCTTTGTGAAATGTGTACAGGATAATCACCAAGGGCTGTGGAGTTTGGAAATAAGCCATTATATTGGGGTGTGATGACTCCTCTGTTGGAAAGAATTAATGAAAAAACACACAAAAACAGAATGTATTTTTTAAGATGGCAGGGTGAGGAGAGATAGAAGCAGGCATGTGTGAGTATGGCGGTTAGCCTGCATCCCTTGTGTAGCTACTCTGTGAACTTGCTCTAAATTGTATTTATTATATTCCAGTAGAGTGGAGGCAGGCTGCTTCCTAGGCTAGGCTAATACCAAATCCAGCTTGCTCCACTACTCCACACTGCTGTCCCCTTTTTAGGTATTGAGGTGGTGTTTCCCCCATATGTCTCAACAGTAATGTATCTAGGTCTGAAAAAAAAAAAAAAAAAAGATTTTTTATTTGCTCCAAAGAAAACAAGTGATAGACAACAATACAGATACAAATAAATTAACACAAAAAAAACAGCGTGCAGGTGTGGTTGGAAGCCCAAGGGCTTATATGAAAACCACACCACAAAAAAACAATATACAATACATAAGTACAAAATAAAAAAGGTTTGTTAAAACAGATAAGAACCTACTAATTATAAATGTATAATTGAATTGATCAGTAATCACATCTCATTTCAGGATGTATGTCAACTGTTTGACGAAACTGACCACTCTGTGTCATGATGTTCAGGCAGAGATTTACACAGATGGCTTTTTCTTTTAGCATAGGCTTGTCTGTGGTCTCTGGCAATTGTATACTCCATTGTGGTGCTGCCTGGAATTACAGCCTTTGTTATGGCAGAGCACCAAAGCTTTTGTCACTGACAACAATCTGTCACGTCTTTGACCATCGTCTGAAATGTGACCTGTTTCAAGTAGCTAGGCCTATGTCACACGTCACTGCTTCACAGGAGAGGCATTTGAAAGTTTTAAAAAGTTTTTATAATACTTTTTTGGGGGTTAGAAATGCCTTCTGGAACATGTGAACTTTCATGTGCCTTAATAACAAACTCGTATGCCATCTGTAAATATGAATACAATTGTTAAATTATGAGCCTAATTGGTTTAGCCACGGAAAAAGACTGGAATCTTCCCGCTAGCCATGATTGGCTGAGATAATGGATGGGCTGGACATGCCGAGAGATGAGTTCGGATTGGTCTGCCATGTAGCTCGCTTCTGTCTATAACATGAGCTGCTCAGTATGTGTATATAATCCTTGCTATTGCGGCTTTTAAAAAAATATATCACTTTAGCAATGGATCTGCAAAAGTGTTGCTACTGCTCTCAACAACATTGCTGCCCAGAATTTAGCAGGTGTTATCGACAAAGACAAGTGGGGAAAAGTTGTGACTGAGTACTTTTCTGCACACGGTCAGTGTGAACCGGAGTGACTTGACACAACAACGGGCTGAACAAGCTGTAGATAGCTACAAACCAAACGGAAAAGACACGCTGCCATGAAGCGTTCATCCATGTATACGGGTAAGAGTCTAGCTACATTTTCAGATATTATACATTTCTAATTTTGTCAGAAAGTCGTTTTCATTGCGTCAAAGCATACTGTTAACGTTAGCTAGCTAGTGAACGTTAGCTTGCTGGCTCGCTAGCTAACGTTACGTGTATGATCTGTGTAGTAATATTATTCGTATCTCAGAAAGCCATTTGCATTGCTAGTTATAGTTGGTTAGCTTTAGCTACCTGCATATTCATACTCTAGCTTTTCATGCATAGTGGCTAGCTATGACAATCCATTTGTACTGTAGCTATGGGTTGGGATTATGGTTCATTGTTTAGCTAGCTACATCTCTAAACAAAAGACTCGCAAGAGAATGATTACATGACCCATCAAGTTAGTCAGTTGTGTCTGGGGGGTGGTTATAGCATTTATTTTTCATGACCCATCAATTTAGACAAGTGTCTGGGTAAGAATCATCTAATAATTCTAAAATATGTATACAATATTTTTAACTGGACACTTTCAAAGTCAGATTAGGATATAGCCAAGGACTAGATGAAGTGTATGGGTGGGGCTAAGGCTTGGGTGGGGCTAAGGCTTAAGAAATGGGTGGGGCTAAGGCTTAAGATGGTGTGAACGATGCTGAATAGGTGTAGACAAAGAATAGCTCTCCAGTAGGTGTACCAAAACATTCAAGGGCCATTTTCTCAAAAGTGGGGTTACAAGTTTATCAACTTTCAAAGCAGAATTACTTTCCCATTGTTCCTCAACTGCAGTGTATAATATACCATTTTGTAGCTCTGAGTCTCTACTCTTATCCAATGTAAAAAACACAATTTCAAATCAAGGCGGTGGGTCATAAATAACAAGCCTTTAGCCTGAATGATGTACATTTAATGAGCAGCTTATTGGAAAGGATAAATTGGCCTTTTGTTTTAAAGCACAACACATCCATTTAATCCTTTGGTTTCCAAGTTCATTGCTATTATATACACTGAACAAAAATATAAACGCAACATGAAACAATTTCAAAGATGTTACTGAGTTACAGTTAATATAAGGAAATCAGTCAATTAAAATAAATGATTTAGGCCCTAAACTATGGATTTCACATGACTGGGAATACAGATATGCATCTGTTGGTCACAGATACCTTAAAAAAAAAAGTAGGGGCGTGGATCAGAAACCCAGTCAGTATCTGGTGTGACCACCATTTGCCTCATGCAGTGCGACACATCCCTTTTGCATAGAGTTGATCAGGCTGTTGATTGGGGCCTGTGGAACGTTGTCCCCACTCTTCTTCAATGGCTGTGCGAAGTTGCTGGATATTGGCGGGAACTGGAACACACTGTTTTCAGCTTCCAGGAATTGTGTACAGATCCTTGCAACATGGGGCTGTGCATTATCATGCTGAAAGATGAGGTGTTGGCGGCGGATGAATGGCACGAATATGGGCCTCAGGATCTCGTCACGGTATCTCTGTGCATTCAAATTGCCATCGATAAAATGCTATTGTGTTCGTTGTCTGTAGCTTTTGCCTGCCCATACCATAACCCCACCGCCACCATGGGGCACTCGATGTCTGCCATCTGCCCAGTACAGTTGAAACCGGGATTCATCCGTGAAGAGCACCCTTCTCCAGCATGCCAGTGGCCATCGAAGGTGAGCATTTACCTACTGAAGTCGGTTAAAATACCGAACTGCAGTCAGGTCAAGACCCTGGTGAGGAAGACGAGCACACAGATGAGCTTCCCTGAGACGGTTTCTGAAAGTTTGTGCCGAAATTCTTCAATTGTGCAAACCCACATTTTCATCAGCTGTCCGGGTGGCTGGTCTCAGACGATCCCGCAGGTGAAGAAGCTGGATGTGGAGGCCCTGGGCTGGCGTGGTTACACATGGTCTGTGGTTGTGAGGCCGGCTGGACGTACTGCCAAATTCTCTAAAACAATGTTGGAGGCAGCTTATGGTTGCTTTTTTTACTTTGTGGCTGTGTTATCTAGTGGGAATCGGGTCAAGTGGCCATTGTAGAAATCGGTCTGTCATTTCCTGGTTGCTAAAATTCTACACTGTTTGCTCAATTTCAGTTTATGTGAGAAAACAAGCACTGAAGAGTGTAGAGAATCGTTGTACCATCTAAATTGCTGTGAAATATATTTTAAATCACAAAAAATAGAGTTTTTCCAGCTGTTTGAAGCTGGTGGACCAAAACCGAAAGTAAAAGGCTCAAGCGTGAGTCTCCACCATGTTACAGGGAAATGAGATGCGGGGGAGATTTGTTTTGAATGCAGCCTAGCACTGTTGCAATTCACCTAGCTTCCACGTAGGGGAGAAATTCTATGCGCAGCACCTTTTAAACCCCTTCAAGTCACTAGCCCTGTCTGTCTGTCAGGGTTGGGCTCAATTCATATTGAAGGCAGTAAATTCAGGAAGTAAACTAAAATTACAATTTAAAGACTTTTCAATAAACTGAAAAGTAGAAGCTATTTATTTCACATTTTTAATTGAAATCAATTTGAAATGAGCCCAACCCTTCTCTATCTCTTTCTCTCTCTTTCTCTCTCTCTCGCCAACAACACACACTGAGGTTTAATTTCATGTGGATCCAGGAGCAGATGGAAGCTTGTGTTTACATCTGTGGTACCGAACCCCCCATCCCAGCTGACTGACACAGTGCCGAGCGATGGTTGTAAATGAGTTTAGGAGGTGTGTGTGATTGAGTGTGTCTGAGTTTTCTGACTGGTATGTGAGTGCTTTGGGAGCTTCAGGATGTGATTAATCTCTTATCAAAACCTCTGGGAGAAGCAGAGCTGATGGCTAGAACCTTCAGCACTGCTATGCTCTCACACGTCACTGCCTTGTCCTCTGGAAACACAGTTCACCTCAAGCAACCTAAAGCAACATAAAGCAACACCCTAACTCCTTCTCTAGCTTGTTCTCCTTCTTTTGTGATGGTGAGCCAACATGATTTCAGCACTTTTATTTCCATGACTGATCATGGCTCATTCTTGTCCCTTTGCAGCAGACATGGGGAGCAATGTTTGGAACATCGAATCGCATTATCGAATCGCTATACATATATAATCGTGAGAATCGCAATACATATCGTATCAACACCTAAGTATCGTGATAATATCGTATTGTGAAGTCACTGGCAATTCCCAGCCCTAGTCTCTGCCTGCTAAAGACTGCACTCTGGCACAATATATTGTGTTTGTTTCTTTGGCTGGTCACAAGGAAATTCGAAAAGCTTCAGGTGGGTCACTGCACAAGAATGTTAGGTAACAACTGTTTCATATTCCTACCATGTAGACTCGCCCAGACCACAGGGCAATCTTGATCAAATGTATGTATGGTTCTCATTGGCCTTTTGTTATTTTGATTTTCCAGGTCAACATTTTGAAGAAAACGACTGTGCTGAGACCACAGGCTACAGAAGGTTGGTTGCCTTACTGGACATCGCTTAATAAAGTGAACGAGGTAAGGAGATTAAGAAAAAGGCTGCATGGCATTTAAGGAATGTACTGTACAGTCTATGCAACAACTCCATTTAGACTGGCACCATTGGTGTGACGGGTCTATTACGTTAATGTGGTCTAAATCATTTTTGCATACACGCAGTGTAGAATTTAGGTTATTTGTGTATGTAATTTATATTTGATGATATAGCTATGTGGCAGTTTATTGGAGTCTGAAACATGATTTAGGGTTTCTCAAAGTGGGTATTTGGGTTTGCCCAAGTAGAGTAAAGTAATTGTTAAAATGTGTCCAGGTAATAGGTCAAAACGGTGTTACGTAAGTGTTTTGGAATAATGGGTAAATTATTGCCTGACTAGCTTGGGATAAATTGTTAAAATATCTGTTGAATGTTGCTTCTGATGTTGACATTAGAGCTGTGACGGTCATGGAATTTTGGATGACGGTAATTGGCCAGCCAAATGACCGCGGTCTCCGTAATAACTGTTCGAATAGCAACAAAAAAAAAACAATACGAATTTTTTGACGCTAATGTTTTCCTCTCCTCTGCTCCTGACTGCATGTGCTGCCATAGACTATTTTTTGTGTGCTGCTGTTGCACCTTGCTTGCACCTTTTCTATGTGTGCTTGTTCGCTACAACACCTTGCTTGTTTCAGCAAGGAGCAACGAAGTTTCATCACGTTGTTAAGAGTAGGGACGTCAAATGTTCAGGCTGCTGCACAGACTCTATGGAGGCTCTAGTCTAGTGTGCCCGGGTAAAGAGTATTTTTAATCTCTCTAAATAGTTAAATGAGTGAGAAATAAATGTTATTGTTGCAATAGTTTGTAAGTGGGCAACATCCTCGATATTATCATGATACTTGGGTGCCGATACAATATGTATTGCGATTCTCATGATTCTACACTGAGTATACCAAACATTAGGAACACCCCTCCCTCCCCCCTTTTGCCCTCAGATCAGCCTCAATTCGTCGGGGCATGGACTCTACAAGGTGTCGAAAGCGTTCCACAGGGATGCTGGCCCATGTTGACTCCAATGCTTCCCACAGTTGTGTCAAGTTGGCTGGATGTTCTTTGCGTGGTGGACCATTCTTGCTACACAGGAAATTGTTGAGCGTGAAAAACCCAGCAGCGTTGCAGTTCTTGACACACTCAAACCGGTGCGCCTGGCACCTACTACCAAAGGCACTTACATATTTTGTCTTTCCCATTCACCCTCTGAATGGCACACATACACAATCCATGTATCAAGGCTTAAAAATCATTTAACATATCTCCTCCCCTTCATCTACACTGATTGAAGTGGATTTAACAGGTGACATCAGTACGGGATCATAGCTTTCACCTGGATTCACCTGGTCAGTCTATGTCAAGGAAAGAGCAGGTGTTCCTAATGTTTTGTACACTCAGTGTATACTATCATAAATTGACATGTTAAATTATTTTGCCATATTTGTGCAGTTTATAAGGTGCTTGTTTAAAAAAAATACAAGTAATATGATTTCTATTGTTGCACAAGTATGTTTATATAGTAAATTGTATATTTAGGTTTTCAATATATCACAAACTGTTTCTGCATATTGGGTATTGATTTGGACACTTTAAAACTGTGTTTTGACTTTGGGCTATCTATCAAAATGTCTTGTCAACAGAAAGCAGCGACAGCATAATTTTCAATTACATTTTTTGTAATATAAATTGAACTTTATTAACAACAGTATTTTCCAATGGTATTGTACGTAATCTGGTAAAAACTGCTGAATGAGTTCATAAACATGCTGTGATTTATTTATTTTGATGATATACCAGAAATCACCAAAACGGGTTTGCCCTGCCTATTAAGTAGTGATGGGGGAAAATATTGATACAGTTACATATCGGGATATTATTTTTGACAATCTATCGCAATATTATTTTTGCGCTAGTTGTCTGTATCTGCACCAAAACTCCAGTATTTTTCATCCTATAGCTTGTTCTCCATCTTCTTTTAAAATGGGGAGCCAATTTGTTTTCAGCACTTTAATTTCCATGACTGATCAAAACTCTTTTTCTCATGGCTCTCTCTTGTTCCTCTGCAGCAGACATAATAGTGAGCACCATGGAATTGCATTAAAATCACAGTGTTGAATCGCAGTACATATCGTATCAGCAAGTGATATCGTATCGTGAGGTCCCTGGCAATTCCCAGCCCACCAATTGAGTCCATGTTACCGCAGAAACTGACTCAACCGCACGAATGCCCGGCTGTCCTGTCTTCAGTCAGCTGTATATCTTTTTTTACGTTATGACAGTTATTTTCATGACGGTCTTCATTGTTAACCGTCGGTTACACGGTTGTCTCCTTCCACCCACCCTCCATCCACCCCCAGCCCCAGGACTGGGTTTGAGGATATGAACATTAGGCCTAACGGAGCTGATAATAATAATAATAATATGTCATTTAGCAGACGCTTTTATCCAAAGCGACTTACAGTCATGCGTGCATACATTTTTGTGTATTGGTGGTCCCGGGGATCGAACCCACTACCTTGGCGTTACAAGCGCCGTGCTCTACCAGCTGAGCTACAGAGGACCACCTGATCTCAGCAGGAATGCATTGTTGCTGGAGTTGGTAATCTGTAGGGGCAGTTCAAACTTTTTGGGATGTATGTGACAAACTGAGTTTGAGCAGAAACTCTACAACAAGTATTGGGACTAAAGGCTTGGAGCTGAATAAAATTGTGGTTTTGATAATTTGACATCCCTGATCATCATCATCACCACCATTGGCTGTGATGCTATTCATAGAGAAACAACAAAAATGTATGTTCTGAGTCCATGTCAATGATTAAATCACCATCCAATTTGTTAAAATATACAGTACCAGTCAAAAGTTTGGACACACCTACTCATTCCAGGGTTTTTCTTAATTTTTACTATTTTCTACATTGTAGAATAATAGTGAAGACCTCAAAACTATGAAATAACACAAATGGAATCATGTAGTAACCAAAAAAGTGTTAAACAAATCAAAATATATTTTATATTTGAGATTCTTCAAAGTAGCCACCCTTTGCCTTGATGACAGCTATTTTTTTATTTGTTTAACACATTTTGGGTTACTACATGATTCCATATGTGTTATTTCATCGTTTTGATGTCTTCACTATTATTCTACAATGTAGAAAATAGTAAAAATAAAGACAAACCTTGGAATGAGTAGGTGTGTCCAAACCTTTGACTGGTACTGTATATAGATTTGAGTGTAATTCCCCTTTAACTGCGCATGTTTCTGCTGTTAGACGTATTGCTATAGCACATGTCATGGCAGAGTTTGCAAAACATTGGCCAACCAATTGATACAAATAATGATGTAGTTCTGTCAGGTAAGCCAACTTTGCAGTAAACATTTAATTGAGAAGGTTTTTGAGGAAAGTCTTTGTCTACCCACAAGATGGTTATCATTAGCATCGCTAACACATGCACCAAACAGACCGACGGCGGCAATATTGCTGGAAATGAATTGCCAGATATTGTGTTACGTTTGGCTTTTTAAGCCAATAGTTGCTAACCAGTGGTGGGATAATGTCAATGTGGCTTTGATTGGATAGTAGCTTTATGTTTATGACAGTTTGCGATGGAACACATGAAAATGGATGTACTTTCAGAATTGAGGGACAAGCTACTGGTAGCTCACGATCTAGCTGTTGGAGACCCCTATGCTAGTGTAACCTAGGTGTAGTAGGTGACTAAGGAATCTGAAATGTTCTGTTTGACCCCAGCCAATAAAAACAACCTTTGGACGGTGGGTCTGCACAACTTGTCAACGTGCAGAGAAAAACGCTCATGTAAGCCTACACTCATGACACATATTGTGGTAGGCGGTGATAGCGGGCACTGTGGGCAGTTGGCATGGCATCTTTAATTTCCTCCTCTCCTGTGTTGGCTTGGCAGTGCTCATCCCCCTCTCTCTTTCTCTCTCTCTACTCTGAACCGGCCACTGTGGGAGAATGGGCAAGTGGCAGGGCTCCTGGCAGCCTCTCCTCCCTCCCGCTGCCATTGGAAACCGCTGCCCTACTCTCAGACATTCCTGTCTGTGGACTGCGGGACGCAAACGCAAACAAAGACCCCTTTTGTGCTGCCGGGGCGGAACACAACTGGTTGCCCAGCTCTGGGGGCTTCAGCAGCCCAGTGGTGGGGAGACGGGCAGGGGAGGGCAGGGAACTGGGCAGCAGCATGGAAAGAGGAACAGTAGCTCAAGGTCTAGACTTTAGCCTAAGCCCAGCTACAGTATGGGTCACTGACTGTCAGAAGAATCATCGAGCCTGCTGTTGTTGTTTGTCAGTAACTCCACTTACAGAGAAATCCACTGTATTCTCCCTCTTCTTGGAATTGTCAGCCTACAAATTAGAAGCCATTAACCACCGTGTGCGCTGTAGCAGGCACACTCTCTCTTATTGTCTGATTAACAGGGAGAGGTGTAACCTTTGCGTCTGAGAGCGGGAGAGAGAGAGGGTGTATATGCAAAGTGTGGGTAAATGTATATTTGGTTCGCTTTCCCGGCAATGAATGTGTTGATGCTCATTGGTGGTTTCCAACTGCGTTAGATTAATGAGGGATTCTCTGCCACTTAGAGCAGAACCTCTCCTCCTCCAGCTCCTTGTCTGAACGGCTGAATGTTTTAAATGTCGGCAATGCGAGCCGATGGACCCGTTTCTATGGCGGACACATTTTTCCCATCCCCACTGTCAGTTCCCTAAAAGCAGTACTGCTGCTTTTCACATGGTGACACTCCGGCTATCCTAACCCCTTACTAATAGATGGTCCACAAATTCCTCTTGGTTTTCGATGTCAGAATATGTCGGGGATGGTACACACAGGCTTAGGCTGAGCTTAGAGAGGACCTATTCTGTATGCCAAGGTCCATACGATCCGGATCAGATTTCTTGTGTTTAATCTAGGTACGTTTTACATACCTCCAGTAAGACCCTATGATCCGTGAACCGTACATGATACAGACAGCATCTTGGTGTCATTATACTCCTTAGTCTATATTGTGCTCTCAAATATGAATTATTATCTAGATTCTGTCTAGATTCCCATTCATTTATAGTACCCTTTTTGATTTTGCTTATTTTTAGACATTGTTTGGACCCATATACTCTTCAAACACATCACATTTCAAGAGGGGGCACTCTGGTACTTGATGATATGACCATTTTATACATAGAAATGTACATTATAGTTCATTAACCAATCACAGCCCTCCTTTTAGGATTGCACATTCAAGAAATCACCAGCAGAGATCCCTTTGAATCCATTTTCCCATTCACTGTGTTGGTGATGCTCATAAAATTGATCAGAATTAGCAGAGGCCACTCTGGAAATCGTATGTACTTATAGAGTAGATATTGTTCCAAACAATACGTCTTAAAATTAACAAAATCAAAAAGGGTACTGTTTAGATTCATTCATATTAATATTTTTTATGTTAAATAAATGAATGTGGAAATGTGTATTTCAGAAGGTCCATATGTTAGAGCACACTAGGAGTATAATGACACCAAGATATTGAGTCTCTCTTTTGGTCTGCGGCAAGGTTTTTCGGCTGTTCCGGCACACGCATAAATGTCTCTAGGCAACCTGAAGTTGGTAGCCAAAGTCTATGCCCCTTCGTCAGTGATTGGTCAACAGTAGGGATTCTTCAATGAAGTGTTTGTTGTCATTCAATGAGCGATGAATCGTTTTCATGCACATATTTTTTTACTTGAGAAATACTGCACCAAACATCTTAGTTATATGTAAAATTTCGCGACTAAGATCTTGGCAAAAATGTCAAAATTAATGACAGATTTCTTGAGTTATCTTAAATTAATTCAGACTATTTTGAGGAAGAGCATACTGGCTACAGTGTCTCAAGATGGACAAACAGTACTATTGCCGCTTTTTCAAGCAAAGGTATTTTAAGGGAGTATGCGAGCACACTCGTTCGGTTCGCCTAGCCGACTTGGGCTAGGCGCCAGCTGAACCGAAGCATGCTGATGCCTTTACTCTCTCTCTTACTCTCTTTCGCTCTCTCTCTCTCGAATGAACAGGGAGAGTTTGAACGGTAAAACATAGAAAGCACACGTATGGGGCAGTCTCTTCTTATAGCATTAGAGAACACTCAAACAGTAATGGATTGGTAAAGACTACTAGCGAGCAGCGTCCAGTGACGGAGGTAGGTCCTCTCTCTCTGCGATAGGTAGACCATCATAGGGGGGAGCTCAGCCTCCAACAGAGATAAAGGGAGTCTCTCTCTGCTCTATAATAGAATAGGGGGGTGCTCACTCATGATGGAGCGATTCTCAGCTGTAGAGGAATTCAGCTGAGCTATTTTTACCCTGCATGGCGCGGGCGGTTGCTATGGGGTTGCCAATGGGCACTGACGATATGCTGGCGTCTCGATGCATGCATCGGTGTGCGTGACGACGAGCTGCGCCGAGGATCCACTTTAGAGTGAGTCATATCCTCAGAGCTCCTCTGACCTACATCTGAGTCAGTGCCTGCACACACACACACACACACACACACACACACACACACACACACAAAGTGCATCAGCACAATGCCTGTGAGAGGGAATTGGTGAAAAAGTGTTGGTGAGTGAGATTTTTTGAATTCTTACTTACAAGCCCTTAACCAACATTGCAGTTTTAAGAAAATAGAGTACTAAAAAAACTAAAGTAAAAAAAATAAAAGAAGTTACACAATAAAATAACAATAATGAGGCTATATACAGGGGGTACCGGTACCGAGTCAATGTGCGGGGGTACAGGTTAGTCGAGGTAATTTGTACATGTAGGTAGGGGGGGGGGAGCCATTTGATTAAGTGTTCAGCAGGCTTATCGCTTGGGGGTAGAAGCTGTTAAGGAGCCCTTTGGACCTAGACTTGGTGCTCCGGTACCGCTTGCGTGCGGTAGCAGAGAGAACAGTCTATGACTAGGGTGACAGGAGTCTTTGAAACAATGTTGGGCCTTCCTCTGACACCACCTATTATATAGGTCCTGGATGGCAGGAAGCTTGGCCCCAGTGATGTACTGGGCTGTATGCACTACCCTCTGTAGCACCTTACGGTTGGATGCCGAGCAGTTGCCATACCAGGTGGTGATGCAACTGGTCAGGATGCTCTCGATGGTGCAGCTGTATAACTTTTTGAGGATCTGGGGACCCATGCCAAATCTTTTCAGTCTCCTGAGGGGGAAAAGGCGTTGTCGTGCCCTCCACGACTTTCTTGGTGTGTTTGGACCATGATCGTTTTTGGTGATGTGGACACCAAGGAACTTGAAACACTCGAGCCACTCCACAACAGCCCATTCGATGTGAATGGGGGTGTGTTCGGCCCTCCTTTTTCTGTAGTCCACGATCATTTCCTTTGTCTTGCTCACGTTGAGGGAGAGGTTGTTGTCCTGGCACCACACTACCCTATAGGCTCTGTATTTTAGGCTACTAAGAAATGATGAGGGGGCTCCTGTGTGGGAAGTGTATTAATCGGTTACTGTGTATATGAGGGAGAAACAGGACATTTGTGGCTTCAGTGATTAATGAGTGGCTGCTTTAAAAACATTTCTCTTCCCCTTCCACCCCCTCATTTTCCATGTCGCTCCCTTTATCCTCTGTGTCTCCCTCTCTCTTCTCTTCCTCTTTCCTTTGTCTCACTACTGCCCCAGAGAAGCCAGGATGCATTTGGTGACTGTGTAATTGGCTTTTGAATGTTGTGATATGCCGATTAGGGACTTGATTGGCTGTTCAGGGCTCATGGTAACTTTCTCTGCTCACTGGTTGGCTGCTCAGGGTTTCATGGTGACTGAAAGTGCTCTGTTATTGGCTGCCTGTGGAGCTGTGATGAAGTTAAAGGGGAAGGAGGAGGAAAATTGGTAATTGTGTCAGCGGGTCAGTGAAGCACTGAGTGACCTCACAGTTATACAAGCACAGCCTTTAGCTCTAGCTACCGCTAGTGTTGCTACGGCAACTGTTGTTATTTTAGAGGAAACAGAAATGTTGCGGTAGCTTTTTAACCCTAATCCTACTCCCTATCATTCCTCTGCTCTCACGTCATGCTCTGTCTGCATGTTTTTCTCCGTGGCGATTCCAGTGTTATGGACTTGCACGCAAAATCACAACTTTAATGTCTCAAAGAATTTACAAAAAATATAAATGAAACTTTTGTGTGTGTATAGTAGCCCTAGGGGGGAGTTTATACCCCAAAAAGAGGACTTCTAAATATTGGCATGTTGGAGAAATAAAGCAAATGCGAAGTGTTATGGATGTTACATGAAATGGACAAGCTTTTTGAGGAGACTGAACATATTAGCGAAAGTCTTTAAGTCTTAGGTCATAACATGGATAGCCATTTTGATGGAAAGGCTTGGCTGAACACAAAAACTATAATTTTGTAAAGGTTGTCATTTCCATGATTACTTTAGAGACGAAAAATGACTTATGGATGTTACAGTCTGAAATAGTCAAAGCATGAATATGTTAGCTAGCACTGGCTAGCTAGTTTATTTAGTAAATATTTTCTTAACTCTATTTTCATTTTTCTCTTTCTTATATACATTGGGGAGAACAAGTATTTGATACACTGCCGAGGTTTCCCTACTTACAAAGCATGTAGAGGTCTGTAATTTGTATCATAGGTACACTTCAACTGTGAGAGACGGAATCTAAAACAAAAATCCAGAAATTATTTTTAAGTAATTAAATTGCATTTTATTGCATGACATAAGTATTTGATCACCTACCAACCAGTAAGAATTCCGGCTCTCACAGACCTGTTCGTTTTTCTTTAAGAAGCCCTCCTGTTCTCCACTCATTACCTGTATTAACTGCACCTGTTTGAACTCGTTACCTGTATAAAAGACACCTGTCCACACACTCAATCAAACAGACTCCAACCTCTCAACAATGGCCAAGACCAGAGAGCTGTGTAAGGACATCAGGGATACAATTGTAGACCTGCACAAGGCTGGGATGGGCTACAGGACAATAGGCAAGCAGCTTGGTAGGAAGGCAACAACTGTTGGCGCAATTATTAGAAAATGGAAGAAGTTCAAGATGACGGTCAATCACCCTCGGTCTGGGGCTCCATGCAAGATCTCACCTCGTGGGGCATCAATGATCATGAGGAAGGTGAGGGATCAGCCCAGAACTACACGGCAGGACCTGGTCAATGACGTGAAGAGAGCTGGGACCACAGTCTCAAAGAAAACCATTAGTAACACACTATGCCGTCATGGATTAAAATCATGCAGCGCACGCAAGGTCCCCCTGCTCAAGCCAGCGCATGTCCAGGCCCGTCTGAAGTTTGCCAATGACCATCTGGATGATCCAGATGAGGAATGGGAGAAGGTTATGTGGTCTGATGAGACAAAAATAGAGCTTTTTGGTCTAAACTCCACTCGCCGTGTTTGGAAGAAGAAGAAGGATGAGTACAACCCCAAGAACACCATCCCAACCGTGAAGCATGGAGGTGGAAACATCATTCTTTGGGGATGCTTTTCTGCAAAGGGGACAGGATGACTGCACCGTATTGAGGGGAGGATGGATGGGGCCATGTATCGCAAGATCTTGGCCAACAACCTCCTTCCCTCAGTAAGAGCATTGAAGATGGGTCGTGCATGACAATGATCCCAAACACACAGCCAGGGCAACTAAGGAGTGGCTCCGTAAGAAGCATCTCAAGGTCCTGGAGTGGCCTAGCCAGTCTCCAGACCTGAACCCAATAGAAAATCTTTGGAGGGAGCTGAAAGTCCGTATTGCCCAGCGACAGCCCCGAAACCTGAAGGGTCTGTATGGAGGAGTGGGCCAAAATCCCTGCTGCAGTGTGTGCAAACCTGGTCAAGACCTACAGGAAACGTATGATCTCTGTAATTGCAAACAAAGGTTTCTGTACCAAATATTAAGTTCTGCTTTTCTGTTGTATCAAATACTTATGTCATGCAATAAAATGCAAATTAATTACTTAAAAATCATACAATGTGATTTTCTGGATTTTTGTTTTAGATTCCGTCTCTCACAGTTGAAGTGTACCTATGATAAAAATTACAGACCTCTACATGCTTTGTAAGTAGGAAAACCTGCAAAATCGGCAGTGTATCAAATACTTGTTCTCCCCACTGCATATCCATAAAAATTATGCCAGCTGATTCATGATTTCGACTGGCTGAGAAATGCTGCCTGCCTGCCTGTCTGTCTCGTCCCGACTGCCGACACGTTCATTACTATGGGACAGCTGGAGATCGAATTTGAAAATTGAAACAATGTTGCAAATGTCGGAGAGACAGACAGCAAGGTTTATACAAATCTCCGCTGTTGAAAACTAAATGTTAGTCTAAAAGCAATGTGAGATGTTTATAAATTGCCTAACTTGTGGAATAGACACCGGCTGGAATTCGGTTTTAACCAATCAGCATTTAGGATTAGACCCACCCGTTGTATAAAACATTAATAGACAATTACAGCTGAAGGACAGAACTACATAATATGACATAGTACATAACATAGACAGGTACAGATCTACATAAAAATAAGACAAATTCTAGCATTAATAGAACTACAGTGGGGGAAAAAAGTATTTAGTCAGCCACCAATTGTGCAAGTTCTCCCACTTAAAAAGATGAGAGAGGCCTGTAATTTTCATCATAGGTACACGTCAACTATGACAGACAAATTGAGAAAAATAAATCCAGAAAATCACATTCTAGGATTTTTAATGAATTTATTTGCAAATTATGGTGGAAAATAAGTATTTGGTCACCTACAAACAAGCAAGATTTCTGAAGAAATCAACTGTGGGAGCAATTATTAGGAAATGGAAGACATACAAGACCACTGATAATCTCCCTCGATCTGGGGCTCCACGCAAGATCTCACCCCGTGGGGTCAAAATGATCACAAGAACGGTGAGCAAAAATCCCAGAACCACACGGGGGGACCTAGTGAATGACCTGCAGAGAGCTGGGACCAAAGTAACAAAGCCTACCATCAGTAACACACTACGCCGCCAGGGACTCAAATCCTGCAGTGCCAGACGTGTCCCCCTGCTTAAGCCAGTACATGTCCAGGCCCGTCTGAAGTATGCTAGAGTGCATTTGGATGATCCAGAAGAGGATTGGGAGAATGTCATATGGTCAGATGAAACCAAAATATAACTTTTTGGTAAAAACTCAACTCGTCGTGTTTGGAGGACAAAGAATGCTGAGTTGCATCCAAAGAACACCATACCTACTGTGAAGCATGGGGGTGGAAACATCATGCTTTGGGGCTGTTTTTCTGCAAAGGGACCAGGACGACTGATCCGTGTAAAGGAAAGAATGAATGGGGCCATGTATCGTGAGATTTTGAGTGAAAACCTCCTTCCATCAGTAAGGGCATTGAAGATGAAACGTGGCTGGGTCTTTCAGCATGACAATGATCCCAAACACACCGCCCGGGCAACGAAGGAGTGGCTTCGTAAGAAACATTTCAAGGTCCTGGAGTGTCCTAGCCAGTCTCCAGATCTCAACCCCATAGAAAATCTTTGGAGGGAGTTGAAAGTCCGTGTTGCCCAGCGACAGCCCCAAAACATCACTGCTCTAGAGGAGATCTGCATGGAGGAATGGGCCAAAATACCAGCAAAAGTGTGTGAAAACCTTGTGAAGACTTACAGAAAACGTTTGACCTGTGTCATTGTCAACAAAGGGTATATAACAAAGTATTGAGAAACTTTTGTTATTGACCAAATACTTATTTTCCACCATAATTTGCAAATAAATTCATTAAAAATCCTACAATGTGATTTTCTCATTTTGTCTGTCATAGTTGACGTGTACCTATGATGAAAATTACAGGCCTCTCTCATCTTTTTAAGTGGGAGAACTTGCACAATTGGTGGCTGACTAAATACGTTTTTTTCCCCACTGTACATTTAAAATAAGAACACACTTTCATATTCTTATGTCTTAGCAATACATGCAACATCATAATAATGGCTACACTGCAGTCATCCATTTTGTTACAGTTGCTTACTGTTACAATTGCAGATCCTGATCCTAATCTCTCAGAACCAGTTGGTTTGTAAACACTAGCAAGAATCTCACAACATTAGGAACCACCCGTGTCCTTGGTTTTCCTGTTTTGACGTCAATACTATACATAATAATAATGTGATTCATAGATGCTACTGAATGCAAGTGCAATGAAAATGACAATGGAAATGCAACAATTCCTCCAGCTAAGGCTACAACCACAGTTTTCACCCTAGCAACCGTGCCATTCAGCTCATAAATGAGCTACAGATGGAGTTGCCTTTCCGCTAAGGCTTCAATTTAATCCTTCATCTCAGCAACCGTGCTGGAGTTAACTCCAGCTAAAGTTTCAATTTAATCCTTCAATTTAGCTACATACTGTATGTGAACTTTCTAGACATCCATCACTCCACTCCTTTCAATAAATTGAACAGATTCATCATCAGATTGGGGTTTCTCCAAAGTCTTTCACCTCCTGCTCATAGCAATGAGCTGCAGATGGAGTTTCTTTCCCGCTAAGGCTTCAATTTAAAAGTGCTGTCCACTATATTCCAACTTTAGAATTTAACATTAAGTATATTTCCATGATTCTAACAGTTCACTAATTAATTTGGCCTAGATTTTTTGACAATATCATGCAGCCCTACATGGCATAGTGTGGAAATGATAACAAATAAATGCAAAAATAGATGAAAATGCAGATTATTTTGGGGGGGTTGAAGTTGAATTGAACAGTATAAAACAATCAGAATGGAGAAAGCCCCATTGATATCAATTATTTATGTTTTGCCACCCTAGGGTCATGAACTACTCAAAGCATATTTATAACTTTTTATTATAAAACAATCATAAAATACTGTCGTGAAAAATATTGTGATTTTATATTTTGGCCATATCACCCAGCCCTAGTTCCTTAGGATTGCATCATTACAGGTAGCCTGAATAGTATACAAGGCCAGGCACCACACCCTAATAGGTATTTTTAAAATCTTTATATAGGCCTATATCAAAAGTAACCTTTACCTGTCGAATATAGACACATATAATGTAACAAAATATGCAAATGAAACAAAATACATGTGCCTGTCTATACTGCCAACTACTACTAAGCTAACATATGGAATTGTTTTAAGATGGTCATACCATGGATCGTTTTAGCTTTTTGATTTTGAATTATAGTACCCCTTTAGGTATCAAAAACAAAAATGATTTGATAAAATATAGAATTTGGGCTTTATTACTATAGCCCATAGAAACACATTGAATAACACATTCATAAATGGCAAAACAAAGACAGTCAAAAAAGGAATCCTAAGGAATAAGGTTAGAATACATATTTTAGTTTTTTGGACACATATTTAACCCCTTATTTTTGTTGGCACAAATTTACCTCCATACTTCCATTCATTTGTATGGCTTACCTTCACGAGAGTCTCGTCTTTCCATAGAGTGGTCATATTATTTGTAGGCCAAATCGTTCGGACGCTACATATGTTTTCATGAGAAGACCGATTTTCGGGATGTCTCATGGTCTGACAAACACCGCTGTAGCTCGGCCACCTTCCACCACAGATGCGGAAGGCCAACATAGGCGGATGCAGTGGATTGAGACGCAGCCCATGCAAAACAGATATCTCTAGCTTAAATTGACAGATTTTGATGGGGATTTTATTATGTTACTTAGATTGACACACGGGTGCGTCAATAGACTTAAGGATTAATGTTAAGTTTAGGCATTGACTCCGAATTCTTAAGGTTAGGCATTAACTCCGAATGGTTAAGGTTTGGGATAGGCTTAAAAAAATATATCAAAAGCAACTTTCTATCGCTAGATTTGAACATGCTTACTTGAAGGTAACAGCGCTCAATGTTGCCCCTAGTGGCCGGTTTCCCCTTTATCTACCGACGTCCTCAGACATGGATGGACGTCTAATACTGACTTGTATCACAGGTGACCTGCCTGATTTTCCAAGTTAATCTTAGCAACAACATCATTTTCAAGATATCTACAATTACTTCAGTAAATGTCTGACAAATACATATCAGAACAAGCACACAAAATGTGGTGAATGCACAAGCTTCACCCATCCATCACATCCACAACCGTTATAGATGTTACAGAAAGCAAAACGCTAAAAAAAGATACTGACAATGAAAAGAGAGGAACCAATTAGACCATATGAAACCTTGATGATAGTTAGCTTTACAGAGAAAGTTTCAAGATGATCCAATGTAAGGTGCATGTTTTACAAAAAAAATTCCTAAACATTATGGATGTTACATTGCCTGTCCCAGTTGCCCCCTATTTTTACAAGACTGTAGAACATGCAAACAAAACTGAAGACACTTTAATTTGGTCTGTATTGCTTCATTAACATCTCATCTTCATAACTAACACTGGGGGACAGCTTTGAATGGAAAAACAAGCTCTGTGAGCCCTTTACATTTACATTTACATTTACGTCATTTAGCAGACGCTCTTATCCAGAGCGACTTACAAATTGGTGCATTCACCCTATAGCCAGTGGGATAACCACTTTACAATTTTTTTTTTTTGGGGGGGGGGGGGGGTAGAAGGATTACTTTATCCTATCCCAGGTATTCCTTAAAGAGGTGGGGTTTCAAATGTCTCCGGAAGGTGGTGAGTGACTCCGCTGTCCTGGCGTCGTGAGGGAGCGGTGCCAGAGCAGCGAACAGTTTTGACTGGGCTGAGCGGGAACTATGCTTCCGCAGAGGAAGGGGAGCCAGCAGGCCAGAGGTGGATGAACGCAATGCCCTCGTTTGGGTGTAGGGACTGATCAGAGCCTGAAGGTACGGAGGTGCCGTTCCCCTCACTGCTCCATAGGCAAGCACCATGGTCTTGTAACGGATGCAAGCTTTAACTGGAAGCCAGTGGAGTGTGCGGAGGAGGGGGGTGACGTGAGAGAACTTGGGAAGGTTGAACACCAGACGGGCTGCGGCATTCTGGATGAGTTGTAGGGGTTTAATGGCACAGGCAGGGAGCCCAGCCAACAGCGAGTTGCAGTAATCCAGAAGGGAGATGACAAGTGCCTGGATTAGGACCTGTGCCGCTTCCTGTGTAAGGCAGGGTCGTACTCTCCGAATGTTGTAGAGCATGAACCTGCAGGATCGGGTCACCGCCTTGATGTTAGCGGAGAACGACAGGGTGTTGTCCAGGGTCACGCCAAGGCTCTTCGCACTCTGGGAGGAGGACACAACGGAGTTGTCAACCGTGATGGCGAGATCATGGAACGGGCAGTCCTTCCCCGGGAGGAAGAGCAGCTCCGTCTTGCCAGGGTTCAGCTTGAGGTGGTGATCCGTCATCCATACTGATATGTCTGCCAGACATGCAGAGATGCGATTCGCCACCTGGTTATCAGAAGGGGGAAAGGAGAAGATTAGTTGTGTATCGTCAGCGTAGCAATGATAGGAGAGGCCATGTGAGGATATGACAGAGCCAAGTGACTTGGTGTATAGGGAGAAAAGGAGAGGGCCTAGAACTGTGCCCTGGGGGACACCAGTGGTGAGAGCACGTGGTGCGGAGACAGCTTCTCGCCACGCCACTTGGTAGGAGCGACCGGTCAGGTAGGACGCAATCCAGGAGTGAGCCGCGCCGGAGATGCCCAGCTCGGAGAGGGTGGAGAGGAGGATCTGATGGTTCACAGTATCAAAGGCAGCAGAAAGGTCTAGAAGGACAAGAGCAGAGGAGAGAGAGTTAGCTTTAGCAGTGCGGAGAGCCTCCGTGACACAGAGAAGAGCAGTCTCAGTTGAATGACCAGTCCTGAAACCTGACTGGTTTGGATCAAGAAGGTAATTCTGAGAGAGATAGCAAGAGAGTTGGCTAAAGACGGCACGCTCAATAGTTTTGGAAAGAAAAGAAAGAAGGGATACTGGTCTGTAGTTGTTGACATCAGTGGGATCGAGTGTTGGTTTTTTGAGAAGGGGAGCAACTCTCGCTCTCTTGAAGACGGAAGGGACATAGCCAGCGGTCAAGGATGAGTTGATCAGCGAGGTGAGGTAGGGGAGAAGGTCACCGGAGATGGTCTGGAGAAGAGAGGAGGGGATGGGGTCAAGCGGGCAGGTTGTTGGGCGGCCTGCAGTCACTAGTCGCAAGATTTTATCTGGAGAGAGAGGGGAGAAAGAAGTCAAAGCATAGGGTAGGGCAGTGTGAGCAGGACCAGCAGTGTCATTAGACATAACAAACGAGGATCGGATGTCGTCAACCTTCTTTTCAAAGTGGTTGACGAAGTCATCCACAGAGAGGGAGGAGGGGGGGGGGGTGGGGGGGAGGATTCAGCAGTGAGGAGAATGTGGCAAAGAGCTTCCTAGGGTTAGAGGCAGATGCTTGGAATTTAGAGTGGTAGAAAGTGGCCTTAGCAGCAGAAACAGATGAAGAAAATGTAGAGAGGAGGGAGTGAAAAGATGCCAGGTCGGCAGGGAGTTTAGTTTTCTTCCATTTCCGCTCAGCTGCCCGGAGCTCTGTTCTGTGAGCTCGCAATGAGTCATCAAGCCACGGAGCTGGAGGGGAGGACCGAGCCGGCCGGGAGGATAGGGGACACAGGGAGTCAAAGGATGCAGAAAGGGAGGAGAGGAGGGTTGAGGAGGCAGAATAAGGAGATTGGAGGGAGAAGGATTGAGCAGAGGGAAGAGATGATAGGATGGAAGAGGAGAGAGTAGTGGGAGAGAGAGAGCGAAGGTTGCGGCGGCGCGTTACCATCTGTGTAGGGGCAGAGTGAGTAGTGTTGGAGGAGAGCGAGAGAGAAAAGGATACAAAGTAGTGGTCGGAGACATGGAGGGGACTTGCAGTGAGATTAGTAGAAGAGCAACATCTAGTAAAGATGAAGTCAAGCGTATTGCCTGCCTTGTGAGTAGGGGGGGACGGTGAGAGGGTCAGTTCAAAAGAGGAGAGGAGTGGAAAGAAGGAGGCAGAGAGAAATGAGTCAAATGTAGACGTAGGGAGGTTGAAATCCCCCAAAACTGTGAAGGGTGAGCCATCCTCAGGAAAGGAACTTATCAAGGCGTCAAGCTCATTGATGAACTCTCCAAGGGAACCTGGAGGGCGATAGATGACAAGGATATTAAGCTTAAATGGGCTAGTGACTGTGACAGCGTGGAATTCAAATGAGGAGATAGACAGATGGGTTAGGGGAAAAATTGAGAATGACCACTTGGGAGAGATGAGGATTCCTGTGCCACCACCCCTCTGACCAGATTCTCTCGGGGTATGCGAGAACACATGGTCAGACGAGGAGAGAGCAGTAGGAGTAGCAGTGTTTTCAGTGGTAATCCATGTTTCCGTCAGCGCCAGGAAGTCGAGGGACTGGAGGGTAGCATAGGCTGGGATGAAGTCAGCCTTGTTGGCAGCAGAACGGCAGTTCCAGAGGCTGCCTGAGACCTGGAACTCCAGGTGTGTGGTGCGTGCAGGGACCACCAGGTTAGAGAGGCAGCAGCCACGCGGTGTGAGGCGTTTGTGTAGCCTGTGTGGAGAGGAGAGAACAGGGATAGGCAGAGGCATAGTTGACAGGCTGTAGCAGATGGCTACAATAATGCAGAGGAGATCGGAATGAAATGAACTAAACATCTGGGAAAGGAGAGAGCAGGGCCTCCCCATGAAATATGATTGACTGAAAAGCCTTTTTTGAGACTTGGCATCCTACTCTGTAATGGTCAAAATTCATGCAAGTTCCTACTTAAACTTTTCAAGTAAAGTCTGAACTCCAACATACTGACCTTAAAGGTCCGATGCAGCAGTTTTGATCTTAATATATATATATTTTTTAAATTGGGCAACAATGAAGTACCTTACTGTGATTGTCTTCAATTACAATGCCCCCCACCCCCCCCCCCCCAAAAATGCAATTTCTCAAGCAAGAATTTTGCTAAGACTGTCTGGTAGTGGTCTGAGGGGCCTTATGGGAGGGACCTATAACCTGAAAACTAACTATTATTGGCAGAGATGAGGGCAAACTCTTTGTTATTGGTCTATTAACTTATACCGCCAGATGTCACCAGGCGGTCCAAAAAACCCACCCAGCCAAACAAGCTGAAATTTCAGGCGGTCTTTTCAAACAGCTCTTACAATAAAAGTGCATTATCATAATTTTTGCAATTTTACAGTATTATTCCAACCTCCTAGTGTGGAAATATGTGTAAAACACAGGAAATCACGTTTTTAACGGCACTGCCCCTTTAAGGATAAGTGTCAATGTGGTTTCATTTGGAAATGACTAACCTTATTTGTGTATACTCAGGTTGACTTTTCCACGGAATCGATCCAACTGTCTACTCTGACCCTTTTTTGGTATTGACACAGTTTTAGTGATTATCAGCTTTTTAAACAACAGTGTATGAATGAAATGTTGCTCTCTGCTTTGGTCTGATTACCCCTCAAAAAGCTGTAGGTGAGATGAGAGGAGACACCACTCACATGCTGGGACCCGTGTTCACCTTATGTAGCCCTGCCCACTTGAACCAAGCCACAAGCAAAACCATCGTTAAATATTAATAACATTTTTCAAAACTATTAAATAACGTGCACAGAATCTAAAATATTAATTATTAGTTGAGGAAAATTAATGAAAACATTAAAACCTGTCAACTCCTATGGGAATGCTAATTATGATAACGTCGGCTTCCAAGTGCTTACACTAGGGATGGGCATTTGAAATTATTTCACTATTTGAATAATATCTTGAAATTAGTTCGGATAACCAGATAGTCCAAAAACACAAAACAAAATCTAATAAATTGCTCTTGACCAATCAGAATACACAATTACTGAGGGCAGAGGTACCACAACAGCAGACAGGCTGCTATTCTCCGGTAGTTTTTGGCTAACGGCAACAGTGAAAGAGAAGTCTGATGTTTGCCATGATAGAACTGTAAGCATTTCTCTGCACCGTTTATACCTGCTGTAAACTGTGTACGTGACAAATAAATTTGATTTGAACGGATTCTGTTTGAAGAATGTTTTCTGCTGAGTATTTTGCATTGATCTGTGTCAGGTCTTGTGGAACCTCCATTAGGTGTGTGCCTGTAATCGCTAATTAAAGAGGGGAAAATAGCATAATGTTATCAGAGTTGCCTGGTGGGCTAAACAACACACCGTCATAAAAACTACATTCAAAAGTTTGTTTTATTAAGTTAATCATTTCAAATGTCATGGTATGTCCTTGTATGCAGCAATGTCACAGGGATCATTTAATTTAGACAGATTTTTCATTGTTAAAATAAGGCCAAGATTTTTTTCTCTCAAATTAACATACACAACAAGTGATGGAATACTAACGTCTGTTCGGATATTCGATTAACCGTGCCCATCCCTAGCTTATACTACGTGAAAAAGTATGCTAAAAAAGAAATCTATATATTTTGGCACTGGAGTATCTTTCAAATTCTGTGCAAGTTATTTTATAGTCACAAGTTATTTTATAGTTTTGACAAATGTAATTTATATTTAACGACATCACCAGCTGTGTCAATGCGCCAGAAGTTGAAAGACAACTGCAAAAAATTGGCTGTGCCCGTGTTGCAAGGCTACATAAGTGGATAGAAACGTGCTGCTGCTTACATACATGGTCACGTTGAGAGTTCATTAAACCTGTAACCTTATGTTATGGACAGAGACCTTATTCTCTGTGTGTTATGTGATGTGTTTGTGTGTGAGAGTCTGTGTGTCATGCTGCCTGTGCAGGTCAAATGTATCTGTCACATGCAGAGAGCAGCAAAATGGGCATAGCTGAAAGGCAATGGCCTGTGACACTGGCCTGCCCCCCTTCTATCAGGCACTTGGCCCCAGCACTCCCCTCATTCACCTAGACACTCAGCCATACCCACCACACCCTAATGTCTGTCTCTCTCTTTCTCTCCTAAAATGTGTTCATAGTTTAACATTTTGTCTAACACTAAATCTGATGGTCTGTTCTATCCAGGCATTGCAATCTGTTGGGTCATTTTAGGAAAGCTCTCCATTAGTGATTTATATTGGTCAGTCGAGCTCTACTGTAGACATCCTTGCATTGGCAGAAGTAGGTATCATTAGGACCGCTAATCAGTTTAAAGACTAGGGCCTGTGTCTAAACAAGGATTTTATAATGTCAGTTTGTGTTTTTGGTTGCGTACATGAGGCTGTGGCTGTTGTGACCCATCTATCTCTTTGAATCAGCTGTTCCATCATCATGTGTCATCTCTAAGGGTATAAGGTTATGTGTGCGTCTGTATGTAAGGTTATTTGTGTGTCTGTTTTCAGGGTATAACGTTGTGGGTGTGTGTGTGTGTGTGCGTGTGTTTCAGGGTATAATGTCATGTGTGTTTTCTTATTTTAGATCTGAGAAGAAAAAGGTATCTTCTAGTCCAGTGCTGTAGCGGCTCCAGACGAACCATGTGATCAGTAAGTGCTTACCTCTGCTCTGTACTAACCAGTGTGATTTACAGACAGTCCCAAATTGACCCCTACACCCTTCCCCTAGGCACATGAGAATTATAGCGCCACTTAGCCCACTGATACGCTAGGTGGAATTTTCTCCATGTAACATTTCTCCAAACATTCATTTCAGATAGACACAAGGACCTAGGGTACACAAGTACATTTGGGATTGAATAAATAGAAAACTCCAAAGGTTTACTCATGTAATGTCTTCTGTTTTGTAACCAGTTAGAGCATCCGATGTAGCTGTCATGAGGTATGTCCACAACCGAACCCGGCGGAAAGCTCAGCTCAGCAAGGACCTGTTGACAACAGCTGGTCTTTGACACAGGATCCTCTCTGTGACTCTCATAACAACCCATCTCCCCTAGGGGGCACACAGACCTCTGCCTTCCCCACAGTGTCTCCTCACAGACTGGACCTTCATCCTACACCACACTCCTCATCCTCCCACAGAGTAGGGTAGACAAGAGGTAAGGTTGGGCTGGGTGCTGCTGCCCTTCAGGGATGGAGGCTGTGGGCTATTCTGTGTGATATACAGTACCAGTCAAAAGTTTGGACACACCTACTCATTCAAGGGTTTTTCTTTAGTTTTACTATTTTCTACATTGTAGAATAATAGTGAAGACATCAAAACTATGAAATAGCACATATGGGATCATGTAGTAACCAAAAAAGTGTTAAACAATTGAAATATATTTCAGATTTGAGATTCTTCAAAGTAGCCACCCTTTGCCTTGATGACAGCTTTGCACACTCTTGGCATTCTCTCAATCAGCTTCATGAGGAATGCTTTTCCAACAGTCTTGAAGGAGTTCCCACATATGCTGAGCACTTGTTGGCTGCTTTTCCTTCACTCTGTGGTCCAACTCAACCCAAACCATCTCAATTGGGTTGAGGTCGGGTGATTGTGGAGGCCAGGTCATCTGATGCAGCACTCCATCACTCTCCTTCTTGGTCAAATAACCCTTACACAGCCTGGAGGTGTGTTGGGTCATTGTCCTGTTGAAAAACAAATGATAGTCCCACTTAGTGCAAACCAGATGGGATGGCGTATCACTGCAGTATGCTCTGGTAGCCATGCTGGTTAAGTGTGCCTTGAATTCTAAATAATTCACCAACAGTGTCACCAGCAAAGCACCCCCACACCATTACACCTCCTCCTCCATGCTTCACGGTGGGAATCACACATGCAGAGATCATCCGTTCACCTACTCTGCGTCTCACAAAGACACAGCGATTGGAACCAAAAATCTCAAATTTGGACTCATCAGACCAAAGGACAGATTTCCACCGGTCTAATGTCCATTACTTATGTTTCTTGGCCCAAGCAAGTCTCTTCTTCTTATTGGTGTCCTTTAGTAGTGGTTTCTTTTCAGCAATTTGACCATGAAGGCCTGATTCATCAGTCTCCTATGAACAGTTGATGTTGAGATGTCTGTTACTTGAACTCTGTGAAGCATTAATTTCGGCTGCAATCTGAGGTGCAGTTAACTCTAATGAACTTATCCTTTGCAGCAGAGGTAACTCTGGGTCTTCCTTTCCTGTGGCGGTCCTCATGAGAGCCAGTTTAATCATAGCGCTTGATGGTTTTTGCGAGATCACTTGAAGAAACATTCAAAGTTCTTGAAATGTTCCGTATTGACTGACCTTCATGTCTTTAAGTAATGATGGACTGTCGTTTCTCTTTGCTTATTTGAGCTGTTATTGCCATAATATGGACTTGGTCTTTTACCAAATAGGGCTATCTTCTGTATACCACCCCTACCTTGTCACAACACAACTGATTGGCTCAAACGCAATAAGAAGGAAAGAAATTCAACAAATTAACTTTTAACAAGGCTCCTGTTAATTGAAATGCATTCCATGTGACTACCTCATGAAGCTGGTTGAGAGAATGCCAAGAGTGTGCAAAGCTGTCATCAAGGCAAAGAGTGGCTACTTCGAAGAATCTCAAATATATAATATATTTTGATTTGTTTAACACTTTTTTGGTTACTACATGATTCCATATGTGTTATTTCATAGTTTTGATGTCTTCACTATTATTCTATAATGTAGAAGTATAATGTAGGTGTGTCCAAACTTTTGACTGGTACTGTACATCATTTTTTGTTTCAGGCCATTTCACTGCTAATCTCGCTTTTTCTGACAGGTTAATTCACAAATGTCTACCTCACGATTAAAAGGCCCCTCTCCACCACTGCGACCCTGAACAGGCTACAAGATGACTTCCAGCATAGGCGGGTGAGTCAGTCTACCAATCTCCTCCTACACCTGAGAGAAATAAATATCCTACCTTACCTGCTCATCAAACTGGTAACTGAGACACTGTCTCTGAAATCACCTGTGGTTAAAAATCCTTAACCGAGGAGTAAAAAAAAATATATCGTAATCGGAGCTTCACCTTGGCTGCACTCAGTCCCCATGGTGATTTCAAGCAACGTTTTAGGTGTGTGTGACTGACTGACCTGTGTGTGGGTGGACTCTGTGGCTCTGGACCTGTTTTAACTGGCTGGCTAGCTGAGTGACAGCGGGAGTGTCCCTGTATCCTACCAGCACGGGATCTCCCGCTCTTAACCCCAGGATTAGTATGCCACTCATCCCTGCTCCATTTTGAGTGGGTGGTGTTTTTCTCTTCCCTCAGTTTGTGTGTTTGTGTGCATGCCGTCTAATGCAACAGAGGGGCCTCTCTGTCAGGCACCACTGAACTCTACCTCCACTGTCATGTGGGTTGTCTATAATAATTCATAATTCCCTTAATGTTTTTAAATATCAGAAAAATGATGTTGCTGTAAATGAGAATGTTTTCTCAGTCAACGTACCTGGTAAAAATAAGGGTAAAAAATTTAAAAAGGAGTGAGTGCAGTTACAAACAAACTATACTAAACAAGATAAATGTCTTACCTGTGATGAAATGTTTTCCACACATGTGTAGCCTACATGGACACCGGGTTCCCCACATTTCCCACTCTCCCACGCTGAATAGCCTGAAGCCACAGGGCTCTTCTTGCAGGCTCTATTTCCCTACGTGGGAGTATTGCGAATCGTAGGTCGGGATTTTTGACCTGGTAACATCTACATTGAACAACACAGCAGCTTTTCGTGATGTTTTGATATTTCTGTATAACAAAAAATGTATGATGAAGATGGCTCTTTTACACTGGGGGTCAATGGCAAAGAATGTTTGTTTTCCTCAATTTGTGGGCGTGGTTGAGGGGAATTCCTTATTATTACATGAATATTGACTGAGTATTCATTGCATTAAGTGGAATATCCTTTTGATAAAAGATTTGTCGAATGCATGAGACTTTCATGTTTCACGTCTCAGTTGAATTGATTTGAATTGCTTTGAATTAAATTCTACTTCTTTAAATTCAAATTCAATTCAAATTCTTCTTCCTATGGGTGTGTCGAATTCAAATTAATTGTTTGAAATTAATTAAATTCAGATATTCCAAATTGACCCCAACCCTGGTATACTTTTCCTCCAGTCAGGGATATACTATACCTTTCCAGGTTGTCATTGTAAATAAGAAATTGTTCTTAATGGACTTGCCTTGTTAAATACAGTGAAGATAAGTGATTTACAGGTTAGGGTGATAGTTGGTGTTTGATGTACAGTGCCTTCAGAAAGTATTCACATCCCTTTACTTTTTTTCACATTTTGTTTTGTTACAGCCTGAATTTAAAACGGATTAAATTGAGATGTTTTTGTCACTGGCCTACACACAATACCCCATAATGTCAAAGTGGAATTGACTTTTGAAATGTTTACAAATTAATAAAAAATGACAAGCTGAAATGCGTATTAAATAAGTATTCAACCCCTTTGTTATGGCAAGCCTAAATTAAGTACAGGAGTAAACATTTGCATTCAGGTTACATAATAAGTTTCTTGGACTCATTCTGTGTGCAATAATTGTGTCAAACATGATTTTTGAATGGCTACCTCATCTCTGTACCGCACACATACAGTGAGGGAAAAAAGTATTTGATCCCCTGCTGATTTTGTACGTTTGCCCACTGACAAAGACATGATCAGTCTATAATTTTAATGGTAGGTTTATTTGAACAGTGAGAGACAGAATAACAACAACAAAAATCCAGAAAAATGCATGTCAAAAATGTTATAAATTGATTTGCATTTTAATGAGGGAAATAAGTATTTGACCCCTCTGCAAAACATGACTTAGTACTTGGTGGAAAAACCCTTGTTGGCAATCACAGAGGTCAGATGTTTCTTGTAGTTGGCCACCAGGTTTGCACACATCTCAGGAGGGATTTTGTTCCACTCCTCTTTGCAGATCTTCTCCAAGTCATTAAGGTTTCGAGGCTGACGTTTGGCAACTCGAACCTTCAGCTCCCTCCACAGATTTCTATGGGATTAAGGTCTGGAGACTGGCTAGGCCACTCCAGGACCTTAATGTGCTTCTTCTTGAGCCACTCCTTTGTTGCCTTGGCCGTGTGTTTTGGGTCATTGTATACCCATTAAGAGTGTGCTCCTAATCTCAGCTCATTACCTGTATGAAAGACACCTGGGAGCCAGAAATCTTTCTGATTGAGAGGGCGTCAAATACTTATTTCCCTCATTAAAATGCAAATCAATGTATAAAATGTTTGACATGCGTTTTTCTGGATTTTTTTGTTGTTATTCTGTCTCTCACTGTTCAAATAAACCTACCATTAAAATTATAGACTGATCATTTCTTTGTCAATGGGCAAACGTACAAAATCAGCAGGGGATCAAATACTTTTTCCCCTCACTGTACAATTACCTGTAAGGTCCCTCAGTCGAGCACTGAATTTCACAGATTCAACCACAATGACCAGGGAGGTTTTCCAATGCCTTCCTAACTCAGCTGCGGGAGAGGAAGGAAACCGCTCAGGGATTTCACCATGAGGCCAATGGTGACTTTAAAACAGATAGAGTTTAATGGCTGTACTAACCTAATTGACAGAGTGAAAATAAGGAAGCCTGTACAGAATACAAATAATCCAAAACATGCATCCTGTTTGCAACAAGGCACTAAACTCAGCTGGTAGAGCACGGCGCTTGTAACGCCAAGGTAGTGGGTTCGATCCCCGGGACCACCCATACGTAAAAATAATAATAATAAATGTATGCACGCATGACTGTAAGTCGCTTTGGATAAAAGCGTCTGCTAAATGGCATATTATTATTATTATTATTAAAGTAATAATGCAAAAAATTTGGCAAAGCAATTAACTTTCTATCCTGAATGCAAAGTGTTATGTTTGGGGCAAGTCCAATGCAACACATTACTGAGTACCACTCTCCATATTTTCAAGCATAGTGGTGGCTGGATCATGTTATGGGTATGCTTGTAATCGTTAAGGACTGAGGAGTTATTCAGCATAAAAAAGAAATGGAATGGAGCTAAGCACAGGCAAAATCCTAGAGGAAAACCTGTTTCTGTCTGCTTTCCACCAGACACTGGGAGATTAATTCACCTTTCAGCAGGACAATAACCTAAAACACAAGGCCAAATCTACACTGTAGTTGCCCTAAATCACAAGGCCAAATCTACACTGGAGTTGCTTACCAAGAAGACAGTGAATGTTCCTGAGTGGTCGAGTTACAGTTATGACTTAAATCTACTTGAAAGTCTATGGCAAGACCTGAAAATGGTTGTCTAGCAATGATCAACAACCAATTTGACAGAGCTTGAAGAATTTTGAAAATAATAATGAGCAAATGTTGCACAATCCAGGTGTGGAAGGCTCTTAGAGACTTACCCAGAAAGACTCACAGCTGTAATCGCTGCCAAAGGTGCTTCTGCAAAGTATTTCATTTTCAATAAATAGTCAACAAATTGTAAAAACATGTTTTCTCTTTGTCATTATGGGGTATTGTGTGTAGGAGGTGAGATTTAAAAAATATAATAAAATTTTAATTCATGCTGTAACACAACAAAATGTGGAATAAGTCAAGGGCTATGAATGCTTTCTGAAGGCACTGTAAATGTTAGAAAAATGTAACTCAATTTACTTATTCACACTTTGACCCTCTTTGGCTGCTACTTAAAGAAATAGTGTTTTGTTGCCACACCCATATAGCCCTCCGGTCCTCTGTAGCTCTGCCCCTGTAAGGCAGAGGGTAGAGCTGTCGACACACTATTCACACCAGCTTAAATACCCAATCCTCAAGTTTTACATGGCAGCATAATAAAACACTGCCAGCTTTAGGTGGCCTAATTTAATAGTGTACTATGGGTAGAGTTTCATTTAGTCGGGTGGCATCTTCTTGGGCATTTGTTGTTGCTCTGATGCCTCCAGCAAGGGGAATGTAAAAAGAAAGGTCTTTCCGTCTATATCAGTTCACATTTCTCCCGAGTCCCATTCATTCTCATATGAGTGCAAACACCATTAGGGCTAATGATAAGCCAGAGCCTGGCTGTACTTATCTGTCCGTGGCTGTGTGCTTGTTTTTACTGTGTCTTTATTACTGTTTGATATTAAACCATCAGGTTTCTACATTGTTGATGTTAATGGCTTCGTCTAAAAATAGCATTGGTGAGTGTAATTGAAGCTGATTTGATCGTAGCAGCTCTGGGGTTAAAAACACACACACTCACACAAAACATTATTTTCATACTCACACAGCATGCACCAAAACGCATAAGGGCAAATATGGGGACAGATGCACACATACAGAAAGTGTGCCAGTATACCTCATTCCACAGAATGGCACAGGCTCAGATCAGCACGCATGTGCATTAGCATGATTTCCCCCCTCCAAGGAATCTCGATCAGTGATTCATGAATGATTGTTGAAAGGGAGGAAGTGTGCAGTGAAAATAGACCTCAGGAGTGACTCCGGTTGGCCAATAAACATCTATGGTACTGGCTGGAAGGACTGAGGAGCACAGTGACCCCTCACCTGGACCTGAGGAAAGTGCACCTGCATATCCACGCATGCAATGCATGTAGACAGACAGACGAGTACTTTAAAATATTTTCTTGGAGGTGTACATATTAACATTTACTGCATGTACACACACACGCACAGCTACATGCATATTGGCACGTATACACAGCACCATAGGCTTCAATAGGTCTCATCCACACTGTACTTATTATTATTTTCTAACTGCAGGCAGAACATTGCCAATGCCACTTGTCAAGGTCCTAATAATGACCATTTGACATACGTTAGTGATGTCAGTCTTGGTCGGCTGAGTAAGCGAATGGTTCTCCCTTCCAAGGCAAATGAGTCTCATCCCCGGCCTTTGTTCCTTGATAGCAGCTGAGTCACAGAGCACAAGTCTCTGTCTAAATATAGACTGAGTCTGGCACTGCCCTTTACTGCCTGGGCTGAGGTAGCAGTCTGGCCAATGCTATCTGCACCTCTTATGTTTGGCCCAAAATAATTATTTTGTAATGCCATTGTCAAGGTTTTTTTGTTCTGGTCTGTAATTGAATATATGTTATAATATTCCTCTGACATTATTTAAGTGTAAGTAAATGTAAAGTTAGTGCACTACATTTAAATAAATAGATTTTAAATTGTTTTGGGGCCGTGGTATGTGATTGGCTGGTCCTTATTGAGTAGAGGTTTAGGATTGGAGGATGTTGTTTGACTGGTTGGTTGGTTGTTTTGCAGGGATGACGCCAGCAGTATCTTTGATGGGTTAATGGAAGAAGATGAAAAGGACAAAGCAAAACGGTGAGGTCTTAATAAGCTCCAGCACTCCATTAAAGGGAACTCTGTACAAGGCTTAGTTGGATCATTGTGTTGTTTTTGTTTGCATCTTAGTATGTGTATTCTTATGTTTAACATCTCCAACCCTCCAGAGTGTCCCGTAACAAGTCTGAGAAGAAGCGCAGAGACCAGTTCAATGTCCTCATCAAGGAGCTGGCTACCATGTTGCCGGGCAACACTCGGAAGATGGACAAGTCTACCATCTTACAGAAGAGCATCGACTTCCTGCGCAAGCATAAAGGTAAGGACCTCTCCTCCTTCTAGCCCTTGGACATCAACATGTCTGGAAAAATAGGAACATTTCACTGTTTTAACCAGGGAACCGAAATGATTCCACTGTTCCAACCAGCAAAATAAAGATCTGAACCGGTTCGAACCCCAAAAAAGTAACTGTTTATATTGTTCCTTTTTAAACTTCTGAAATCAACATTTTTTTAAACATGTAGCTCGAAAATTACTTCACAAATGGATAGAGCAGCTTGCTATGGAGCAGGCAAGCAATGTACATGTATTGGACAGACAAGTCTAGTGTGCGACATGCGACTGAAATTTGGCGGGTGAGGAATAAATAAATAGGTCATTTAGCAGACGCTCTTATCCAGAGCGACTTACAGGAGCAATTAGGGTTAAGTGCCTTGCTCAAGGGCACATCGACAGATTTTTCACCTAGTCGGCTCGGGGATTAGAACCAGCAACCTTTCGGTTACTGGCACAATGCTCTTAACCATTAAGCTACCTGCCGCACTGGGCATCTTGTTGTTATGACATATATTATCTGAATTAAGCCCACAGAATTATACCTACGGAGGAGCGGCTTCTATAAAGGAACTTTGAATGTCTTTGAACTTCAGAGAGTTGGCTTAACTAACAGACCAGACCCAGCTCTTGATCATGACTCTCAGTTCCATTACATTACTCATAATGCCGGCTAGAGTGTTCAAGAGCTTCAAACTTGTGTGTGCAGAGCAGCACCACAATTAAAATAAAATCGTTACCTTTTTGTAGTTAATATATCCAATGTGAAACATGATACTGTAAATATAGTATCCTTAAATTGCATGGAAAAAGTGAATCCATTGTTCTCTAATTAAAAATCTCTCTCCCTAATTTCTAAGTCACGCCTGTAACGTCAGTAACTACAATAGACTATGCATGCTTTGGATGGAGGGCGAGGGGCCGGTAGCTTGAACACACTGGTAAAGATTTTCAGCTGGCAGACAGGCCGACACTGGAATAAGTTTCTTTGCATGGGCGCTTTGTTGCATTTTTTGTGGGACTGGAAAGTTCCCATGCTTTTAAAATAATGGTTCTGTTCAACAATATTCATGGATTGCACCTCCGTCACTCGGTCACGTCATTGCCATTGTTATCAAGGTTCTACAGATGCCGCAGCATATTGATATCCGACTGATGGTTAATGCTCAGTCTTTCTGAACGGGGACTAATGACTGTTTTGTCAAAATTACACTATAGTGGCCTGGAAATACGATGGCATTGCTAAAGTAGGCAAATAATTCGTAGACAACAACATTGGCATTATGATGTTGTCAAGTTTACTTTAGAGAAATGGCAATGTTGCCATGTGCTAGCAAAGTTAGTCAGAAATAGCTAGCAATGCTAACTTTAAGCTAGCTAAAATGTCAGCGCTCTCCCCTCAATCATAGCTAGCTAGCTAAAGTTATACTGCATCTAAAGTCAATCTGGCGACATTACAATGATGACAAAAACATGTCCTACTAATTATTTGCCTCCTTTTGAAATGTAATTGTGTTTCCAAGCCACAGTAATGCACTTGAGATGAGATCGTCCTCCCCACCTATTAAGACTGTATTGACTAGAATGCTCATCTGGGCATCTGTTCTAAAACGAATGTTCAAAACAATTATTGTGATGAAACGTGCAACCCATGGATAGATCACTTTCGTTCTCGGTTCTGGTTCTGTTCTTCGGAAAAACATTTTTGTCCGGTTTTCGGTTCTGTTCCCTAAACCGGTTCCAACCCCTAGTTTTAACAAAGCTGTTTGAGTACTTCACGCTAGTGATTCCCCTATTTGTGTCTCTCTCTGTCAGAAATCGCTACGCAGTCGGAGTCTAGTGAGATTCGACAGGACTGGAAACCTCCTTTTCTTAGCAATGAAGAGTTCACACAGCTGATGCTGGAGGTGAGAGTGGCAGTCGACACACTCAAAGTGCAGTAGTATGCACATCCTTTCACTAAGTAGGATCTATACTGAACAAAAATATAAATGCAACAGTCAATTGAAATAAATTCATTAGGCCCTAATCTATGGATTTCACATGACTGGGAATACAGATATGCATCTGTTGGTCACAGATACCTTAACAAAAGGTAGGGGCGTGGATCAGAAAACCATTCAGTAGCTGGTGTGACCACCATTTTCCTCATGCAGCACGACATCTCCTTCGCATAAAGTTGATCAGGCTGTTGATTGTGGCCTGTGGAATGTTGTCCCACTCCTCTTCAATGGCGGTGCGAAGTTGCTGGATATTGGCGGGAACTGGAACACGCTGTCGTACACGTCGATCCAGATCATCCCAAACATGCTCAATGGGTGACATGTCTGGTGAGTAGGCGGACCATGGAAGAACTGGGACATTTTCAGCTTCCAGGAATTGTGTACAGATCCTTGTGACATGGGGCCGTGCATTATCATGCTGAAATTAGAGGTGATGGCGGCAGATGAATGGCACGACAATGGGCCTCCAGAATCTCTTCACGGTATCTCTGTGCATTCAAATTGCCATCGATCAAATGCAATTGTGTTCGTTGTCCATAGCTTATGCCTGCCCATACCATAACCCCACCTCCACCATGGGGCACTCTATTCACAACGTTGACATCAGCAAAACGCTCGCCCACACGACGCCATACACATGGTCTGCGGTTGTGAGGCCAGTTGGACGTACTGCCAAATTCTCTAAAACGACTTTGGAGGCGGCTTATGGTAGAGATATGAACATTAAATTCTGCAGTCAGCATGCCAATTGCACGCTCCCTCAAAACTTGAAACATCTGTGGCATTGTGTGACAAAACTGCACATTTTAGAGTGGCCTTTAATCATGCTGTTTAATCAGCTTCTTGATATGCCACACCTGTCAGGTGGATGGATTATCTTGGCAAAGGGGAAATGCTCACTAACAGGGATGTAAACACATTTGTGCACCACATTTGAGAGAAATAAGCTTTTTGTGCGTATGGAACATTTCTGGGATCTTTTATTTCAGCTCATGCAACATGGGACCAACACTACATGTTGCGTTTTATATTTTTGTTCAGTGTACAAAGAAAGTATGTCAGTCAAAAAAGGATGTCAGTAGCAGTAGCAACATTCTGAACATGTTTTTGTTCATAGTTTACTGAAGAAGGTTGACAACGAAACGTCTGTGTGAATTTTTTCCCCTGTCTGCTGTGTAAACAAGAGAAAAAAGTGTGTGGGTTAAAGCAGCCAGTTTTAAAACAGGTCCAGAGGCCACCCACACACTGTAGGTTAAAAAACTAAAAATGAATATTTATATACAGTTGAAGTCGGAAGTTTACATACACTTAGGTTGGAGTCATTAAAACTTGTTTTTCAACCACTCCACACATTTCTTGTTAACAAACTATAGTTTTGGCAAGTCGGTTAGGACATCTACTTACTTATTGTTTACAAACAGATTGCAAATCAATCCCAGAACAACAGCAAAGGACCTTGTGAAGATGCTGGAGGAAACAGGTACAAAAGTATCTATATCCACAGTAAAACGAGTCCTATATTGACATAACCTGAAAGGCCGCTCAGCAAGGAAGAAGCCACTGCTCCAAAACCGCCATAAAAAAGCTAGACTACGGTTTGCAACTGCACATGGGGACAAATATCTTACTTTTTGGAGAAATGTCCTCTGGTCTGATGAAACAAAAATAGAACTGTTTGGCCATAATGACCATCGTTATGTTTGGAGGAAAATGGGGGAAGCTTGCAAGCCGAAGAACACCATCCCAACCGTGGAGCACGGGGGTGGCAGCATCATGCTGTGGGGGTGCTTTGCTGCAGGAGGGACTGGTGCACTTCACAAAATAGATGGCATCATGAGGAAGGAAAATTATGTGGATATATTGAAGCAACATCTCAAGACATCAGTCAGGAAGTTAAAGCTAGGTCGCAAATGGGTCTTCCAAATGGACAATGACCCCAAGCATACTTCCAAAGTTGTGGCAAAATGGCTTAAGGACAACAAAGTCAAGGTATTGGAGTGGCCATCACAAAGCATTGACCTTAATCTTATAGAACATTTGTGGGCAGAACTGAAAAAGTGTCTGTGAGCAAGGAGGCCTACAAACCTGACTCAGTTACACCAGCTCTGTCAGGAGGAATGGGCCAAAATTCACCCAACTTATTGTGGGAAGCTTGTGGAAGGCTACCTGAAACGTTTGACCCAAGTTAAACAATTTAAAGGCAATGCTACCAAATACTAATTGAGGGTATGTAAACTTCTGACCCACTGGAAATGTGATGAAAGAAATAAAAGCTGAAATAAATCATTCTCTCTAGTATTATTGTGACATTTCACATTCTGAAAATAAAGTGGTGATCCTAACTGACCTAAGACAGGGAATTTTTACTATGATTAAATGTCAGGAATTGTGAAAAACTGAGTTTAAATGTATTTGGCTAAGGTGTATGTAAACTTCCGACTTCAACTGTAAATGCTTGTGTGCAAACCACCCTTTGTTTTTTGGACTTCATTGCTTATTGGTTTAACACACCAAGGACTATTCAAGTTAAAAGTTAAGTGCAATGGTACCCTTTTTTCTACATAGTTTACTTTGTAATTTTCTATATTGCAAGTAGATGGTGCTTTAACAACTGTTTTGTATCTGCTAGGCGTTAGACGGCTTCTTCCTAGCAATTATGACTGATGGGAACATAATCTATGTCTCAGAGAGTGTTACATCTCTACTGGAACATCTTCCTGTGAGTATTCAATCTGTTCATAAACATGACTTAATGCCTATGTAAGGTTGTTGTTATTCATTACTAAGGGTTGACATCCATGACCAAGGATGACATACATGACTTAGGTTGACATCCATGTGTGTGTGTGTTTCAGTCTGACCTGGTGGATCAGAACCTGTTGAACTTCCTGCCCCTGGGGGAACATTCAGACGTGTATAAAGCCCTGTCGTCTCACATACTGGAGGGAGAGACCCTAACGCCAGAGTATCTCAAGAGTAAGTGCTGGAGCTGTTTTAGTATTGTTTAATTTTCTGTTTCAAATTTTAATGTCACATGCACAAGTACAGTTGAATGCCTTTCTAGCAAACTCAAAACCCAACAATGCAATAATCAATAACAATGTAATACTAGAAAAAACACACGAGAAATAAGAAGAAATATGAAAAACACAGTAAGTAAGTAAGCATACTATATACAGGGTCAGCTCCAATACCATATTTACAATGTGCAGGGATACTGGAGTGATGGAGGTAGATACTGTATGTATAGGGGTAAGGTGACTAGGCAACAGGATATAAGATAAACAGTAGCTGCAGCTTGTGTGTGAGTGGGTGTGCCTGCATGTGTGTAGAGTCAGTATAAATGTATGTGCATATCAGTGGCGGTCAGTGCCGTTTATGATGAGGGAGGACGTTTAAACATTTTTTTAATGAGCATGGCCTTATTTTTATTACAGCATATTGGATGACTGTCATTCATATTCCATTCACCCAGTTCAATGTAACACCGATAGGTTTAGGCTACTACATGATACTCACATTTTTTCTATACCCATCATGAGGTTGCTACAACCTAGCCTATGAATGAAGGTTTACAACGTAGGTGCACACAGGTTGAGAGATTTTTTTTAGGTGACAGACCGTGACACATGGACAGACAGTGACACATTCAATATCGCCTTGCACACTCTTGCCTGCATCTAGCTGATCTAGGGTGTAATCGTTAGTCCAACAGTTGCAAATGAGAGTTTCTATTGGACAAATTAAGGTATATTTAACCCTGCTCGTTCCGCTTGCTTCCGTTTAAGAAAAGTTTTTCAACAGAATCGGCAGAATGAATACACCCCTGATCACGTGTAAACACAGTTCACTTTAATAGCAACCACGTTATATTCCTTCTCACATCTATGCGCTCTCTTCCTCTCATCTTTTCTCTTCATTTGTAGACTTCAATGCACAACACATCAGCTGTATGTTACCTGGCGGAAAAAACTTTCGAAACCAGATCATAACCGCTACACACAGCCTACATCGTTGTCCCCATATTAGCTAAAGTAACGTCATAGTCAACATAGCTAATATAACTAACGCGATAGTAAACCCGCTACAATCATGCAGTAACGTTACAGTGTATAGTCAGTAAGCAGTTACACCAGCGGGCCCCGGTGGCAATAAATTAGTAAAACCAAAAGCTTACCTTGACTTGGAAGAGTTCTAGTGTTGTGTTGGATAGTCATAGCCAGCTAGCTAACATAGCATCCCTCTGTTTGAGCAGGGTGTTTGAGTAGGCTAAACTAGCTAGATGCATTTGCTAGCTAAGTAAGAAAAACTGAAAGTGAAAAATAATGACTCTCTCTCTCTTGCTTCTCCTTCATTTTAGAAAAAAATGCGTTTGTTCAAAACTGTTCAACTATTGTCTTTCTCTCTCTTTGAGTCAACTACTCACCACATTTTATGCACTGCAGTGCTAGCTAGCTGTAGCTTATGCTTTTAGTACTAGATTCATTCTCTGATCCTTTGATTGGGTGGACAACATGTCAGTTCATGCTGCAAGAGCTCTGATAGGTTGGAGGACATCCTCTGGAAGTTGTCATAATTCATGTGTAAGTCTATGGAAGGGGGTGAGAACCATGAGCCTCCTAGGTTTTGTATGGAAGTAAATATACCCAGAAGAGGACTGAAGCTAGCTGTCCTCTGGCTACACCATGGTGCTACCCAACAGAGTGCTGTTGAGGCTACTGTAGACCTTCAAATCAAATGTATTGGTCACATACACATGGTTAGCAGATGTTATTGCGAGTGTAGCGAAATGCTTGTTTTGCTTCATTGCAAAACAGTGTGTTTTAATCAATTATTTGGTGACGTGAATATATTTAGTATAATTGTATCTAAAAATGAGAACTATTTTCATGTTTTACCATTTTGATTTTTATGAAATTCACTGAGGAGGATGGTCCTCCCCTTCCTCCTCTGAGGAGCCTTCACTGGTGCATATTATGTGTGAGTGAGAAGAGTGAGTGTGTGTGTGAGTGTGTAGGGCCCTGTGAGTGTGCATAGAGACTGTGCGAAAATAAAAATAAAAGGTAAATTGCACCTCAACAGTACATTGAGACCCAGACTTTTGTTTTGTTGGAAATTGATCCACGGGCCGCAGTTGCCTAAATGGTCCATGTCAAGTTTCTTTGGCCACAGATTAAGCAGATAATTTGTTTCAGAATTAGATGTACCCCTGAGTTTATTATTTGTACGGTTTTATTATATAATTCATTTGTTTTCAGCTAAAAACCAGTTAGAATTCTGTTGCCACATGCTCCGAGGGACGATCGACCCTAAAGCGCCCCCTGTGTACGAGTACGTCAAGTTCATCGGAAACTTCAAGGCCCTGAATAATGGTGAGTTTTATTTTATATTGTAGCTGGTCTGTACTTAGTTTGTGACCATAAATGCACTTAGTAACTGTTGCCTTTTGGTCTGTCCACATTTCTATTTTCTCTCCTTTCTCCCAAAGTGCCTAACTCAACTCGAAACGGCTTGGAAGGGGTGATTCAGCATTCACTCCGGCCCGCTTTTGAGGACCGAGTCTGTTTCATAGCAACTGTGAGATTAGCTAAACCACAGTTTATTAAGGTAAGACACTTATACAGTAGATCACAGACTGCATATTTAGGTAGCTAGGTAACCATGTATGTCTAATGTTGTACTGTAAGGTTTCCTTAGTGACAGCTCTGTAAATTATTTCCTTTGTATAAGAAGTAAACATCTAGTTTTTCCTCACTCACCCACAGGAGATGTGCACTGTGGAAGAACCCAATGAAGAATTCACCTCCAGACACAGCTTAGAATGGAAGTTCCTCTTCTTGGACCACAGGTAATGTGTGCTGTCAGGCTGTCTATAGCCATGTCTGTGTGTGTGTTTACTTGCCTATGTCATGTTAGAGAGTTAGCCTCTAGCTGTTTGAGACTAGGCACACAGCAGTAAGAACACAATCACAGTGAGAGTGTTTGGTTCAGCTCAAATCAAATTAGCTGGCTGCTGTGTTCTGTCTCTGGGCCAGTCAGTCAGCTTGCTCTCTAGAGGGGACAGCTCTGAGTCTCAACCGTTTGGGAGCAACAACACTAGATAGAGTACTTAGTGTTTCACTGCCACTGAATACCTTTATTATACTGTCCTCTGTAGAAACCATGTCCAGAGGGTAATGCATTGCTTTGTGTGTTTTTGATGTGTTATTATCACTGCTTTACAGGGTGAGAAACAGTATATTATTATATTTGAATGGGTTGTGCTGTCATATTTAATAATATTGTGTTACCTCCCCAGGGCTCCACCCATAATAGGTTACCTGCCGTTTGAGGTTCTGGGTACATCTGGGTATGACTACTACCACGTGGATGACCTGGAGTCACTGGCCAAATGCCATGGACACTGTGAGTCAATTTCTGTCACATTTGTGTATTTGATATAAGTGCACATTTTATGAGTGTGTTTGTGTTTTCCTGTCCCATGTCCACCTGTGACATCAGTTCACTCCTCTCTCTCTCTTCTGCAGTAATGCAGTACGGGAAGGGGAAGTCGTGCTACTACAGGTTTCTCACCAAAGGGCAGCAGTGGATCTGGCTCCAGACTCATTACTACATCACCTACCACCAGTGGAACTCAAGGCCCGAGTTCATCGTCTGCACGCACACTGTCGTCAGGTATAGATTGGCCAATCACTAATAATGATATTCATATGAATATGTCACAAGAAGTATGTATGTTATACAATGGATAACCAGTAGTATTGCATTTATTCCCTGATCACTCTATCACAGACACACCATCAGGCATTGTGTTATGACGTTCATACCCCTCTTTCTCTGTTGTGTTGCAGCTATGCTGAGGTGAGGGCTGAACAGCGCAGGGAGCTGGGGATTGTTGAGGAGTCACCACCAGAAATCTTTGCGGTAGATAAGGTGAGACATTTATGAGACTGACGTGAGAGCTCGTCTCGCCGACTGCTGAGCATGAGAAATCACTGAGTTCAGGGGATAAAGAGGGGGCTGAGTTTGGTTAATGAGGTCTTGTTCAGCTTAAAGGATAAGATGTCTGTGACCAGTGTTTTCCACAAGCACATGAAGTAGCCAGCCAAGTAGAAAAATTGTCAACCAGGCTCCCCCGGGCTGGGGTGGGGGTGTTAAGATATAATTTTTTTGCCTTACAAGCTCTATTTTGGTTGGCCTCTGGTACATTTTAATGCTATTGTTTCTTCAACCAGCAACTATCAGGAAATAACACTGATAAAGAAAAAATATATATACAGTACTAGTCAAATGTTTGGACACACCTACTCATTCCAGGTTTTTTTTTTTTTTTACTATTTTCTACATTATAGAATAATAGTGAAGACAGCAAAACTATGAAATAACACATATGGAATCATGTAGTAACCAAAAAAGTGTTAAACAAATCAAAATAAATGTTAGATTTTTCAAAGTAGCCACCCTTTGCCTTGATGACAGCTTTGCACACTTGTCATTCTCTCAACCAGCTTCATGAGGTAGTCACCTGGAATGCATTTCAATTAACAGGTGTGCCTTGTTGAAAGTTAATTTGTGGAATTTCTTTCCTTCTTAATGCATTTGAGCCAATCAGTTGTGTTGTGACAAGGTAGGGGTGGTATACAGAAGATAGCCCTATTTGGTGAAAAGTCCATATTATGGCAAGAACAGCTCAAATAAGCAAAGAGAAACGACAGTCCATCATTACTTTAAGACATGAAGGTCAGTCAATCCGGAAAATTTCAAGAACTTTGAAAGTTTCTTCAAGTGCAGTCGCAAAAACCGTCAAATGCTATGATGAAACTGGCTCTCATGAGGACCGCCACAGGAAAGGAAGACCCAGAGTTACCTCTGCTGCAGAGGATAAGTTCATTAGAGTTAACTGCACCTCAGATTGCACCCCAAATAAATGCTTCACAGAGTTCAAGTAACAGACACATCTCAACATCAACTGTTCAGAGGAGGCTGCGTGAATCAGGCCTTCATGGACGAATTGCTGCAAACAAACCACTACTAAAGGACACCAACAATAAGAAAAGACTTGCTTGGGCCAAGAAACACGAGCAATGGACATTAAACCGGTGGAAATCTGTCCTTTGGTCTGATGAGTCCAAATTTGTGATTTTTGGTTCTAACCGCTGTGTCTTTGTGAGACGCAGAGTAGGTGAATTGATGATCTCTGCATGTGTGGTTCCCACCATGAAGCATGGAGGAGGAGGTGTGATGGTGTGGGGGTGCTTTGCTGGTGACAATGTCGGTGAGTTATTTAGAATTCAAGGCACACTTAACCAGCATGGCTACCACAGCATTCTGCAGCTATACGCCATCCCATCTGGTTTGCGCTTAGTGGGACTATCATTTATTTTTCAACAGGACAATAACCCAAAACACACATCCAGGCTGTGTAAGGGCTATTTGACCAAGGAGAGTGATGGAGTGCTGCATCAGATGACCTGGCCTCCACAATCAGCCAACCTCAACTCAATTGATATGGTTTGGGATGAGTTGGACCGCAGAGTGAAGGAAAAGCAGCCAACAAGTGCTCAGCATATGTGGGAACTCCTTCAAGACTGTTGGAAAAGCATACCTCATGAAGCTGGTTGAGAGAATGCCAAGAGTGCCAGTGTTAAACACTCCTTTGCTACACAGAAAGCAGCAGTTGACTACTCCATTGTCAACACTGATTAAATCGGAAGACCTATATCAATATCTTTGAAAATACAATATAAGTATCATTAGCTTTTAAAACAATTCAATCTGTTTGCTTTTATCATATTTTGGACCACCTATTGTTCCTGCAGTGAGGAGGTTTCACCATCTTCATCAAATGTTTTCATAATTTATCTGCAGATAATCGTCAAAAAGCCTACCAGTATGCAAATTAGGGAGCGAAATGAACAGCTCTCTTACCGATGCAATTCGGTAGGCTACTGACAAGTCACTCACTTTAACGTCACTGTCTGGCAAGTCCTGATGGACTTCTTATCGAAAATACAAACAAGATTTTTAGTTTACTTGTCCGGATGCGATACCATGAACATATAACTACGTTGTATGATTTATGAATGGCAAGGAAATATGAGGTCGACTTCGTTCAGTCTGTTCGGCACCTTTTATAAACTAGTCAAGCTTGCTGTTCGTCAATCAAAGCACAGTAAATAGCCTATACGCCACCACTTTGTGGCTACGTATGAAACACTGCAGGGTCCAACGTTAAAAAAAAATTTCACTGGCCTGGTCGGGCTAGTTGGCCAAGAATCTACTGGCCTGAACAGAATTTCTACTGGCCCGGACATGGTGTAGTTCTTAAATGCATTGGCCTATAGGTTGGCATGCTTTCTTTCTATATTCAGCTATTAATAGGCTACATATGGTTATTATGATATGTATTAAAAAGCTGTGTAATATAATTTAGCAATGCAAGTCATTACTCTATTCTTTAGAATTGCGTTGTATTAATTGCATTCATTTGTTTCTAAACTATGTCATTTTGAGAATATTTGAAAATAGGAAGCTGCCCCTTTAAGACAAACGTTCCAAAAGAGAGATCAAAATGGCTACAGTAGGCTAGTCAAGATCAATGCTAGTGTCTTTTTGTAGCTTTCTTTTGCAGACTATCAACAGTAGCCAGCATATTGCTTGTATGTTCACTATTGAAAGTGTACTTTTGTAAATTACTTTACCTAAAATAAATAAGCTCAGAGTGTAGATTGATGGGCACTTTATTTTGCTCTGGACAGCTCGAGTGTGCTGTGTGAAAGCATCAACTCCTACTGCTGGAGAGGTTGTGACCAATTATTTATATATACACTAGATGACTGATAGGAGGCGCTGTGTTGAAGCCACCTTGCCTCCATCTTGGCACTACCCCACCATTGTAAAAAATATTTAGCAAGCTATAGAAATGCCTTTATTAATGTCTACATTTGTTTTTGCCACATTTATTCTATTACAGACACTTAATGCATACTTTTAAATTATATTATGTGAGCTAAATATACAAATGAAAAAATATATAAAAACATTTTGTTTTCACCTATCCAACTGTGTTAGATCAGTGATTACCTCATGCAAGGGAGGAAGGAATGATGTATTTCCAAAGTCTCCTAACAAGGTTTGGGAGTTGTAGTAGTGAGTCTCTGCTGACTGTTCTCTCTCTGCTCTCTCCATCTCAGGACTCTGGTTCTGAGTCTCAACACCAGCTCAACACCTCCAGCCTGAAGGAGGCCCTGGAGCGATTTGACCGCAGCCGCACACCCTCCGCTTCCTCACGCAGCTCCCGCAAGTCCTCGTCCCACACCGCCGTCTCCAACCCAGCCTGTAAGCACTGACCACATGACTTCACTACATCCATCTCGTCTAATATTTTCTCATCCGTTCTGAGAGCTACTTTGATCCTAATAGTAAGGTGTTTGTTTTTTCCTCCTCAGCACCTAAGCTAAAGACAGACGGGGGTACACCGGGTTGCCAGTCTGTCTCTGCTATTGAGATGACATCACAGCGAAGGTCGTCCGTCAGCAGTCAGGTCAGTGTGGGCTTTCTTCAGCTTGTGGTCACCGCATCTCTAAATTTGATAGTGATTTGGTTCCTAATGTAGTTCCTGTGTTTGTCTCCAACAGCAATCGATGAGCTCCCAGCACACCCAGAATACAGGGCAGAACATGGCCCCGTCCATAGTTTCACAACAACAACAGCAGCAACAACAGCAGAAGCAGCAGCAACAACAACCACAACGGCAACAGCAGCAACCACCACAACAGCAGCTGCAGATCCAGCCCAGTGTCCAGGTGAGAAATCTCCCTCAGGACGGTAATTTGGCAGTTTATTTTCCTAGTGTCAGTGACAGAAATGTTCAATTATAATGAGCCGTCCACAAACATCCCTTATTTTCAACTTTGTTAGCCAATGGTACAGTTCTCCACCCAGCTGGATGCCATGCAGCACCTGAAGGATCAGCTGGAGCAGAGGACCAGGATGATCGAGGCCAACATCCAGAGGCAGCAGCAAGAGCTCAGGCAGATCCAGGAGGAGCTCCAGAAGGTGCAGGGCCAGGGCCTACAGGTTAGCACTGCCCCCTGCTGTCTGTCTGGGGAACAGCACTATAAGGGCCCCATATACTAACCATGGCCCTCTTATGTAGAACTGGGAAAGGGTTTAGTGACTGAATGTTTGAGTACTTGAACCAAAATGTCTGCTTACATTTGTGTGGATGCATGCATGTGTCATTATGCCTGTGTTTGTCTATGCGAGAAGATGAGTCTTACTCTGTGGTATTTGCTCTGGTGCAGATGTTCCTCCAGCCTGGTGCAGGTGGGCTGAGCCTGGGCTCTGTGCAGCTGGCCCAGGGGACCACCATGCAGCCAGGGGGCGCTCTCACCATGCAGGGCCAGGTGGTGTCTGCAGGCAGCCTGCAGGGCAGTACTCAGCAGCAGCACACAGTTCAACAGCAACCTCAGCAGCAGGCCCAGCCTCAACAACAGAACCTGCTACGAGACACCAGCTCTGTCCTCTCACAGTCTTCAGTGCGGTCGACTCACTCTCTGCCGCCCCAGCAGAGTGCCCTGCCGGCCTCCCTCTACAACACCATGATGATCTCTCAGCCCAACCAGGCCAATGTGGTCCAGATCGCCAACAGCCTGGCCCAGAACAGCAGCAACAACACAGCTACTGTGGCAACCTTTGCCCAGGACCGCTCGGGACAGATCAGGTACATGATGCCACCAACAGGGTATGTTCTCCTCTCACTCAGCATGCTCCACACTCCGCGGCTGGTGTTGCTGAGAACTATAATGATTATTCAAGGGATTTGCATACATTTTTTGTGTGTACGTGTCTGGTTGTTATCTGTTGATCATTTATTTCCACCCTCTCTCCCTCATCTCTCTCAGGTTCCCTGCTGGCTCTCAGTTGCTGACTAAGCTGGTGACTGGTCCGATGGCGTGTGGAGCGGTCATGGTCCCTACGACCATGTTCATGGGCCAGGTGGTGACGGCGTTCGCTCCTCAGCAGGGCCAGACTCAGACCATCAGCATCGCCCAGCAGCAGCCTCAGCAGCAGGAGCAGCAGACGCAGGCTCAGTCTCAGGCCTTAGCCACACAGCACGGACAGGCCCAGCTGGCCCAGCAACAAACACAGTTCCTCCAGGTGAGGTGACCAATAGAGAGTACCGTCTGTAAAGGTATATCAAGTACTTTTCCCACCCACTCACCTCTCTGTTTTCCCTCTCTAGGGCCCTCGGCTGCTCCATGGAAACCAGTCCACCCAGTTGATCCTGCAGGCGGCGTTCCCACTGCAGCAGCAAGGCGCTTTCGCCACCACGCATCTGCAGCAGCAGCAACAACAACAACAGCTACAACAGCAACATCAGCAGCAGCAGCAACAGCTCCAGCAGCAGCAACAACAACAGCAACAACAACTCCAACAACAGCAGCAGCAGCAACAGGAACTGCAGCTGGCCTCTCACAGGGCAGGTAGCATGTCAGGCCGCTCCAGCACACAGCCTCAGTAACCTGGCAACAGCCAATTAGACATGTGGACTGAACCAAGCCAAGGTCTCTGTGTTTGTGTGGGGGGGGTGAAGAGGTATAGTGGATGGATGGATGGGTGGATCAATAGAACTTGTGAACGATTGGCGCTTCTGAGAGAAAACAATGCTCTGTTGATGCAGTGAGCACAGGATCGCTCTGCCTCACGGCCATGCTCAGAACTGAGGTCCCCTCACCACGGTGACAGGGGGAGGAAACCCTGGTCCCGCCAGTGTTTGTCCCCTCCCCTGCCCTCTTCTTGTGTGTTCAGTGTGTGCTCCGGTCACCCTCACAGGATTAATTTATGCAGGATGATCCAGTCGACCCACTGGAGCTTCAATCCAGGCTTCAAAGAAGTCCTACGGAACAGACAGCAGAGATTCCTCGTGTGTATTGTTTTTCCTCCTATTTTAGTTTTTTCATGTTAAAGTAATTATGGGTCAGAAAATATTTTTAAGAATGTCATGTGGATTGTACTTTTATGGTACAGAACACATGTAAAATAATATGTAAATATATGGACAAAAAGAGAACTCATATTTTATATGATGCATGAAATGAAAAGCGTTGTCTGTTATTTGTAGCTTTGAATATATATTTTTTATCTAGGACTCTATGAAAGAAAGCAAACCTAACACGCTTAATGGCAGATCTTTTCACAGACTTCCTTCTTCTCGGGGGGGTGTGTCTGCGTAGCGGACACCGCTGATGCTGCTGGTCGTGTCACAGTTTGTTTCATCCTCTTCCTCACTTTCGAAGTCTTGGTAAAGAAAACAATATATTTTTTTGAATATACATTGCGGTCCAAAGCAACATGTTGGGGACTCTAAATAGACACAATCTTACTCAAAACAATATTTTAAACAGTTAATAAAGCAAAGACCCACAGTAGACCAAATAGACTTTAAATGAATCCTATGGAAACCTTATGAGTTCATTCTTTACTCTGCCATAATGCCTCATGCCAAAAGCTATTCATAAGCATTTTTTAGTTTATTTAAACCTGAGGCATTATGAATGTTTTAAAGAGTGGTCACATAATGCTCATAGTGATGCATGAATAGTACCTCTAGGTACAGACTACACAATGGCCAAGTCATAATGCTTTACAATACTGTAGTTATTTTAGCCCTGAAGGCTTAATGTGTAGAAAAATATAAGTATTCTTATAGAAAAATTATATATTCAATGACGTTTTAAATGTTCACAAACATTACCTTAAACTAAGAAATGCAATTCACGACAGTGATATTTCCACACATTGTCACATATTAGCTCTGTTAGAAATGGAATGAATACTGAATCCTTTGTGTCTGTTCTATGAATGAATGCATCCTCTTATGGCCATACTTTCTCCTGTCACTTACAACCAGCAACTACAGCATATTTATGACCTTGATCTCCAAGGAAGCTTTTTATGGGTCAAAGCAAACAAATTATTGATATTTGTCCTCTTTAGAGGAGAAATGTAATGAAGGTGGATCTCATCAAATAGGTGTTTGGACAGAATGCCGCTAGCAATTGTTGTGATCCGAGTTCATCTTCATGTGTTCGTGAAGTAATTTTGTATGTTTGTCTGAAGCCAGTGATGGAAGTATTACACTGTGGGGGGTTGCTGTCTTAATCAAGACATTAAACTGCTAATCTGACTTACTGCGGTCATTCATTAAAGTAAACGTATAGCACTTATTGAAACTCTGGCTACTGACATCTCTAACATTAAGAACCCCCTACAAACAGTACTCTTCACTTCTTCTCAGTTGTTCGAATGGAGAAGACAAACTACAATACTGGAAATGCCTCCTTAAGGTGTAGGCTAGGCCCAGTACAGACAAGAAGATAAAATGCTGAGGCTATTTGATCCAAGAATGCAAATTACCTCTGAAACAAGTGAAACTGGCGTTAGTTGGACCTGCCAAAAGAATGGATTGAAACAAATACGGAAAACAGATGTCTGTTTGAAGTTTTTCTGCTCCTCTGCTCTGCTCCTCCTGTCAGGCAGTAAATATCCCCATGTAACTGTGTTGGAAGGTTATAAGGTGATGGTTTGATTGTCGTGCCATGGTGAATTTAAAACGACTTGTTGAGTGGGGTCCTATGGACTGGTTGTACTGTATGTTGCCATATTAACTTCCATAGTGGATTTCCAGGTTTCTATGGTAAATGAAGTCGAGTGAGGTTCTTGGGGATCGAGCCTCTGGTTTTCCCAGTTGCTCGTTTCTTGTCAGGGGCCTCTGCAGAATGGCACTTTAGTAGTAGTCGTCATGAATGTTCACTTAGAGTAGCATGGTCAGGGACCCGGTCAGTTAATTTCATCTCTATAAAACATTTATTATATACTGAACAAAAATATAAACACAACATTTTAAGTGTTGGTCCCATGTTTCATGTGCTGAAATAAAAGATCCCATAAATGTTCCATACACACAAAAGCTTATCTCTCAGATTTTGTGCACAAATTTGTTTACATCCCTGTTAGTGAGCATTTCTCCTTTGCCAAGATAATCCATCCACCTGACGTGGCATATCAAGAAGCTGATTAAACAGCATGAGCATTACATAGGTGCACCTTGTGCTGGGGACAATAAAAGGCCACTCTAAAATATGCCGTTTTTTCACACAACACAATGCCACAGATGTCTCAAGTTTTGACGGAGTGCGCAATTGTCATGCTGACTGCAAGAATGTCCACCAAAGCTGTTGCCAGAGAATTTAATGTTAATTTCTCTACCATAAGCCGCCTCCAATGTTGTTTTACAGAATTTGGCAGTACGTCCAACCGGCCTCACAAACGCAGACCACGCCAGCCCAGGACCTCCACATCCGGCTTCTTCACCTGCGGGATCATCTGAGACCAGCCACCTGGACAGCTGATTAAACTGTGGGTTTGCACAACCAAAGAATTTCTGCACAAACTGTCAGAAACCGTCTCAGGGAAGCTCATCTGCACGCTCGTTGTCCTCACCAGAGTATTGACCTGACTGCAGTTTGGCGTCGTAACTGACTTCAGTGGATAAATGCTTACCTTCGATGGCTACTGGCACGCTGGAGAAATGTGCTCTTCACAGATTAATCTCGGTTTCGACTGTACCGGGCAGATGGCAGATGGCAGCGTTGTGTGGGTGAGCGGTTTGCTGATGTCAATGTTGTGAACAGTGCCCCATGGTGGCGGTGGGGTTTTGGTTACGGGCAGGCATAAGCTAAGGACAACAAACACAGTTGCATTTTATCAATGGCAATTTGAATGCACAGAGATACTGTGACGAGATGCTGAGGCCCATTGTTGTGCCGTTCATCTGCTGCCATCACCTCATGGTTCAGCATGATAATACATGGCCCTATGTCGCAAAGATATGTACACAATTCCTGGACGCTGAAAATGGCCCAGTTCTTCCATGGCCTGCATACTCACCAGACATGTCACCCATTGAGCAAGTTTGGGATGCTCTGGATCGACGTGTACGACAGCGTGTTCCAGTTACCGCCAATATCCATTAACTTTGCACAGCCATTGAAGAGAAATGGGACAACATTCCACAGGCCACAATCAACAGCCTGATCAAAATATGAAGGAGAGGTGTTGTGCTGCATGAGGCAAATGGTGCTCACTGGTTTTCTGATCCACGCTGCAATTTCTTTTTTAAAGGTATCTGTGACCAACAGAAGCGTTTCTGTATTCCCAGTCATGTGAAATCCATAGATTAGGGCTAATGAATTTATTTAAATTGACTGATTTCCTTATATGAACTTTAACTCAGTAAAATCTTTGAAATTGTTGCATGTTGCGTTGTATATTTTTGTTCAGTGTAGAATATTTAATATTCTTCATCATTGGCCATCGTTTTCTTGAGAAGGATTGTGTGAAACCTGCATTAAGTTTCACTTTTTTATTGGTGGAAGTTGACAAACCACATATTTCATATCAAATCTCTCTGGTATCACAGCGCAACACTGTAGAATGTCTGGGCCCTCTAGGGGTCATTTCCTGCTCCGGTCTCTCACAAGGCTGGCTGGTCCAATCCATGTTCATGTTGCAGTACCTCATGGCAAAACTGTCCCAGGCCCTTGTGTTCACAAGTACAATAAGTCACACAAAGCCTGCTAGTCACTACTCACGCTTAGTGCGAATGGTGGTCCCTGCTGCTAGGCTATTGGTGGTTCATTGCCCTGTACAGTAGAACAAAGTCGGTACTTATAACCACAAAGTTATTGTATTGCCAGTAATGCATATCAACACAGATTATTCAACAAGTTGTATAGAAACGGTATATGTGGCTCTTACTTAATAGTTGGTTGGTCACTGATTTTATGCTGCTTTTTTATTAACACAAAGTAAACGTGCGCCACCTATGGCGTGATAAACCTTACAGCTACCATTAGTAGGTCAGGCAGTGCAATACTTGAATGAATGTAATTTAATATCAAACACTAACATAGCTGTGTAAAAACTGGTATGTGTAAAGAATTTAAGAGTGTTTTAACAGAACACAAACCTCAGATTTTAAGATTATTTTTCTATGGCCAAGCTAGACCTCAAAAGATTAATAGAGCTATAGTAGATATGTAATGTCATACACTGTAATATACTGCCATCATGGTGTAGAAAGGGAAAGCAAACCAGAAAAAACATCTACCTAATGATTTTCTTCAAATGAGAAAGGAATTAAACAAACTGTGACACGCGTAAGAACTATTGATCTAATTTCCCCAAAACAGAATCGGCACTTTGAGCTCCTTGATAAGGACTCATCATTAGCTCATGGTTATGCAAAGGTGTATTGAAATGTTGAAAGAAATCCTTGTTTAATAGCATATACTGTATATCCCCCCCATGTAATTGATTTCAATTGCCAAATAAATCTTATGAATTCTCTCAATGTGCTATGAGAGGAATGCTAGATTAATATATTGGATCATCTCTAGGATGACCAAGTTGATGTTCCTTTTTCACAAATTACCCATAAGACTTATTATTCACGTTTACCTAAAGTATCAAAGTAGGGATCTCCTATGTTGTATCTCAAAAGGCTACAAGGTAATTCAACCCAGACCATATGCAAGATGTGGGGTGGGGAAAATGGAGGGAAGGGGTGGTAAAGATGCTTTGTATCCAAAGAGAAAGATGGGAATACTAAATTGTTATACTTGTTTTTAATACCCAGATGGAAAGCCCAATGTAAAAGGTGGTGAATCATGTTTAATGTTCTGTAGTTCTGATGTACGCACTAGAAGTTCTGAATGTCTATCAGTGTTCTCTCTGCTATCATTTAATCTTTGTATGTGTGGCGTTCTTTGCAGAACACTTGTTTGGCTCATGAAATTAATCTGTTCAGTACACTTTCCAAAAAGCACCTGAAACTGAAATAGTTTCTCTTGGCATTATTGCACAATTGAGTCATAACCTAGGGCTGTGTTCCACTTTTTACATCAATTGTTCTTGACCCATAATTACATACTTTTAGAACAAGTAGAATGGACAGTTTGTAGTTCAATGCATTTCACAACCTCTCTAGTTCTGTGACACTATCAGGTGAACACAAAGTTCAAACACATTGATCGTTGTGGGTGCCCAGAAATCAGTGGAATGGACCAACATGATACATTGAATTGTTCTCAGAGTACCCATATTAAGACTACTACAGTGGCCAGATTTATATCCCAAAAATGAAAAGTGCATTTTAATGTCCATTCTGCCCCTTCTATTTCAATGGTGCTAACCATGCCCTGCAGCATAGGTAAGTTAGGGTATTCACACAACCTGAGACATTCTGAAGGCATTTTGCATTTTAATAGTGCTGTAATATCACTGCAAAGTTCGCTGCTATAAATTAATTTCTAGAGCCAGACCATTCTTACATAAACTAAACATAATGGAACCTTTTAAAGCAAGCAGTGCTTTTTGCGCCCCTTATTCAATTTTTAAATAAATGTTTGTTTTTTGAGAAATCCCTCGTTTTGGACATTCACTTGTGATGGATAAACCAGAAGGCAGGCGTCAATTGTCAGGTTAGAAACCTGCTTCTTGCAATTTGCTGCAATTACTCATATCCAGGATAAGTTAGTCACTGCATAAAATGTAGGGGCTAGACAAGAATGTAAGGTAAGAAACCAGTCTAGGCATGACAGGTTTTATTGAGTATTTACATTAAATCAGGCTTTAACAATCAAGTCCATCTATATCGCAAACAGCGTACATGTACACGCTTGGTCGGTCATCACAGGGTAAAACTAGTCAAATATTGACAATGTAGTGACATTTCCCTGTGCACTTTTTAAAAATGTATTGTGTACAGTACTTCAGCTAAAAAACAAAACCCCAAAACGGTTAACATTAACAATCTCTCCGCTCCAAAGTTGTAAATAAATACCATAACCAACCACTTTTCAGGAAAGGTGTAGTAGACAATGGCTCAGGTCTCAAAACAAGGCAGTGAAATTTAGGAGGAAGCTATGAAGTATTTAGTACCATGATTTCTTCATCAGTAGGCCTCACACAACCTTTTTATAAACCGTTGTAGTAATTTGAGTTGTAGACAACGGACAGACTGGCCGGTGGACGTGTCCCCCCACCCCCCCGCTACTACAAGGCCGGAATGTAGACAATACTGAATGGGTTACTTCTGCTTCAAGATCCCAATGATGCTTACAACTGGCATGTGTTGTCTATCAATCAGATGGAAATCACCCAACAGTAATATACTTATCACTGATACATCTGGAAAATGGTAAGTCTCCTCATTATGTGGGTTATGTCGCTAAGGCAGCCCTATGTTCTGTTCTCAGATGACATTCTGAAGGGAACAAAATATATGGGAGTTGACCTGAGGCCTGGCCATTGAGCAGAGGGACTGCGTCTCTCCACAGTGATCCCAACACTGCCCTCCATGGGACTGCCCTGGAGTCAGCATTCAACCAGCAGTGACTTGGCTGCTCAATAACACTGAGCTCATGCTGAAGAGGGGAGATTCCATGCACTCAGTGAAAGAACGAGCTGCTCTTAAATCATAATATAATAACCAAGGATGGGGACGAATGAATAAACAGACCCAAGCTCAGTACTGACGGGCCTGAGGGAGAGGGAAGTCTTGTTCTGTTTGTAAGCCACAAGATTCAGACTGGTGAGGGATCAAAGACTCAGTAAGACAAGAGGGCAACATTCACACAGACACACTCACCAATTAGAGTCCCATTAGAGAATATTCTCCATATTTCTCACACACACACACACACATTCACCCACACCATGAGAGTACAGTACAACTCGGTCATACACACGGTCAAGAGTACAGCCTCTCTATACACATAGTTGAGCTTTACAGGTATGTACAACATTTGCCTGAATGTCTTCACTCCAATCAGATTCCAGCATCTGGCTTGACGAAGAGGGCAGAGAATGCAAAGGCCAGGAACATGATCCCACCAATGATTGTAACTGAGGAGGAGAAAACATAGGGGTCCATAACACAATTACAATGACTACTAGCTACATTCATTACAGTATAGGCCAGGGCTCTCCAACCCTGTTCCTTGAGAGCTACCCTCCTGTAGGTTTTCGCTCCAAACCCAGTTGTAACTTCTGATTAATCTAATCAACCTGCTAATTATTAGTGTCAGGTGCGCTAGATTAGGGTTGAAGCGAAAACCTACAGGACGGTAGCTCTCCAGGAACAGGGTTGGAGAGCCCTGGTTTAGGCTATGGCCACTTAAACGGGAACATATATATATAAAATATATCACCAGTTCTGACAGAGATCTTTTGTGCAATCATCCTTCCTCCAACCACAGCCAGTCCTGTGCACAGACAGTGTCCCAGAGTACCACCCACCGCCACTCCAAAAGGATCCTGAGACAGAGCTTTTGTTTATGACACCTTTAACCCTCTCACAGAACCAACAAGTATCACAGTGCAGTAGCAAAAATGAACAACAGTGATTCCCTAACAATATAATTCCCTTTGAGTATATTACACGTACACTGCAACCCTATATCCTGACCTTAATCATGAACTCCGACTTTAGATCCACAATGAATGCTTTGCAGCCACACCTCAGCATTTTAGCCTTGGCTTGATTTCAGTGTAACATGTGCCATTTTACTAGGAAAGCAGACTCAGACTCCATAGTGGGTCTGTCAGGACTCACCTCCCGGGCAGCCAAGATGATGGTGGTCAGCTGAGAGCGGTCTCCCCACTCTGCAAGGAAGGTGAGGGTGAAGGCCTGGATGAACACAGGCGAGATGAAGCTGTGCCATTTCCCATGAGGATGGTTTGACCCTGAACCCAACTCCACATCTGGAGCCCCATTCACCAGCTTAGACCGCTGGAGCTATAGGAAATAGGAATACAAACCAAACAATGAAACCCTAGACCAAGAGTTACAGCAGGGTAATATGAAAACAATATGTAAATGTAGGTGTGGGCAGTGTGTGTGTTTGTACAGACCTCCTCATCCTTCTTTTTAATCTCAGCCTGTACCTCCTCCAGCTCCTCCTGACCCTCGTCTGGACTCATCTTCAGCCCCTCTCTCAGCATGCGCACACCAAAGATGGCAAACAGAGCCGTGGACACGTAGTATGTGTAAATCCTGGGGATAATGGTGGTGGCATAGCCAAACATCACTGACAAAACACAAGAGGGACTTAGTAAGACAAAGGACAGACTGTACAGAACCAAACATTCAGACAAACCCAGGATGCATCTGCATATGGTACCTCCACTAATTGGGATACATTAACAAACTTAAAAAGGTAATATCTACCCCAACCATCAGGAGCCAAACATCCCATCCATCCACCAACCTGAAAGGCAGGTCATAAAGCCAAGCGCTAGCATCGCCCCTAACAGCACGGTGAGGCGGTTGTAGCGCATAGCCATGATGGCAGCGATGAAGAAAGTCTTGTCTCCCAGCTCAGAGACAATGATGACAGAGATGGCAGCAACAAAGGCATGGATGAAGCCCAGGTCACCAGATTTGCTGGAATCATTTTCACTGACCTCTGAACCAATGGCATGAGCAGTAGGAGTTTTCTGTTGAAGGGTGAAAAAAATATGTCAGTTCAGTTCCACAACAAGTTAGCCATGAAAACCATGTTTTAATTTGTATGTCTGTACACATATTGGAATGGTACAGTCTTTCTCATTGACGCAGGTAGTCAAGTCACGTAGACAGGGGGTACAATACAACTAGGTAGTTATGGGAGTTCAGCTTCCAGACTAGGGCTAGTAACGACCAGGACAACGCTGAACTGAACACCACACACGAGCTCGAAGGTAAGAACAGCCAGTAAAATAGCAAGCTGGTAAGTGGCTAACCCAACTAGCCATGTTTTCCACCTATGGCATGTCCCCAAAGCATGAACCCAGAAAGAGGTCAAAGTGACCGAGTGAAATAGATACTGGGGGGTGACTTTACACATCATCTTGTTCTGGCTATGTTAACGACGCTAGCTAGTTAGTTAGCATTATTAGTTATGTGGAATGGTATTTAGATAACGAGTTAGCTCGCTATCGTTAGCATGCACGCGAAACATCGGTTAATTACATTTTATCGTTGATTGCTAGTTAGCTAGTTACCTCTTGTGGTGGTTGTTCTTGGACTGGTTTGTGTTCCTCCTGCATCGCAGAAACTCCGGCCGACAACACCGCGACAGCCAGGGGTAGCAGGACACACATCACACTTCTGTTAGCCCTTCCATCCCTTCCGCCGGCCAGGAGATACATTTTAACAAAGCGAAGCGCGCAGATTGTGTTAAAATGCTGATAATAAAGGCAGTTTACAGAAGCGTATGGGTAAAACAAATTTTTTTTAATCACTGCCCCTGACTGCATAAATCACTCGATATAATGAGCCAGTTGGTCTTGGTAGATAAGCTTGCCTATCCCTCACTGATAGAACCATTGAGGATAGAACTCATACGGAATTTTGAAGTTGTGAACATTCTACCTGAAAGACAGTAAACGACTAATGTGATTGGATCGCTAAAAGGAGGACGCGTATGTTATTTGCTGACGTACCTACCGTGCAGTACTCTCATTGGCTACTTCAACTGTCAATTTGTAGATGTCATGGAAAATGTCAAGCTAGAGAGACTTGCAAATGCAAACCCATAGTGGGAGACGAGCAAATAAAGCCAGAGCGGAAGAGGCTCTATGAAACAATACTATATAGTAGCTAAACTTTCATGTAGAGTAATAAAAGTGGTCAAATAAACAATTCAAATACTGTGATAATTTTTTTAAATGCTGGAAGACTTTTCTATTGATGTAATTACTGCTTTTTTAAATTGGGGACAATCTCAGGATATGTAAGATGAACCCCTTGATGGTATAAAGCCGCCGAAATGGACACCAATGCCATTCATTATCTAGTGGAGCTGCTGTTGTCAGTGACAGCATAAACTGGGCTAGGGCTTGGCGTAAACCCTGCACCTTAATTAAGTCACCTTAAATACAGAAGCCAAAGCACTCCCTTATCAGTCCTTGCCAATGTACACAAATTATTTCCACTGTTAAAGGTGTCCTTATCAATCTTGTCCTGTTCATTCTTAAATCTATAAATGTATTCTATTCAAAAATAGATATTCAATGCAATCATTTCAACAAACAATGTCTTTAGATTTATTTTTCTTGCAAAATAGGTTGTACAAAATAAATCACATTATTCATATCAGGCATCAGTTCACATCATGCATCAGTTACAATAAATATGGGAGGAATGCTTTGCGATGCTGTGGGTAAGACTGAAACTTGCTTGTGTAAAACTCATGACAGAGCTGGGCAGCCAGCGCCTGGTTGAAGAGCACATAGAGGACAACGAACCACCAGGTGAGAGTGTGACTGCCAGACACAATCCCCAGAGACACATAGATCAGCAGCTCAGCAAAGTAATGAGGACAGGAGACCAGCTCAAACCAGCCTCCACTAGGAACCCTGTGGGCTAGAGTCTCTACTGTCCCTGCAAAAGAGAACAACAAAACAACAACAAAATTATACAAATTATGCAACACATATCCATGAGGAAGCTAAAAAGATGCTAACCCAATGAGTCCCACCGTATCGACGGCACATTTGGGACTTCTAACCCCTTTTAAACATAGTGTGTGAGCTAGAGACTTCTGGGTTTTACCATTGGATTCGTCTATTTCTTCTGCATCCGTAGTCTGTGTGATTAACCGGGGCTGAGCTAGAGCAGTGTTTGTGAGACAAGGGCGGATCCCGAAGGGGCCCGGGGCCGGGTCTTTTATACAAAAACATATGCAGAGTCCGAATGGTTTGAGCTACAAACTATTAAAAGCTTTCCATGTAAAGCCGAGACTCTCACGAACACACACATGTAACATTTTGCTCTATGACGCTCACAAGCCACACAAGAGTCGTTAGAACGTAAGATGTTCTTCTACAAAGAAGATCATAGGAAATCCCAGGACATAGTGTCTAAACTGTAATAAGCTCACATAGTTGCTGTCACAAACTCCACACAGTTGTCACTGACTATTTGGATATTCATTTCCCAGTGAACAAACCATTTCTGTATTTACAGCATTCCTAAAAAAATCTTTTTTATCAGGTTTCTGCTTTGGCTGACATTTCTTTATTGACATTTGTCAATAAAACTCATAAATGCAAGTTTGTGTGAAATTGTTTTGTTTGCTACTTGTAGCCCTAGTTGTCCAAAAAAAAAAAAAAAGGTAAAACACTTCATTGTGATGCTAAATATAAGGGCTGGACATGCAGATAAATGAAAGTCAGATAAAATAAAATATTTTGCTGGGGTCTCGGGACTGATAGGGTTAATGTGATCAAATCCAATCTTATTGGCAACATGCGCCGAATACAACAGGTGCAGACATTACACTGAAATGCTTACTTACAGCCCTTAACCAACAGTGCATTTATTTTAAATAAAAAAAGTAGAATAAAACAACAAAAAAGTGTTGAGAAAAAAAGAGCAGAAGTAAAATAAAATAACAGTAGGGAGGCTATATATACAGGGGGGTACCGGTGCAGAGTCAATGTGCGGGGGCACCGGCTAGTTGAGGTAGTTGAAGTAATATGTACATGTGGGTAGAGTTAAAGTGACATTTATTTGCTGAGTGTGCTCTCTCTGAGTCATTTCGAGCTAATAATTTAGACATCTGATCTGCATGACCTCACCTGATCCTCCAGTGCGCAGTCTGGCCAGCAGGACCAGGGAGCGATGCTGCAACAGAGAGGCCCAGGAGAAGAGCACAGCTCCAGCCATATGGTACCACCTCAGCTGGGAGAGCAGTGGGAGAGCAGGGCTCCCTATCAAAACAACACCATCAGTCTGGCATCAGCAGCATATCAAATCATATCACAATCACATATAATACACTGAAAAATATATATAAACGCAACATGCAACAATTTCAACAATTGTACTTAGTTAAAGTTCATATAAGGAAATCTGTTAATTGAAATAAATAAATAAATTAGGCCCTAATCTATAGATTTCACGACTGGGCAAGGGGGCGCAGCCATGGGTTGGCCTGGGAGGGCATAGGCCCACCCACTTGGGAGCCAGGCCCACCCACTGGGGAGCCAGACCCAGACATAACTACTCCTCAGTTTCATCAGCTGGTGAAGAAGCCGGATGTGGAGGTCCTGTGCTGGCGTGGTTACATGTGGTCTGCGGTTGTGAGGCCAGTTGGACATACTGCCAAATTCTCTAAAACGACGTTGGTAGAGAAATGAACATGCAATTCTCTGGCAACAGCTCTGGTGGACATCCCTGCAGTCAGCATGCCAATTGCACGCTCCCTCAAAACTTGAGACATCTGTGGCATTGTGTTGTGTGACAAAACTGCACATTTTAGAGAGTGGCCTTTTATCGTCCCCAGCAAAACGTGCACCTGTGTAATGATCATGCTGTTTAATCAGCTTCTCGATATACCACACCTGTCAGGTGGATGGATTATCTTGGCAAAGGAGAAATGCTCACTAACAGCGATGTAAACAAATTTGTGCACACAATTTGAGAGAAATATGCTTTTTGTGCTTATGGAACATTCCTGGAATCTTTTATTTCAGCTCATGAAACATGGGACCAACACTTTACATGTTGCGTTTCTATTTTTGTTCAGTAACGATCATCAAACAGTATGTGAATTGTGAAGCAATTCAATACAAAGCTCACCTTCTTCAATTATCAAAGGATCCGAGCACAGCACTGTCAGTCCCAGTAAAATGTAGTAGCCCAAGCCGAATATATACTGAACAATGTGAATGACCCCATCAGAGAACACGCTGACCAAGTGGCACTCCAGTAGTCGTCTAAGGGAATGGACCCATAACAACACCTGCACCAGCACAGCTGACACCTGTGGAACTAAAAAAGATGAGTCAGTATTCTACAGGTACATACAATCTAATATGAGGAGTTGGTCTTACCAGGTGCCAACACAGCGAGTGAAAACAAAAATGTGAGGTAACCATAAAATATCCCAAATCTGGAAAAGTTACCTTGCCTGACTGCCACTGGTCCACCAGTAGTCAGGAATCCCAATATGTCAGTCAACCATGATGGGAATTGCTGGCCCCATACAATCATGTGAAGTGACAGGACAATAAGCAAACCATTCCAGCCAACAGATATTGCATAGAAGTGCCAGAACCATCTACAAATAAGAGGTTTAATTAAAAACAGTGGCCTACACTCAGTCAAGTGTCATCATCATCATCAATCGGGGCTCTAGTCTTCCAAGGCCATTCGAAGTCTGGGCTTCTGATCAGCTGTTACATTACATTGTGCTGATAAACGTCCCCTCAATAAAGTAAATATATGGAAGTGAATAATTTAAAATACATTTGAAATATGTTTTCCCATTTCCTCAAAAGGGCCGAGGCATTACCTTTTGGGGATATGAAAAACACGCAGCCAGTGGTCTCGTTTCAGTGGTCCCTTGGTTTTACCGTATCGGATTAGATCCTGGAATAATAGATACAGTTTTGACTGCTCACATCCAGTCGGCAGGTAAAGTGAAAGTTTGTGGACACAAAAAGCTAAGAGAAAACACGAAGCCAAGGATAACCACAGGAAATCAATAACACAAAATCCTAAAAGCGTTGGCATTTTTTGGTAAGGCACTCAAAAACCTCCGGCTGGAAACACCAATAGAGCATTCAAGTTCCGATGCTCAACTGCTGCACAGGGACTAGTCTCGAAAACTCGACCCTTGACAACGTTGCCTAGGGTCGGGTTTTGGAGACTACACAGGGACAGTCGTGTATTAGGTAGGTCATCAGATAAATAACCACAATACTGTATGATACATTACTGATATAACTGATCCAATCAATAGATGATAAAAAACACAATGATTCATTAATGTGCTGTTGATGTTACAGGTGTAAACAGCAGGTGGCAGCAAGAGTTTGGCCAGAAGACCTCCGATAGTATATTTTTTACAGTCTCTGCCTCTTGACAGCCTCTGACTTCACTGCTCGAGCCACTGCCTGAGAAAACAGCTCAGAAAATCCACAATGCAAAATATCCAAACTGTCATTGACTCAAATTTATAGTGCCATCCAGTGGCTGCTGTGGGAACTTTCATTGAACACATTCATTCAGCTTTTGTAGAGCAAATGTAGGCAGAACCATGTTAACTGTTTCTATTCCATTTATTTCCTTTAATGGCCTTCTGTTGGAGGCGGTATGAGAGGTACAGTGGCTCCAGCAGTCAAGACCCAGTCAGAACTATAGACATCAAAGTGAGGAAGGGCCTGTGTTTATTAAGAGGACAATGAGCCACCAGGTGAGAGTGTGACTGCCAGAGACAATCCCCAGAGACACATAGATCAGCAGCTCAGCAAAGTAATGAGGACAGGAGACCAGCTCAAAACAGCCTCCACTAGGAACCCTGTGTCTCCACTGTCCCTGCAAAAGAAAACAACAAAACACAAGAAAAAAATATACAAATTATACAAAACATATCCATGAGAGGAAGCTAAAAAGATGTTAACCCAATGAGTCACACTGTATTGCAGGCACGTTTTGGACTTCTAACCCTGTTTAAACATAGTGTGTTTGAGCTACAAACTTCTGGGTTGTACCATTGGATATGTCTATTTCTTCTGCATCTGTAGTCTGTGTGATTAACAAGCTAGAGCGGTGTTTGTGAGACAAGGGTGGATCCCGAAGGGGCCCGGGGCCGTGTCTTTTATACAAAAACATATGTAGAGTCCGAATGGTTTGAGCTACAAACTATTAAAAGCTATCTATGAAAAGCTGAGTCTCAGGAACACGCACATGTAACATGCTCTATGACGCTCACAAGTCTTGGCTTCTGACAACCCTAAATGAGAACAGGAGAGGAATGGCTGACATTGGCTTTGTTGGCAGAAATTAGGGCACGTTGTTCACAGATTATAATAACAAAATAACAACAGAATTTACAGAATCGTGGTGTTGTTGTTACTCGAATGTGTTGAGTTAATTTCCGTTAACTCTGAGTGAAAAAGACCTGGGAGGGGCATCATTATCATATTTCCCAGCATGCTTTGTTGCAGGTTGCTTTTTAGAATAGTTTGTTTTAATATCTATGTTTCTGTACGCACATTGATTGATTAATTGGTCTTATACTACACAAAGATAAATAACATACATTTTTCTAACCTAATCCAATCTGTAAGTGGTTGGACTTATTCACCCGTTATTGAGATGGTTGTTCCAGTTTAGATGGTTTAGGTAGTCTCAATTATTAATATTCCTAATCTTGGCAGTCATTCTAACTGCAGTTGTGGGTGCTGGAAAGGTCCAATTGTTGGCTATCCTAACTCTGGCTGAATTCCAATAGCAATTATATAACACTTTGCAAGCCAACAGAATGTGACTGGCTGATGTGGCCTGCAAACCAGGAGTTTTATACCACTGTGTTAGGGTAACACTAAGCTGTCAAAGTATGGTATTGTCATGATTAATCACGTTTTTATGATAAAATAGTCACTTAGGCCCCCACTTTGTGAAGGCTACAGGACTTAAAGTCATCGACTGCAACAACCATGTCTCTGTCACTAGCACCTAAAATTCCCTCGAAAGGCACCCTGGGAAATAAATATGCAAATAAGGCTTTACACCCTACAGTGTTAAAACAACACTGCAAAACCAGTTACTGTAACACCACAGGTGTTAATTCCCTAACACTGAGAAAGTTGAACAGCATCAGCTCTAATAAAGTGTTTAAGGTCCCAAACAGTCATTCTGATTCCAATGTAAAATAACATTTTGAGTAACAAAAAAATCAACCATAGTATTTTTTGGGGATAGAAATGCAAATAAATTGAGAAAAAGTAATTTTTCTCTCATGGCTAACTACCAGGATGTTTTAAAAGACAGGCTAAGTGGGCGGGGAGCTTACATTCATGAGCTCGCCTTGTTTGACAGCTCTTTGAAACACCTATGTCAAGAAACTTGGATGCAGTGAGCAGTGTTGCAGTAAAATCATCTCAAGACAATTTGGTGATGCACAAAGCAACTCAAACAACATTGAAATTGCATCAATGATATCAATTCCTTTTTTTTATATACGTCTCCTGTTTGCCATGTTTCTTGTGATGTGGTTCACAGCAGCACTGACGGATGTTTTGACTTGACAACTGTGTCGGAGTTTTGAATGACCCTTCACCCCATTTTGTTCCATGCTGGCTGAAGACCTAGGTAACTAGCTAACACCAGACACAGATGAATGGGGAACAAGTTTACCCTATATACAGTTGAAGTCGGAAGTTTACATACACTTAGGTTGGAGTCATTAAAACTCGTTTTTCAACCACTCCACACATTTCTTGATAGCAAACCATGGGACCACGCAGCTGTCATACCGCTCAGGAAGGAGACGTGTTCTGTCTCCTAGAGATTAACGTACTTTGGTGCGAAAAGTGCAAATCAATCCCAGAACAACAGCAAAGGACCTTCTGAAGATGCTGGAGGAAACAGGTACAAAACTATCTATATCCACAGTAAAACGAGTCCTATATTGACACGGTTTGCAACTGCACATGGGGACAAAGATCGTACTTTTTGGAGAAATGTCCTCTGGTCTGATGAAACAAAAATAGAACTGTTTGGCCATAATGACCATCGTTATGTTTGGAGGAAAAAGGGGGTTGCTTGCAAGCCGAAGAGCACCATCCCAACCGTGAAGCACTGGGGTGGCAGCATCATGCTGTGGGGGAGCTTTGCTGCAGGAGGGACTGGTGCACTTCACAAAATAGATGGCATCATGAGGAAGGAAAATGATGCGGATATATTGAAGCAACATCTCAAGACATCAGTCAGGAAGTCAAAGCTTGGTCGCAAATGGGTCTTCCAAATGGACAATGACCCCAAGCATACTTCCAAAGTTGTGGCAAAATGGCTTAAGGACAACAAAGTCAAGGTATTGGAGTGGCCATCACAAAGCCCTGACCTCAATCCTATAGAAAATGTGTGAGCAGAACTGAAAAAGCGTGTGCGAGCAAGGAGGCCTACAAACCTGACTCAGTTACACCAGCTCTGTCAGGAGGAATGGGCCAAAATTCTCCCAACTTATTGTGGGAAGCTTGTGGAAGGCTACCCGAAACGTTTGACCCAAGTACATTTTTTTAAAGGCAATGCTACCAAATACTAATTGAGTGTATGTAAACTTCTGACCCACTGGGAATGTGATGAAAGAAATAAAAGCTGAAATAAATCATTCTCTCTACTATTATTCTGACATTTCAAATAAAGTGGTGATGCTAACTGACCTAAGACAGGGAAAAACTGAGTTAAATGTATTTGGCTAAGGTGTATGTAAACTTCCGACTTCAACTGTATGAATAGGGTAAACTTGTAATTATATTTGCTGACACCCAAAAGTCAAATTTTGGCACCAGTAGAGTAGCTATCTAGCTATATATTCCACGCCCCTCTGCGGTTACAAGGCGGTACTTATTTAAATTAGGCAAGAGAATATCATGTTACCATTGGTGTATTAAAATGAGAGCGTTAGGGTGATGTCACCCTATCCCCTTAATAATCCCACCTCCTGAATTTAAGTGTTTGACACGGGGGAGGGGACCAGTAACTTTATGATCAAACTTGATCAATGTAGAAGCAACAGTTATTTTTCATACTTTGGTCGTCATACTTTGATCTGGTTTCATCCAAATATCATACAATTTCATGAAAAACATGATTTGGACTGTTCATGGTCTTTAATTTAAGTTGAAATTTGCAACACCCATGGTGTTATGGACCCAACACTCTTGGGGTGTTAGTTTATCAACACTTAGTGTTAGTTTAAGACTATTTGAGATGGTCACATATCATTTCTAAGAAAGTATTACATTTAACACTGTGGGTGTTAAAATACCGATGGCGAACTTGTTGTGTACAGGACGGACAAAATATTTCTTATTAACTGAAAGGAGAACGAGCTCCATAGTGTCTAAAATAATTTGCAATATTATTGATTGATTACAGTGAGTTGTGTTCATAAAAGTACTGTAGGGGAGCAACATAAAATAATGTTTTCATTAACATAATAGCAGTTATTCTTTAGCCAACAAGGTTCAGTTATAGTTGCTTTGATTTAATGGTAATAGCGTTGGTCTACTCTGTTCTTATCTGTCTCAAGGATAAAGCCATTTCCTGGACATTATATGTATGACAATTGAAATTCATTACGAGGCTATAAATTCAGTCCTCCTCTTCCTCTATAGTAATTATACTGCGTCTGCAGTACAACAGACACTTAATTAGGATCAATTTTCCCACAGGAGACAGAATGGTCTGAATTAGTCAAAGCATGTTGTGTATGTTATTGTGAGTGCATGGATGAGAGAGAGAGAGAGCGAGAGAGGTGTCTGTGTTTACTGTGTATGTCCATTGTGTTCTTGGCTTTGTGTGTGTGATGGATATGGAAAGTGTTTTATTTATTTGATTGATTGGTTGATTCTTAGTATGCACTATCACTGTTAGGTTTGACAGAGTTCAGCTCACTCCATGCTTTCTATGTGTGACTGGGTTTGAAAGTGTGTGTGTGTGTGTATGTGTGAGAGAGTAACGTATCTGTTTGTATCAAATGCGCCTCCCTTGTGAACAGTGTGACATCGTGTTTAGGGCCTGTGTGTTTGTGTGTAAGAGACAGTCCTGCTTTTGAGGCGTTTGATTCCAGGATGCCTCTTAGAGGAGCGCAGTATCCTGTCTGAGGAAGCGTGGACTGTTTCCTGTCCCCCCCCCCCCACCCCTCCCCTCCCTCCCGTCCACTTATCTCCCCTGCCGTCCACCTTCCCTCGCTCACTGTGTCCTCATTAGGCCCCATGCCCACGGCTGCCCCATCTGTCCTGTGCCCTCATAGACCGCCACCATCAGCTTTGAGAGAGACATCCCTAATTACACATGACACTGGGATAAAACTAAACTCAGAACCACAAACTGGGGATCAACAGTCCTGCTGAATGAGTGAGGAAAGATGTGAGGATACGAAGTTGAGAGTGAGAGTATTGGGGATTGGGTCTATTCCTCTCTCCCTCTCTCTGCCATTGCCTCTCTGCTTCGTAATGGCAGAGGTTTTAACACATAGGCTGCCGCGAGCATGTAGATCGACTCACCATAGTAAATTACTGGGTGGAGTGTTGCTTGAACAATCTTCCTCCTATTTTCAAAAGTGAGACAGGATTTATTTCTATACAGGATACAATCTTTACTCACAACTTTTTAGTCAGCTTATCAGTGTGTGTTTTAAAGGACAGCTTATTGTCAATCCAAATACCTAGATACTTACAGTATAATGAGGGACGTGCTCAATTTGGTCTCCTCTCAAGGTACAGATACGCAGGTCTTTAGGATAAATTCTATGAGACTTGGAGAAAAACATAAACTTGATTTTTATCAACATTTAGCACTGAGTTAAGATCGGTGAGCGATTCTTGAATTGAATCAAAGCCAAGCTGAAGGTCGTGAATGGCCTGCTGCACTGAGGGGGCATGGGAATAAATAACTGTGTCATCCGCATAGAGATGTAAGCCCCAGTTATTATTATTCAGGGACAGACCAACATTATTAATGTAAATAGTGAACAGTAAAGGGCCTAGTATTGAGCCTTGTGGGACTCCTTTGGTTATGTTAAGAAAATTAGACTGAACTCCATCAGCAGATATACTTTGACTTCTGTCTTGCAGGTACTTTTTTAACCAGCCGCGGTGCTGTTTCCTGTTTAGTGTGTTAACTATGTAATTTATGACTAGAGAAGCAGCCAAGATGATGCTGTGTCCTGGCTAAAGCCTGACTGGTGAGCATTCAAAATACATTTTTTATCTCAAAAGGACAGCAGCTGAGAATTTACCAAGTGTTCTAATATTTTCGCTAGACATGTGAAGATGTGACCAGTGAGTGACCAGTATGCCCCTCCGCAAAAACATTACTGTGACAACAGTGCCCCCATGTTTGGTTACGGTCCAAGCAGGGTACTACACCAGCCATTGCCAGAGCCCGTAAAGGGGCTTCATGCAGGCTATACAGTCTCACAGAAGCACAACGAATGTTGGATGCTTGACCATGTTTAATGCTGCCCCCTCTGTTACCCTGCGTTCCACGGTGTTCACACGGTTCAAGGGGTAAATCAATTCCTCCAGGGTGAGCGTAATTAGTTGGGTCTCTGTCCACAAGGGGACAATAGGTGGCTCATTACTGGGATTCATTGCTGATTCCTGCCTGTAGCTCACTAGTCCCTATGAGGTGTCTAGTCATACAGGTTACGGGCTCTGTAGGCAATTTGTTTTTGCTAGCGGAGTCGAAGGAATGAGCAGGGTTGGAAACGACCACGCAATTATCCCACACACAGTCTCAGTGAGCCCCGAAATGAGCTGACTGTATCTAGCTCAACGCTTTTAATTCCTGGGAATTAGATTCAATTACGAATCGCCCCTGTCTGTTACCACAGAAGTGGTCATTTTTTCAGAGCTGTCTTTCCCATGCCCAGTTAGGTTACAAGGCGTCTTGTCGCCAGTACCCATGACTGGTCGGTAGGGCAACCTCCATGATAACGTTTTTTTCCCTGCGTCTATTTTTTATGCGTGCGGTCCAGAGCTGGGTGCCAGCCAGTTACCAGAACACATCTTACTGCCTAAACCGAGTGAGGCTCGTTGAGACAACAGTAGCCCCAAGAGGCACTGCCAATTGGGGTACGTCACTGATCGCCGGAGCCCATGTACTCAGAGTGGGCTGGGCTTTAGGCAAACCTTGGCACAGAAACACTGTTTTTTCGAGTTACACAGTGTTCACGGGTGTGAAAGGTGTTGTGTCTCCCGCATGTGAGTTCGATGAAAAGTGTCCCCTCTCCACGTTCAGACACACGGTTGTCAAAAGTGGTGGAAATGGAAGAGGAATCTCTCACAGTGCACAAGGTGGCGTCCCGGCCCTTCAAATGGCACTTCACGGTTGTATTCTCCCAAACTGCGCATGGCCAACAGTGACAACAGGGTAGAGGCTACTATTTGATGTGTGTCAACCATACATCCTCCCCACAGAACGTTTATGTGGTTTCATTTCGAGGGTGTGGCCTTCGAGTTTCTGGTCCTGCCTTTCGGGCTATCCCTATCGCTCTGCACCTTTTCTATGATGGTGAAGGCAGCTTTGGATCCGGTGCAGTGCCAATGAATCAGAGTATTGGCCTATCTGGACGATTGGCTGGTTGTAGCGGAGTCGAGGGAACAATTGGAGCTCCACACTGCCACGCTGGTTTCCCATATTCAGTCTCTGGTGTTCATAGTGAATCACAAGAAAAGTTGTTTGACTCTGGATCAGCGCATTCAGTTTCTGAGTCTCGTTCTAGACTTGCTTCTGAATCATGCATTTTTGTCCCATAGAGGAACCGTCTCTGTCTTGCACGGTTCCTCTATGATAGCTGTGGTGCCTCTGGGACTTCTGTTGATGCGTCTGTTCAGCGCTGGGTGATTGCTATATATCTGGACATATCTCGCCACTGCCATCGGTTGCTCAAGGTATTTTCGTCATGCCTAAGGGCGTTGACTCATTGGAGGGACCCGCGACTGCTATTGCAGGGAGTTGTTATGGGCCCGGTAGTATCCCGCAGGTGATCACGACACATCCTTACTGGGTTGGGAAGCGCTGTGTGTGGGCTACTCGGAAAGAGGGATTTGGTCAACAGCGCAAAGGGCGCTGCATATCAATTACTTAGAGCTACTGACTGTTTTGCTGGCGCTGCGGTGTTTCCTTCTGATGTTGAAAAGCCAGCACGTGTTGGAAAGGTCCGACCACAGGACGGCGGTGGCATATATCAACAGGCAGGGGGGGATGCAGTCTTTTTCTCCTAAACCTGTCCTGTTATCTGCTCTTATGGAGCAGTTCATATTCCTGTCGCTCAGGGCGACGTATCTTCCCGATCTCTCAAAGTGGGTGCGGATCTCATTTCCAGGGGGGGTCCTATCTCTACGGAGTGGAGAATGCACTGCTTGTTGGTTGCCCAGATATGGGACCAGTTCAGCAGGGCCATCATACTGTAGATCTTTACGCCTCGTGAGAAAACACTCTTTGTCGTCTGTTCTTCTCAATTAGGGATCTGGGTGCTCCGTTGGGAATGGATACTTGGCGTATTAGTGGCACCCTGCTCTATGCGTTTCCTCCGGTGGACCTGATTCAGGCCACTGTGGAGAGGGTCCGTCAGGAGGGTCTGTTGTTGATTCTGGTGCTTCCCTGTTGGCCCAGACAACCCTGGTTCTCTGAGATTATCCGCCTGTTGGGCGGGGATCCGTGGAGGGTTCCGTGTCGTCGGGACCTATTGTCCCAGGCGCGCGGGAGAGTTTGGCACCCACGACCGCAGAAATGGGATCTGAGGGTTTGGCCCCTGAAAGGTTGAATTTGACAGCTAGGTGTTTATACTCAAACGTGATTACGACTATACAGTTGGCGTGTGCGCCCTCTACGAGAGGGTTATATACATATAAGTGTTGCGCGCGTTTCAGAGTTGGTGTCAGTTTAAAGGAGTTTCCCCTTTTCAGAACTCTTTGGTGGACATTTTGATGTTCTTGGAAGAGCTTTTTGAGCAGGGCCTTTCTTCTTTTTTAAAGTTTATATGGCAGCCTTCTCAGCGTGCCATGTAGGGATTGACGGCTCTACCCCGGGGTGTCATCCTCTGGTAGTGCGGTTCCTGAAAGGCGTGCGTAGCCAAGTTGCAGCAGGTTCTTGTTCTTACATGGGGCTCTGACAGTTCAGGCCTCATGAGGCTCTGACAGTCCAGGCTTCTCGGGTAAGTATTAGGGGAAAAGGTGGTTTCTGTAACCCCTTTTTGGAGACGGTGGAACCTGTGTATGCTTGGGCTGCCGTGGGCCTCCTAGTTTGGTACCCTCTGAGCCAGCTTGGGGCGTGATTGTATGTCCCCATAGAATGATATACCGAGTGACCAACTTAAAGGGAACGTACAGTTACGAATATAACTATTTTGGCCCTGCACCGTCAGGGGATTTGTGCTCGCTGAAGAGCGGACTGAATTGAGGAAATGGATGCGAGCCCCGGTATTATAGCCAAGAAGGCGGGTCTTCTGAGAGTGGGCTCGGCACCCATTGGCCCATTGGGCATGATTTCTGATTTCTTCAGGTGAATATTATTGGTCGTTGACTCCCCATACTATGTTATACCTATTATATTCAAAACTGTACGATTTCATTGGCCTTATCAGGCATGATTGTATATCCTTCAACGGAAGTCGCGAGAATGCGACTCCCCATAATATGTTTTACCTCGTTTCCCTCCTTCAGGGAACAGTAGTTCTAGTCACAATGTTATGTTCTACTGTACCACTCTCAGTACAGTCAGTATCGGTTATTTTATAGTATCTCCACATAAACTGTATGAGTGTTGAGAGTTTCCACTCCTCTCTTTGTTTCCTTCTCCAGTGGCCTGTCTGTTGCGAGAACAGGAACAGAGTCCCACCTCTGTCTGACTTTGGCAGGGGTGACATATGGGTGGGGAAATCAAGGTGCACATTTAAAACAAGGGCAGTGCTCTTTGTTTTAACCACTGGAAAACTTTGCACAAATCTCTAGCAGGAATCACAACCCAGTTTTTTTTCCTACTATGAGATATGTGCTCCACATCCAGCAACACCCAAATACCTCATAAACATAGAGGATCATTATCTTCTGGTACAACATTTATCTCTCCCTCCAGAGCCCCTGCTTCTCTCTCTTTCACCATGCTTTCTTCTTTCAGTCTCTCTCATTCTCTTTGTTGAGTAGAGAACAGTTAGAACCTCATATTGTGAATCAAACAACACAAGAAGAAAAAAAGAAAAGTTCCTGTTCTAAGTGCCATGTCGGGATTGGAGTGCCCACCAGGATGTGTTGGCTAGGAGGAGGGCAGGCGGTTCAGGTGGCAGAGTCCCAGCAGAAGTGACCGGGACAGGAAACATGTGGAGATGGGAGACCTACATTCTGACATCCAACCCCCAACATCCACCCCCAACAGCAAACAGCAGAGGGGCCCACATCCCACCACCCCATCAGCATAATCAGCTAAAATAACAAAACAACGTTTCAAATAACAATTTGTCCCATGAATGGCAGAAGCTCCAACTACAAAATCATCAGGAATCATTTAAGATTATCAAAAATCATCCTCTTGAACATGGATCTAAGTTATGCGGCACATGACTGCACTATCAGTGTTTCTTTGATTAGTCATGTCCTTCTTCATAGCCTACTCTGAGTCAGACCATAGTGACTGTTTTTGAGGCAACATGGCTACTCAATAAGAAGCCTAGAATATCAGCATACTCTCCCTCTCATTATTCTGTGGTATCTGCTTCCATGTCTTCTCCCAAGTGTTTTTATTTAATCATGTTACTCACCAATCAAATGCACTTTGATTCTTGTAGGCTATTTCCCCTTCAGTATATTGAGTAGATTTAAAACGTATCTAATCCTAATAGCTAAGTTCAATATATAACAGGTAGGGGCCTAATTATGAGCAAACATTTTAATGAAGAAAAAACTGTATGTGTAGGAAGTGTGTTTGTGAGGTGAGCACAAAAATTATATTATAAAGTGAGATTGTGAAATACTACAGGCATATACACCACCGGTCCAAAGTTTTAGAACACCTACTCATTCAAGGGTTTTTCTTTATTTGTACTATTTTCTACATTATAGAATAATAGTGAAGAAATCAAAACTATGAAATAACACATATGGAATCATGTAGTAACCAAAAAAGTGTTAAACAAATCAAAATATATTTGAGATTTGAGATTCTTCAAATAGCCACCCTTTGCTTGATGACAGCTTTGCACACTCTTGGCACTCTCTCAAGCAGCTTCATGAGTTAGTCACCTGGAAAGCATTTCAATTAACAGGTGTGCCTTCTTAAAAGTTAATTTGTGGAATTTCTTTCCTTTTTAATGCATTTCAGCCAATCAGTTGTGTGTGTGTGTGGGGAGGGGGGGGGTCTACCAAATAGGGATACAGAAGATAGCCCTATTTGGTAGACCAAGTCCATATTATGGCAAGAACAGCTCAAATAAGCAAAGAGAAATGACAGTCCATCATTACTTTAAGACATGAAGGTCAGTCACTCCGGAAAATTTCAGAAGAACAGACTTGCTTAGGCCAAGGAACACGAGCAATGGACATTAGACAGGTGAAAATGTGTCCTTTGGTCTGGAGTTCAAATTGTAGATTTTTTGGTTCCAACCGCTGTGTCTTTGTGAGACGCGGTATGGGTGAACAGATGATCTCCGCATGTGTATTTCCCACCGTAAAGCATGGAGGAGGAGGTGTTATGGGGTGGGGGTGCTTTGCTGGTGACACTGTCTGTGATTTATTTAGAAATAAAGGCACACTTAACCAGCATGGCTACCACAGCATTCTGCAGCGATACGCCATCCCATCTGGTTTGGGCTTAGTGGGACTATCATTTGTTTTTCAACAGGACAATGACCCAACACACCTCCAGGCTGTGTAAGGGCTATTTTGATGGAGTGCTGCATCAGATGACCTGGCCTCCACAATCCCCCGACCTCAACCAAATTGAGATGGTTTGGGATGAGTCGGACTGCAGAGTGAAGGAAAAACAGCCAACAAGTGCTCAGCATATGTAGGAACTCCTTCAAGACTGTTGGAAAAGCATTCCAGGTGAAGCTGGTTGAGAGAATGCCAAGAGTGTGCAAAGCTGTCATCAAGGCAAAGGGTGGCTACTTTGAAGAATCTCTAATCTCAAATATATTTTTATTTGTTTAACACTTTTTTGGGTTACTACATGATTCCATATGTATTATTTCAAAGTTTTGATGTCTTCACTATTATTCTACAATGTAGAAAATAGTAAAAATAAAGAAAAACCCTTGAATGAATAGGTGTTCTAAAACCTTTGACTGGTAGTGTATATACAGTGGGGGTAAAAAGTATTTAGTCAGCCACCAATTGTGCAAGTTCTCCCACTTAAAAAGATGAGAGAGGCCTGTAATTTTCATCATAGGTACACGTCAACTATGACAGACAAAATGAGAAAAAAAATTCCAGAAAATCACATTGTAGGATTTTTAATGAATTTATTTGCAAATTATGGTGGAAAATAAGTATTTGGTCAATAACAAAAGATTCTCAATACTTGGTTATATACCCTTTGTTGGCAATGACACAGGTCAAACGTTTTCTGTAAGTCTTCACAAGGTTTTCACACACTGTTGCTGGTATTTTGGCCCATTCCTCCATGCAGATCTCCTCTAGAGCAGTGATGTTTTGGGGCTGTCGCTGGGCAACACAGACTTTCAACTCCCTCCAAAGATGTTATATGGGGTTGAGATCTGGAGACTGGCTAGGCCACTCCAGGACCTTGAAATGCTTCTTACGAAGCCACTCCTTCGTTGCCCGGGCGGTGTGTTTGGGATCATTGTCATGCTGAAAGACCCAGCCGCGTTTCATCTTCAATGCCCTTGCTGATGGAAGGAGGTTTTCACTCAAAATCTCACGATACATGGCCCCATTCATTCTTTCCTTTACACGGATCAGTCGTCCTGGTCCCTTTGCAGAAAAACAGCCCCAAAGCATGATGTTTCCACCCCCATGCTTCACAGTAGGTATGGTGTTCTTTGGATGCAACTCAGCATTCTTTGTCCTCCAAACACGACGAGTTGAGTTTTTACCAAAAAGTTATATTTTGGTTTCATCTGACCATATGACATTCTCCCAATCCTCTTCTGGATCATCCAAATGCACTCTAGGAAACTTCAGACGGGCCTGGACATGTACTGGCTTAAGCAGGGGGACACGTCTGGCACTGCAGGATTTGAGTCCCTGGCGGCGTAGTGTGTTACTGATGGTAGGCTTTGTAACTTTGGTCCCAGCTCTCTGCAGGTCATTCACTAGGTCCCCCCGTGTGGTTCTGAGTTCTTGTGTTCATTTTGACCCCACAGGGTGAGATCTTGCGTGGAGCCCCAGATCGAGGGAGATTATCAGTGGTCTTGTATGTCTTCCATTTCCTAATAATTGCTCCCACAGTTGATTTCTTCAAACCAAGCTGCTTACCTATTGCAGATTCAGTCTTCCCAGCCTGGTGCAGGTCTACAATTTTGTTTCTGGTGTCCTTTGACAGCTCTTTGGTCTTGGCCATAGTGGAGTTTGGAGTGTGACTGTTTGAGGTTGTGGACAGGTGTCTTTTATACTGATAACAAGTTCAAACAGGTGCCATTAATACAGGTAACGAGTGGAGGACAGAGGAGCCTCTTAAAGAAGAAGTTACAGGTCTGTGAGAGCCAGAAATCTTGCTTGTTTGTAGGTGACCAAATACTTATTTTCCACCATAATTTGCAAATAAATTCATAAAAAATCCTACAATGTGATTTTCTGGATTTTTTTCTCTCTCAATTTGTCTGTCATAGTTAACGTGTACCTATGATGAAAATTACAGGCCTCTCTCATCTTTTTAAGTGGGAGAACTTGCACAATTGGTGGCTGACTAAATACTTTTTTCCCCCACTGTACATGCAACACAATCTCACACTCAATTCGTGCAAATATGTTGATGCCAATGCTGTTTTGTATGCTTGTTTTCAATTAATACTTTGGGATAATGGTGCACTTGTAGTCAGAAAGGCCCTTTTTTCGTGTAGGCAACAGTAGGCCTACACAATTTTCTTCATGACGCATTTCATATTTCGTGGAGCATACATTACACAATTTTCTTCATAATGCATTTAATACAAGACTATATCAAATATTCTGAGGGTTGCCAGATTGGAGAAAAAACACACACAAATACTTACACACATATACACACACTCTGTTTGTACTCATGTTATAGCCAACTCTTGACTTGTATGAATTATAAAATATTTGTATCTAGTTGTCATATATTCATTATCTTTAACTAGTTAAATGTTTGTAGTTCGCATGTTTCAGTAATGACTAACATGGTTAAATAGTCGTAAATCTCTGCTTGATTTAGTTTTTGGTATATTTGGCATTTTTATACATATTCTGTATTTTCACTGAAGGAAGCAATAATTAATCAACACACTACTGTAAATACAGTGCATTCGGAAAGTATTCAGACCCCTTGACTTTTTCCACATTTTGTTACATTACAGCCTTATTCTAAAATGGATTAAATAAAAAAAAATCCTCATCAACATACACAAAATACCCCATACTGACAAATACATTTGCAAACATTTCTATGAAACCTGTTTTGGCTTTGTGATTATTTGTCATCATTGATGAGATAAAAAAATAAATAATCAATTTCAGAATAAAGCTGTAACGTAACAAAATTTTGAAAAAGTCAAGTGGTCTGAATACTTTCCGAATGCACTCTATAAGGTCCCACAGTTGACAGTGCGTGTCAGAGCAAAAACCAAGCCATGAGGTAGAAGGAATTGTCCGTAGAGCTCTGAGACAGATCGAGGCACAGATCTGTGGAAGGGTACCAAATAATTTCCCCAAGAACACAGTGGCCTCCATCATTCTTAAATGGAAGAAGTTTGGAACCACCAACACTCTTCCTAGAGCTGGCCGCCTGACCAAACTGAGCAATTGGAGGAGAAGGGCCTTGGTCAGGGAGGTGACCAAGAACCCAATGATCACTCTGACAGATCTCCAGAGTTCCTCTGCCGAGATGGGAGAACCTTCCAGAAGGACAACCATCTCTGAGCACACCACCAATCAGGCCTTTATGGTAGAGTGGCCAGACAGAAGCCACTCCTCAGTAAAAGGCACATGACAGCCCACTTGAAGTTTGCTAAAAGGCACCTAAAGACTCTCAGACCATGAGAAACAAGATTCTCTAGTCTGATGAAACCAAGATAGAACTCTTTGGCCTGAATGCAAAGCGTAATGTCTGGAGGAAACCAGGCGCCGCTCATCACCTGGCCAATACCATCTCTACGGTGAAGCATGGTGGTGGCAGCATCATGCTGTGGGGATGTTTTTCAGTGGCAGGGACTGGGAGACTAGTCAGGATCGAGGGAAAGATGAACGGAGCAAAGTACAGAGAGATCCTTGATGAAAACCTGCTCCAGAGCGCTCAGGACCTCAGACAGGGGCGACGGTTCACCTTCCAACAGGACAATGACCCTAAGCACACAGCCAAGACAATGCAGGAGTGGCTTCTGGACAAGTCTCTAATTGTCCTTGAGTGGCCCAGCCAGAGCCCGGACTTGAACCCGATTGAACATCTCTGGAGAGACCTGAAAATAGCTGTGCAGCGACACTCCCCATCCAACCTGACAGAGCTTCAGAGAATCTGCAGAGAAGAATGGGAGAAACTCCCCAAATACAGGTGTGCCAAGCTTGTAGCGTCCTACCCAAGAAGACTCAAGGCTGTAATCACTGCCAAAGGTGCTTCAACAAATGTCTGAATACTTTCTGAATGCACTGTAAATGGACACTACCTGTTATAAAATGAAAATTGCTCTCCATAAATAAATGGTGAGAAATGCTCTGTCTGAAGCCATTCGGCTATGGGTTCCACATTCCTATAATAATCATACAAGTTATATCAGTTTAAAAAGGTTTCATTTACAACCTATGGGGAATAAGATGTTGGGAATAGATAGTGGCATAGGAGAGTCTGAAATGAATTATGTTCAATATCAGCAGCATTTCCCAGTGAGAAATGCTCACTCTGAAGCCATTTGGCTATGGGTTTCATTTACATTTTAGTCATTCAGCAGACGCTCTTATCCAGAGTGACTTACTGGCAAGTGTCTTCACTGACATTTTTAACATGTCCCTGACTGATCTATATTTTACAGAGGGTAGTGCGTACGGCCCAGTACATCACTGGGGCAAAGCTCCCTGCCATCCAGGACCTCTATACCAGGCGGTGTCAGAGGAAGGCCCTCAAAATTGTCAAAGACTCCAGCCACCCTAGTCATAGACTGTTCTCTCTGCTACCGCACGGCAAGCGGTACCGGAGTGCCAAGTCTAGGTCCAAAAGACTTCTCAACAGCTTCTACCCCCAAGCCATAAGACTCCTGAACAGCTAATCATGGCTACCCGGACTATTTGCACTGCCCCCCCACCCCATCCTTTTTACGCTGCTGCTACTCTGTTAAGTATTTATGCATAGTCACTTTAACTCTACCCACATGTACATATTACCTCAACTACCTCAACTAGCCGGTGCCCCCGCACATTGACTATGCAACGGTACCCCCCTGTATATATAGCCTCCCTACTGTCACTTTATTTTACTGTATATATAGCCTCCCTACTGTCACTTTATTTTACTTCTGCTCTTTTTTTTCTCAACACTTTTTTGTTGTTGTTTTATTCTTACTTTTTTGTTTAAAATAAATGCACTGTTGGTTAAGGGCTGTAAGTAAGCATTTCACTGTAATGTCTGCACCTGTTGTATTCGGCGCATGTGACCAATAAAATTTTATTTTATTTGATTTGATTTACAGTTAGTGAGTGCATATTTTTTTTTTTTCATACTGGTCCCCCGTGGGAAACGAACCCACAACCCTGGCGTTGCAAACGCCATGCTCTACCAACTGAGCTACACGGGACTACAGCCCTATAATAATTATACAAGTTAAATCACCTTAAAAAAATATTTATTTACATCCTCTGGGGTATAACATGTTGGGCAAAGTGGTGTAGGAGAGTCTGACATAGAACCCCTAACATGACTTCAGTCTTCGCCAATGAGAACCAAGAGGATTCTAGCTTCGTCCTTCATGACTGGGAAAGGCCTCGATTCTAGGCCGAAGAAAATCTTATATCCATCTCATTAGATCAGAACAGGATGGATCAACAGTGATTCATATTACTGGTTTGCATCCTAAAAAAAGGATAGTTGTGTTTTGCTGCATAACACACTTACATTATTTGTCTACCCATATGATGTGGATAATTGTCAGGTTATTTGATATATAAGCTTCAGTAACAAAATAACACCATGGATGTAATAACACTTTAAACAGGTAGTTTGTAAATGTCTAGAATGTGTTTGTTTTGGGTCCACACTGATAAGTTAACATATGTAAATTAGACAGTCACAGAGGGTTTTCTTCTAAATAACTAGTCAGGGCATAGCACTTTCTATTCAGCTTCAGGCAACTTTGATGTAAGGCTTGATCACACCTGTAGTGACTACTTCTATCCGTCACGCCCATTGTTGCTTATCCATTGTTCACTAGATATATCAATGTAATTACACCCAACACAAAGTTGAAAAACAGAATGCTTCCTACAAGTAGATCACAGAACTAGACGTGAGCTGGGTGTGATCCCAATGCTGCCACCAATGTAGCGGAAGAAAGTGAAAGCTGCAACAGGAACTCTAACCAGGGCTCATATGTGGCAAAGTGAGCTCTAACAGCCGTTGCTATGAAAGCTTAGTAGGCCTCTGGGCCGAGGCATAGGCCTACAGTGCTGGCATATGCCTTGTTACAATAGCCTAAGTATATAAAATGATTGACACAACAGTAATAATCATCATGAAATGGCCTTGGAAGTGCCATAAGTGTGAGCCAACATAATTAATTATCTTACATTAACCTTTTTAACTGCATTGATATGGGTTAGTTGATCATACACCAGGCTCGTTATAGTTGCAAATACCATGCAGTTGCACCAGGGGAATTTGAACCAAACAGATTTTTTTTGCAGGTCTTCTGTTTCCCCACATTTATTGATGAATTAATTTCCCATCATGAAAATGTGTCCCCATTCCCCAATCAAATACCTTAATAGATACCACAAAAACCCCCAGACAAATACAGCTTTTTACTCCAATTTGGCAACCCTCATAAAATCCAACATAGCACCAGTATCCCAAAGTATTAAGCAAAAACAAGCATAGAAAACAGCTTTGGCATTAATACAAATATTTTAAAAACTTAAGGCTACTATTATATTATAAGTATTTCGGTGACAACCTGGTTGATTAACAATATTGGGTTGTTAACACGTTTTTTTATATATAAATAAATGTGGGAACAAAACAAGCCAGTGTAGAACACCATTGCGCAAAATGCATTGCTCCAATAACTCTCAAAAGAATGTTCCGAAGTTTGCCCCCCAAAATGTGTTTTCCTATGAATGAGGTCACACAAAAATGTGTGTTTTTCCTACGAATTAAGTCGCACCAAAATTGGTTTATTTTCACACAAATTAAGACACACAAAAACATACAAAAATGCAGGAAATCTGCTGAAATACTTTTGTGCACATTTGCACGAATTGAGTGTGAAATTGTGTTGCACAACACAAAGTTCCTTGGCTATAGATATAGCCTTTGACCCTAATTCTTTGGGTAGACTTATCCAAGTTTCTTTGAAACAGGTCGGTTAAATTGAGAGATAACGGACGGGGGGCTGAGGAGATGGGGACGCTTGCTCCTCCCTTGCGTTGTCTCCCTCCGCTTTCTCCCTCCTCTTTTCGCTACAGCGCGTTTCCACTGCCCGCTCATATCTGCGCTCCATCCTTCCTCAGAGCGATCCACTGGGACTCAGGCGCCAAACTGTTGATCACGACTCACTGTCAGACTGTAGTCTAGTTGCACTGCTGTGAAGGAGGATTATCAATTTTATTCAGTTCCTTGTGTTTTTGGCTCAGCATTTTTTTTTAAATTGTCCAGTGGAATAGACAAATATCGTCAGTGTGCATGAAGAGGTGATGAACGGATAGCCTTGGATTACTTTCTGGAGTGAACTTTGCATATTGCGTGTTCATGCGGGGACAATCCATCTCTATTGTCGACGATGGCAAAGGCATTCTCCGTCATGACTTTACATTTCGTGGGCATTCTTCTGGGAGTCAGCAGGGTGATTGGTAAGATGAAACAGAAAGCATATTGATCAAAATGATTCAGTTTAATATGTTCAGAAAACATTGGCATCTTAGGCTACCTTTATGTGTGTCAATTGTGGTATATTGTTACTTTACTAAAACTAACAACTGTATTTAGATGTTTATCAGAAGAACTTGCCAAGTATAAAATGTGATGCATTACATAATTACAATGTGTTAGCAGTGGCTCTGATGATTCTTATGTGCATAGGTCAGTTACAATTCCTCTTGGCCCTCATTACCCCTGGCCCTTATCCCTCAATCATTTTAACAATCCATTTTGACACTTCACTTGAGGCAGTATAGCAAATGACCATTGAGACAACACATGTTCCTCCCCTCAATACTCTGGTGCTACACTTCATTTTCATATTCTTTGGATCAGTACGCTAATCAAAGACACCAGTAATATTGAACTGTCACAGAAATGTTGGAGTATTTGGGGCTAAATAGTCCACATTTCAGCATGTACAGAAGGTGTCCAGGCCCTCTCTGGGAGGCCGTATCCTCTGGAACAGGAACCCCACCTTAGGCGACACAGAGCTGGGCTATTGAGCCTGACCCGGCCCATCTGCCGTGGCTTCCTGTTTTGACACAGCTCCGCTCCGCTCCGCCATTTGCTGCAGGAGTGGAAAAATTGCCACAGAGTCCATAGAGTCCACGCCATGGATGAAAAAAAATTCTCCCGTCTGTGCTTTCCACTGTTGGAATGATTAATGAAACTTCATTTTATCATTGACTTACACATTTATTATTTTGTGTTCTAGCTATCAACATTCTAGTTGCAGAGAATAAACTAGTCTGTTTGAGGAGTCTGGTATGGATTCTGAGATTTGATATAGGAGAGCATAACCATAGTTGGGATAGGAACCATTACCCATCTGATTTCATGTTCAGCCCTCACTCCCACTCTACTCTCCGGGAGTCTCCCACTCTTTCTATACACATGATTTAAGGTTGGTTTGACATGAGAGTGAGCAGTCTCATATTGGTCTCCACTGTGTGCTAATGCTGACTGAACTGTTGAGATAAGTCAATCATCACGGTGATTGACTGACTGTTTACCTCTCCATTCCTACAGCATTAGAACTCAGGTTCATGCCTGACCCCCCAACACTGAGCATCCAGGACAAAGTCCTCAGGATCAACACCTCAGACACACTGGAGATTACCTGCAGGTGAGACTTACAGGAACCTGATGGGCCTCTCTTCTCCAGAAGCCTGGCAAATACGGCCACAAACATAACTCAAATGGTCTTAAAACTGATATCAACTACCTCACATAATGAGTCTCCATATAAGTCAACCATCCATCTATCCATCCATCAAACTCTTCCCCTACTAACGATCATCGTTCTCACTCTGTTCTTTGGATCTGCAGTGGCCGTCAGAACCTGGAATGGACCACATCCTATAATCGCAGCCGTGCTGGCAGTCGTCTCTCCACAGTAGACTGCAGTGGGTCAGGATTCTTCTGCATCACATTACACATTTCCTCGGCCACCGTCAATGAGACTGGAAAGTATCAGTGCTCCTACAAAGACCTGGCGGTGGAGGATAGCAAAACCTCTGTGGCCGTTTATGTCCATGTCCAAGGTATGCATCATCATTACCTCATTTTGGAATGACAAGTAGGCTTACCGAATCCCTAAAGCTTGACCCAATGGGTAATCTTTACTATCTGACCCAAGATCTGCTTAGATCTGCCTTAATGATGAGCCTACCTGATCTGATGTATGTACAGTATGGATTACATACAGTGTATGTTGTTGACTCTCATGACGTCTCATGACTTCTTTATGTATTTGTGTTTTATTTCAGACTATAAAGTGCCATTTGTGCCCTCTGACAAGGACTATGAGGTTGTGTTCATCAGTGAGGGAGTGCAGGTGGTCATCCCATGCCGAGGGTCCGTGGAAGATCTCAATGTCACGCTACATACCGTAAGGACAGATCCACTGACTTTATTGTCCTTTTGGGGGACATTTTAAGGCATACGTTTGTATACTTTTTAGCCAGTAGTTCTGAAAGTAGCACTCACCAGTCAAAAGTGGTCCCCGAAAATTGCGTACTACGTCACATACTGTATATGCAGATATGTGCACTACATCATTGCTCTGTCTCGCTCTGCTGTGTGTGCATCTTGCTAGCTGTCACTCAAATGGCGAGGAGCTGAAGCTTATTGGTTAGAACTTGAAGATGCTAGGGGACTGGCCTACGTGGGGGAAAATGTAGGGATAATTGCACAGGACAGCTTCCAGAAAAACAGTTGCTTTCAAACTAGGGATTCCGTGGCTAATTGAGGCAAGACAGTAATTCTGCTAATAGATTATGCATGTATGAACTACACAAGAGGCAGGTTTGAAAAATACTTAGTAGTTACCAATGTTCTGGAGCATGTCTTTAAAGACATTAAAACACAGAACAGTATGTACAGTATGGGATACATGCAATATATTCTGTTCAGAATGTAGTCAAAATTCCAGAAGTTATTCTATCGTGTCTTATTTTGTCTAAAGTTGACAACTAAACCTGCTTCACCTCAAACCTGCCTTTCCTATAGTCTAACTACATGAAGTAGCCTACATTTGTGCTGCTACTCTGTCAACAAAGCCAGTTGGTAAAGACCTTGCTCTCTTAGGTATGTTTCGTTAGACTGCAGGCTTTGTGGGCGGCAGATAATGTCAGTTGTCATTCTGAGTCTGTTGCATTGTTTTCATGTCAGATCAGGGGAACAATAAACTGAGTTTCCATTTCCTATCTGGGTTGTCCCCACCTTCAGTCAGTATTAGAACTCTGGGACCTCGTATATGGCCTATATGGTTCATAGGACATTTTACTGAAAATGAGTGTTGGAAAAACCACAACGCCCTCTGACCTAGCCAGTGCTGATCAAGTGGTAAAACATCACTCATAATTTCCATGTGAGGGTTGGTCGATCAGCACCACTAGATAGAGTCAACCAGCATAGAACCAGCTTTACTCAGTTTTGTCAAATCGATGCAATGTTGTGATGTATCTGTAATTTGTTTTTCTTTTTTTATTCTGTGTCCTTTTTGTCAGAAGTTTCCCAAGAAAGAACTCTATCCGAACGGGAAGGACATTTTTTGGGATAGTATGAAGGGTTTCTCAGTCCCCAGTCACCTGATCAGCTATGCTGGAGTGGTCTTCTGTCAGACACACATACGCAACGAGACCTACAAGTCACCTCTCTACATTGTTGCTGTTGTTGGTAAGTGGGTTAGGTAACTGTAGCTCAGTTGGTAGAGCATGGCGCTTGCAACACCAGGGTTGTGGGTTCGTTTCCCACGGGGGGACCAGTATGAACAATGTATGCACTCACTAACTGTAAGTCGCTCTGGATAAGAGCGTCTGCTAAAATGTAAATGTTTTAGTTTAGTGTATGAATCCTATTTGATCCACTGTATGTATGACTTACTGTAGATACAGTGCCAAGGTGTCATTGAAAGTGTCAATCTAAGTGTGTGTTTATTTGTGTTTACATAACTGTGTGTGTGTGTTTGTGAGTCTCAGGAGAACAATAGCCTGTTCACCGCTCCGCTGTGTCTCCCCTCCCTTTTCCGCAGGATATAAGATCCATGACCTCACCCTGACCCCGGCACATGAGAGGCTGTCTGTGGGGGAGAGATTGGTGCTAAACTGCACTGCCTACACAGAGCTCAACGTGGCCATCGACTTCACTTGGACACACCCTATCAGCCTGGTCAGTACCCTGCATGGCCCACTTTTATAGACAGCCTGTGATTACTAAATGCACATGAAATCACTGACTCAGGCTTTATTGACCGACGTTACTCATCGCATTCCACCAAACACTGAAATCATAGACATGGTGATGATATTGACGCTGACCTGACTCACCATAGACATATTCCAGTCAAGAGAGGGATATCATATGATATCTCACTTCCTCTTACTCCCAAGGTTTCATCCTTACTTCCTGCTTTCAGGACCGTTTTTTAAACATAACTTCAGTTCAATGCTGCCCTTATATCATTCATGGCATTATCTTCTCATGTGCACTTATACCAGTCTTTAGGTTGATTTACAATGCTCTTATCCCCTCACTCTTCCTTCTGCCCCACTTGCAGGCCCCAGTGAATGGCTCTGTGCGGACCTACACCACGTCACACAAGAAGAAGCTGTGGAACTCTCTGGAACTGTCCAACACACTCATAGTGGAGAACGTGACCGGCAACTACACAGGAAAGTACACCTGCACAGCCTCCAGTGGACAGATGGTCAAAACTGCATCTGCATCTCTTGTGGTCTTTGGTAGGTACACTTAGTAGTTTAAGCCACATCTGTTGCCCAAGGTACATAGTCTGGAGGTTTTTAAACGTTTTTGCGGATATCCTCTTATTGTCTTAGATTAATAATTTACATTGGTCTGGATTTATTGCACAATAATCGATAATGTTACTTTGTGACATTTAATTGTTTTGATGACTATGTTAGGTGACACTGTTTATGTTGTTTTTGTTGTCATTAGAAAAGCCTTTTATTGATTTCGATGACCACAAGTGGGTTAATGTTCTGGGGGTGAACGCCAGAGCCCAGACCATTAAGATCCCAGTCAAGTTCGACGCCTACCCAGAACCTACAGTCAGATGGTACGTTGATCATGTACAGTAATGATATACTGTATATGCTTGCAGTAGTTTGTATTGTATTCTATGTATACTAGGTATTTGTGTAAATGTAACCTGTCCTTATTTCTGCAGGTATAAGAATGGCCAGCCTATCTATAAGGATGACTATAGATTTAAACCTGCCAGGGACTCTCTCATGATCCTTGGCCTAGCTGAAAAGGATGCTGGGAATTACACCGTGGTCTTGATCAATAAGATAACAAAAGAAGAGCAGAGACGCTCCGTCCAGCTCTTGGTCAATGGTATGTACCTCCTCCCCTCTCCTATCTCCCATTCCTCTCTCATTACTCTCTCCAGTCTTCTCTTCCTCTCCTCTCTTGCTCCTCCCTCCCATTTGTCCTATAATTCCCCCCTCTCGCTTTCTCCTTTATGCTGTACCTCTGTTTTAGGCTTCAACTGTGATGTGACCATTGCTGTGTTCACACTGCACTTAGCCTAGGGCCAAATGAAGTTTGCACCTTTCAAGTCATGGTTCATGTCTCCTCAGTCCCTCCCCATATCATTGAGAAGGAGGTTGCTGTGGACACTGATGTTCACATGTACGGCAGCAGCCCCACCCTCAGGTGCACTGCCCGTGGAATCCCCACCCCCACACGCATCCAATGGCAGTGGATGTCCAGAGAGGACTGCCCAATCCTCTTTCAGTAAGTCTCACGTTCACTGTGTGCGTGTGTGCGCGAACGTGCGTGAGTGCGTGTCTGCATGGTGCGTGCTCGTACACGTGTGTGTGTGTGTGTGTGTGTGTGTGTGTGTGTGTGTGTGTGTGTGTGTGTGTGTGTGTAACCTCACCCTGCCGGTCATTGTCAACATGTTGTTGATTCTGTGGAGGAAGATCAGCATTCTAGATGTTGATGAAAGCATTAACAGAGACAATGAGTGTGCCCTGTGACCTGCATCAGATTATAGGATGTGATTCATACTTCTCACAATAAATTGCGTGCATAATTAAAAAACACCAGGGAGTGTTAGACTGAGAAAAACCGATCTTATCTTTGTGTGTTTGTATGGTTTTGTATGTATTTTTATATGATTCCAGTATTCTCTATGGATTATGGATAGCCTTGTATTCCAGAGAACTTTGATGATTGAGTCTCTTAGGAAGATGTTGATTGGGTAGAGCTGGGGCTTCAGAATGGGTTGTGATTAGTGAATGGGCCCCTCAGGTATGCAGTAATGTGAGGATTGTTGATAGAGGGGTTGGAGTGTATGGTCCAGTCTACTGTA